>NW_023596576.1:47063391-47358391 GCF_011947565.3 Pollicipes pollicipes
CGGGACTGAAGGATGCTTACTGCCGCAGGTGATGGAGTTTGACCAGCTGCGGCTGCAGCTGGCCGCCGGCAGGGTGTTCCAGGGATACCAGGAGGGGCCCGTGACGTTCCGGCCCACCTACAAGTACGACCCCGGCACCGACAACTGGGACTCTAGGTGAGGCAGCCCCGGCGACGCTCGGGCGGGTGTGCGTCGCCCAGCTGCCGCGGAGACGCGGTGGTGTTTTGTATCATGCCAGTCGGGGTTAAAGTTGTGTCTGTCGCCGATGGTTGTCTACCGTGCGGACGTTGAGAGTGTGTGGTGACATCTTCCGGCTCGTCGTTTGGAATGCTCTCTGCAGGAGACGTAGTCGTGCCGGAGTGACGGCACGGCAGTGATGGACGGTTTAGGTGTGCCGTGCCTGTGTGCATCTGTGCTGTTTTGCTTGGCCGCGGACATGGTACAGCAGTGAAGTGCTGTCTGAAAGCGCAAGGTCGTTGAAAAAACTCGTCTCACGCCTTCAGACGAGCGCGTGCGAAACTTGAGGTCCATCTGGCAAGGCTCAGGTATGGCCGCCTGTCCTCTAAACGAAGCGCTCCTGTGTGCGCCAGCTGTTACAGTTTCCCGCGCTGTTGTGCCTTTGCAGTCGTTGCCTAACACCAGGTGAAACGGGCCGCGCGAGAGGGGCAATAGTAAAGGCGGCTCTGGCCCGATAAAGGCCGCGGGCTGCATCCCAGCCTCATCGCGAAATATAATTACAGATGGACTAGTCTTATCAACCTCAGCGTCAGAGTTCGGCTGCTATTCCATTTCGAAATTTCTGTAAAGTAGTGAGCTTCTGGAGAGGAATATTGTACCTCCAACAGCGTGGCTAGACCCTCTACCTCCAGCAGCGTAGACCCAGTCCCCAGTTCCAGTTGATACTAAAGCGATGTATACGAGGCACACTCGTAGGCGAGCGGGTATCATTCACAGGAATGTGTACGCTCACATCGTAATGCAATAGCCATGCATAATATTAAGCGATTACTAATGTCATATACCGTCGTCGGGTTCTCTAGATTTTAGCATGAAGACGACTATTTGCGGCGGGCAGCAGATGTCTGTACTCAACTCGAGCAACGTCTAAGCTTAAGCTTCGAATACATTCGATGTGGATTCGAGAAACCGATCGAATTCATCATGCCCGATTTCAGTTGTCAGCCGACACTAAACCCGCGAAACAACATTAAGCGAATAAGTGAATACCAACGCCAGGATGTTACGAGTCCATACAACATATGGTCACGAGCTCGTCTGTGAGGAAGCTCCTTTAGCGATGAATTTTGCTTGGTGCGCAGCGAGAAACGATGAGAGCGGGCACCTGCTCCTGACCGAGTACGGATCGAAAGGCCTTTGTGACAAGGTTCGCACGTCCCTTGATGATCTGGGAGCAGTATGGGAAATTCGGCAGGTTCGGCGGTTGATATTGAGGGCCACAACAGCGCAGTCCAGTACGTGCGCCGTCGCTGGCGGCACGTGGCCTGTATCAGGGTGGGACCGCCCTCTTCTCAGTACTCTGCAGTACGGAAGAAACGAATGCGGTGCCAGTCTCGCTTCACGGCAGCCAGAATACCGTCCGCTGCCTTCTCCTCTGTCACCTTCTGGTTGTCAGCTATGATGGTCCTGAGCACGTTTTCGAGCTGCCGGAAACATAGTTGTGCGCAAGGTGACGAGCCACGTCTTGGACCGGTTTTGGCTGCAGCCTTTGGAGCCATGCGGTGTGGGCTGGCGCATGGTGCCACTGGCAAACTGCGCTGTTATGTTAACCCGCATGGCGCTGTTCAGCCGCCGCACGGATGTGGCCAGCTGGTTCAGCGCATCACTTGGGTCCCCAGTTCTGACATACAGCGCAAGGGTCGTCATGGCCGGTGCCAGCCGGCGGCAGCGATCGTGATGTTTGTGTTCACGTGCTCGCTCGGTGTTGTTCCACGGTCTGAACGTCGACTGCATAACAACCGCGCTTCTAGAATCTACCCCGCAGCGTATTTCGCAGTTTAGATTAACATTCAGTCTGGACTGAGTACAGCCAGAGCTGAGCTACTCGCCGCACCGGATCGTTGTCTATGATGCTGATATTCGGCCAGAATGCACTACAGTTTGGGGTGATATGCCATCACTAATTGCTGAAGCGCATTGCGCGATATTACCTGGCACTCGCATGATTGTCCCTGGGCTTCTAATATTGTTTTGATGAAAGATACATCAGTTGTTATCCGACAACAAGAAGCGAACTTAGTAGGACATCAGAAGGTCACGGCTAACACCATTTAAGCTCGCTTCAGAAGCTCCGTGTTTTGCAGACAATTTTCGAGCCGCGGTTCTTCTGATCATGAAGTGGCTGTAAGACTAAGTTTCGTTTTGTAAACAAGTTAAGAGTGTAGCTAGGCGAGTTACAATATGGCCCTCTATCGGGCCAGAACTGGGGCGTAATGGCCGAGTGGTTGGCGCGTCAGAGTCAGAGGGGTCCCTTTTGGGGACCCGGGTCGAATCGCAGTTGCGCCATGTCCCCCTGTGCTCTGATGTGGCCAGTGCGCTCTTTGATGCTCCATAAAAGGGGCGTGATGACGTACGTCACGTTCCCCCCAAAAGAACCGTCATGCCTGGATGACTCCTTCGTGGCTATTTCCTGAATCGGTGAATAAATGAATGAATGAATGAACGAATCGGCCTGCAGTGCCGTGACTGTGGCCTGCTCCGTGGTGGCGGGTTTCGCCCGGTCTTGGGCACAAATTGTGGCGGCGTGCCATCGTAGGAGGCTGCAGTGGCAGACGCATGCGACACCGCCTCATTTAACGCTGAGCGCCCACATGACCCAGGCGCCCACCGGCTGCTTGAGCTTGCAGCGAAACAGGAAAATCAATCTATAGAATGTATACGTATGTGGAGATACTTGTCCGTTGTTTGGACTACGTAGCAACTTTCTTTCAACTTGAAAGAAAAACGCTCACGCCTTTCGCTCTGTAATGCGCTCATCAGTATGTGCATCTCATCTGTATTCTTAAAGTAGCCGACGGTCGCTACAACTCGAGTCCAGTCCAAACGCCTTCAGCCCCAAGTAGCTGAGACCAGTATCGTTACCGTTTCCGGCGATCGCTCCGCTAGGATTTTGCGATGTCTGTCCCAGCACACCTCAAAAGTAGCCCCACCGTCGAGAGGCCTGAGCGGGCCTCGGCTGGCGCCTCTCCGACGATGCCCTGCCCACACCCACGCAGCGGCTCAGTGGACACGCGGCCTGTGCTCGCGCGGTGCGCACGGCGCTCAGGCGCGCGCGGGGGCGGCATGATGTGTGACGAGCGCCGCCGCCGCGTTCGCAGCGAGAAGAACCGGGCGCCGGCCTGGTGCGACCGCGTGCTCTGGAAGGGCGACCGCATCCGGCAGGTCAAGTACACCAGCCACCCGACGCTGACGCTCAGCGACCACAAGCCCGTGTCGGCGCTCTTCCAGGCCGGGGTGGGTGTCCGCGCGCCGCGCCGCGCCGGCCGTTGTCGTTGGTGCGGATGTTGTGTGGCTGTGTTCGAGCCGATTGGGCGCTTTCGCCCCCGAGCAATGTTCGTGTGTTTGAGCTGACTAGATGCAGAAGTGTTCGCATTACTACGGTCTACCGTGGTGTCGCGGGCTTGACTGCAGTCTGAGATGATCCGCGGCGGCCAGTGGAAAGGCTTGAGGGCTTCTCGTGTGCATCTCCCTGAGAAAGGTTTGGCGCATATTCCTTGGCCGACGATATGCTGTCCAGGCCATGACTTTCTTGTGTTGTTTTCGACTCCCACGCGGCCACCAACGTTCTGTGAGCGATGTTCCAAAGCGATCTCAGTTGTCGCGTTGCGCTTGTCTCGAGCTCCCCACCGCCCGATGTTACTATTTGGCCCCTGCGCTGACCTGTGATCTGTCCCGGTCGCAGGTCAAGGTCATCGATCCGGTCAAGTACCGTAAGATCTATGAGGACATCATGAAGGAGCTGGACAAGTACGAGAACGACTCGCTGCCGCAGGTGTCGGTTGACACCACCGAGATCATCTTCGGCACGGTCCACTTCTTCGAGACCAAGACGCAGCGGCTGGTCATCACGAACACGGGCCAGGTGAGCGGCCGCCGCGCAGAGCGAGCTCACCGGCGGCGGGCTGGCGGGTGGTGTGTGCGTCTGGTTTGGGTACGCGAGCGGCCGATAAAGATAGTCGCGGCCGTGGGATGTAATATTCTGATGTCCTGTAATCACATTAAAGGTGTTATTGCCAGGTGTAGCTTTTTGAACACCGGAAACTTTATCTCGTATAACATGCAGTCGATGTGCCCTATGCGTCACCACATTGTTGTCTAAGGGAGGTGATTTGTCCGTCCCCCGTGGTGATTAAGCCAGGCTCTTTCCTTGCATGCGCTTCTCCCTCGTAGTTAGTCAAGCTGTGGTCCGACCTTCCGTTCATTCCTGTTTTAGAGCTCCTCCGGTCTGTTAGGACCTTTTTGGGGTTGCGGGATTACCGAACGAGGCGAGACGCACGTTAGTGCCGCAGTCGACCTTATGTGACCCTGACTCCGAGGTCTCGTGGATAAATCCACCCTGTCGAAGAGAGGGGTGTGGGGATTCAGAGCCTCCCGTGCTCGGCTGGAACGGACGCTGGCAGGGGTGCGGCTCTCTCTGTGCTGTGGTGGGTTGCAGTCAGAACTGGGCACGTGAGCGATCGGGGTGGGTAGTGGGAACGGCACGGGGTGTGGGTGCACAAGACTGCCCTGTCATGATGAGTAATGTCAGATCGTGCGTGCAGAAGCAAACAGTGTGTGCTTTTGAGGAAGGTAGCGGAAGGGCTGTACTTTGCCCGGCCGTGAACTACTTCCAGAATGAGGCACAAATGATAGTTTTCCTCCGCCTTGAGGGGTGTACGCTCCCGTTGTTGTGACATAGGACTCTGTGTGTCGGCCTGCGCTCGACAGAACTGCATTTACCAGCGCTCCTGGACGCTACACCCGCGATGGGGCTATTGATTGGTCGTCTGACCGCCAGGTGGCAGTGCAGTATCGCTTCATCAACAAATTGAACGACACCACATACTGCAAGCCCTGGCTGACGGTCGACCGGCAGACTGCTGTCATTATGCCTGGTTAGTGGCGGTCGCTGTCGGCATAACGCCAATGCCTGGCGTGTTTATGTGTAATTTGATGGCGTACTACACTGCAGCCATTGAGTGCTGTCGCTTTGACTGCGTCACAGAGGAATTCGCGAATGGCTTATTGTCTGGTTGTCGTAATAAGTCCCGAGTGATTGCCGTGCCCGCCAGTCCGTCGCGTGAAATATCATTGTGACAAAACCTTTCAGAGCTTCTGTATTCTGAGAGCTGATGGTGGCTCTGCCCGTGACCTGGCAGGTGACGCTCGAGGTGACGCTCAAGCCTCGGAAAGCCCGTGTGTTGACCTGACCTTGACCTCCGCAGGGGAGCGGTGTGAGGTGACGCTCGAGGTGCGCGTGGACGACCGGACGGCGGCCAAGCTCAACACGTGCCAGGACAAGCTGTACGACATCCTGGTGCTGCACCTGGAGAACGGCAAGGACATCTTCATCACCGTCCAGGGTGAGGCCGACGTCCGGGCCGGCGGCGGCCGCCAAAGCCGAGCCTGATTTTGTAGCCAACAGATGCCGCCACTGACGATACCAGAATCCGGCTTTTACATTTATTTACAAGATTTAGCAATTCGGAACGGCTATGAAAGTGTTACTATATTTGACCTCTCACAACATGTCACGTTTACTCGCCAAATGTATTTTGAGATAATTTCGAAACCAGTTTCGTCAATGTTGCACATGTGTTCACTCCAGTATGCTATATAAGGATTGAGCGCCGTGAGATATTTATTGAGGGGAAACATTTTTAGTTGTCTGCGACTTAAACATCGTTATGTGCGTGGAAAATAATTGTGGACATATTTTGAAAGCAAATTTTACGCCTTACTCACTACCGCACAACATGCAGTTTCTTGAGCCGCATCAATTGATATGACTTCATTTTCGAGAAAAAACGCTCGGGCCGCTTTGCATTTGAATGGTAGCAGTGTAAGGGTTTCCCCACGCATCCTTCACTCGTCTGAGTGCCCGGGCACCTGTTAAGCTTTCGTCATATGTCTGTGCGCCGGAATCTGACCCGATCTGGGTGCGTTTGATGGCAAACTTATGTCATGAACATGTCGCTGTGTGTGTCCAGGCATTGTGATTCCTCTGCACATTACGCTACACACGCTACACATCACACCCCGCGTTCGGCCTGTGAGGTGGCGCCGCTGACTATCCCCGTGTGGTGCCGTCCGTTCGGCCCGTAGGGTGGCACTGCTGACTATCCCCGTGTGGTGCCGTCCGTTCGGCCCGTAGGGTGGCACCGCTGACTATCCTCGTGTGGTGCCGTCCGTTCGGCCGGCGGGTTGGCACTGCTGACTATCCCCGGGTGGTGCCGTCCGTTCGGCCTGTGAGGTGGCGCCGCTGACTATCCCCGTGTAGTGCCGCTCGTTCGGCCGGCGGGGTGGCACTGCTGACTATCCCCGTGTGGTGCCGTCCGTTCGGCCCGTAGGGTGGCACTGCTGACTATCCCCGTGTGGTGCCGTCCGTTCGGCCCGTAGGGTGGCACTGCTGACTATCCTCGTGTGGTGCCGTCCGTTCGGCCCGTAGGGTGGCACTGCTGACTATCCCCGTGTGGTGCCGTCCGTTCGGCCCGTAGGGTGGCACTGCTGACTATCCCCGTGTGGTGCCGTCCGTTCGGCCCGTAGGGTGGCACTGCTGACTATCCCCGTGTGGTGCCGTCCGTTCGGCCCGTAGGGTGGCACCGCTGACTATCCTCGTGTGGTGCCGTCCGTTCGGCCCGTAGGGTGGCACTGCTGACTATCCCCGTGTGGTGCCGTCCGTTCGGCCCGTAGGGTGGCACTGCTGACTATCCCCGTGTGGTGCCGTCCGTTCGGCCCGTAGGGTGGCACTGCTGACTATCCTCGTGTGGTGCCGTCCGTTCGGCCGACGGGGTGGCACTGCTGACGATTCCCGGACGGTGCCGTCCGCAGGCGACTACGTACGCAGCTGCTTCGGCGTGTCCATCAACGCGCTGGTGCACATCAAGACGCCGTTCGCCGAGGTGGCTATCTCCCGCCTGCTGGACCTGGTCAGTGCTGGCGGGCCGGCTGGGGTGGGGCCTTGGGTCGGGTCTGGCCTGGCCGGGTCGGGTCCGCACCGCGGGGCCGAGACTGACGGCTGTCCTGCCCAGGCTTGGCCTGACGTTCGATGGATGATTTGGACTCTCTGCGGCCGTGTACGCGACACGGTCTGGTGAGACGCCTGTGTCGTTGATGGGGAGCTCGCAAGCGCATTTAGCAGACAATATTTAACACGCTGTAACCAACAGCAACCAGTCGTCTCGGGGGTCGCCGCCCATGGTCACACGTGCGACCACCAGCGCCGTTATCCACAGCTGCTGTCCCTGGTCAGCCGTCAGTCGTCAGCCGTCAGTCCCCGTCCGGTCCCACCGGTCGCCCCGGCTGTCACACCATGCCCGTCTCGAGGTGGTCCAGCATCTGTACCACCTACCGCCTCCTGCGCGGCGCTCTCGCCAGCTGTCCACTGGCCGTCCGGCGTGTGCCGCCCCTCGAGCCCTCGAGCCCCCACGGCCAGCCTGAGCACCGACTGACCGGGCCCGCTCTGTTCGCAGGAGAGCCCCAGCCCCAAGGAGCTCACCCACAACCCGTACGTGATCCCCAAGGAGCTCTGGTTCATGGTGGATCAGCTGCAGAAGGAGGGCATCGGCAAGGACCTGTTCGCGCGCAGCGGCCTGCCGTCGGAGGTGCAGCTGATTCGGGAGGCGCTGGACACCACGCTGCCGGAGACGCTCCGTATCCTCACCGGCGGAGGCGCGCGCTGTCGGGGTGTGCACTTCTGGTCCGTCGCTTTCTCAGCCGTCTCGCCGCTTTGGTGTTGGTTTCACCATTTCGTCCTGTTATCAGCCTTTGCTCTCACCACCACCCTTGGTTTTTTGGTGGCCCTCGTTGCTCTGCACTTCGTTGCGTCAGCGCTTTGGACGTGCTCTCTGACCACCCTCAGGTTTTTTGGTGTCTCTCGTTCCCCTCCACTTCGCTGCGTCATCACTTTGGATGTGCTCTTTGCCCTCAGCATCCAGCGAGAGAAGGATTCATTAGTGTGCGGGCGTGGTGTTGCCACACGTTTAATGCGGTCGCCGGCTTTGGTACAAATTTAGATGCAGCGCAAGCTGCCTCCGGCGCCGCTTCGCTCGCGTAGAGCCTCTGATGCCCTGTGCCCATGGTATCGGGTGCGCCTCGCCAGCTGTCGCTGTGGGCGCGGTGGGACCTCAGCGGCGTTCATGCGCTCGCCGTGTGTGTGCTCTGGGAGGCGGCCGTCGGCGGCCGGGCCTCCTCCCGCGTGCCGGCGAGATCTCCTTAACGGCGGTGCAGCGGGCAGCATCCACTCGGTGGCCGAGGCGCTGCTGCTCTTCCTGGCCAGCCTGCCCGAGCCGGTCATACCCAGCGACTACGTGGTGCAGTGCATGGAGAGCTCCGACAACTTCATCCAGTCCAAACACGTGAGTTGCCGCCGCGGCCCTACCTGCCGGCTCGCTGCGTCCGGCGCGGCGCTCCAGCTGCCGGAGCGGGCGCCAGACAGTGATCACGGCCCCCGCTGCATTAGTTCGCTGTGCTTGTCGCAGCAGTCCTGGCCACGGATGCCGAGGCGTTGTGCAACGCTGTCGTGTCGGTTTCGTCGCGTCACCTGTGACGATGTTGGTGCGCATGGCGCGCCGGCGCCTGGCGTCATCAGCGCACGTCCCTCGGCCGTGCGGGTGGCCCTGGCCAGCCCGCGTGGCCGACGACTGTGAGAACGGCGCGCGGCGGGCGCGCCGCCATCCCGCCCGTCTGACGGGCAGTGGCTCCGTCCTCATCCTCAGATCGTGTCGCAGCTGCCGCCTCACCACAAGAACGTGTTCACCTACATCTGCACGTTCCTACGCGAGGTGGTCACCAAGGCGCCCCGGGACGGCGGTTTGGAGGCCACCGCACTCGGTACGTTATCTCGGAGTCAGTACGTCATCCGGAACTCGGTACGTTGTCCCGGAGTCAGTACGTCATGCGGGAGTCGGTACGTCATCTCGGAGTCAGTACGTCATGCGGGAGTCGGTATATATCTAGGAGTCAGTTTGTCATATCGGAGTCGGTATGTCATCCGGGAGTCGGTGTGTCATCGAGGAGTCGGTATGTCATCTCGGAGTCCGTATGCTACCTGGCGTAGGAGTCAGTACGTCGTGTCGGGGCCAGTATTTCATCTCGGAAGCAATACGTCCGTGCGTTATACGCAATACGCAATACGGAGTCGTGCGTTTTCAGGGTCAGTACTTCTCTCTCAGACTTCGTATACCGCTCCCATGGTCAGTATGCCCCTCTCACCCGGGCTGGTGCGTTCGTTTCTGTCAGTATGTCCTCAAAGTTTGTGCGATCCTCACGTCCCTCTGAAAGTTGCAAAGGTGAGAGGATGAACTTCACACCCGGCACATTGCTGGCCGGCGGCTGGCCCGCCGTCCGTAGTTCACCCGGTAGCGGCTAGGTGGCAGTGATGTTCGCTGCGTGCCGCACCGGCACGGGGCACCACCCGACCGCGTGCGTCGCTGACCGAGGCCCCTCCGGCAGCGAAAATCTTCGGCGGTGTGCTGATCAGGAGTCCCAGCGCCGCCTGGCTGCAGCGCAACAACATGTCCCTGCAGACGTTGGATCGGCGAAAGACCACCTTCGTCTACCACTTCTTAGTCAACGAGATCGACATCTGAGCGGCCGTCGGTCGTTTAGAAGGGCGTGTAGACTCAGGAGCCGGGAGCTCGCCGTCGGGGCGGGCCCGGTCGCTAGTACAACCTCGCCGGTCCGGCAGTGTAGCAGTTGCGCTGTTTTTTGTTGGTTGGGTCGGCGGGCGGGCGTTGAATACTCGGTCACTCCACTTCTGCATTCCACTCTGCCGCCCGGGCGTGCTTAGCTTAAACGGTGTTTTGTTCTTGACCCGGTTTTCCGTACTGCGGCTTGTTCCTTCAGTCCGACGTGTGAAGGGAAACTCGCTTGCCTGTTGTCTGGCACTGCTACTTTTCAGCGACCGTGCTGAAACGTTGGTTTGGTGGGCCGAGTGGTGTGCTGATGGCCGGTTCCGCCGTGCTTTGGCTGCCGTTGTCTGTGTTCGCTTCCTAACGTCGCTGCGTGTAACTAACCAGCTGGGGCCGTTCGGGAGGTGGCCCGCTCATGCCGGAGTCGCGCGGCGCGGTGGCGCGCTCCTGGCTCGCCCGTGCCCCGCGCCTGCCCGTCCTAGGCTGCACCCAGCGCGCGCAAAGCCAGAGCTTGGCGGCCGGCTGCTAACGCGCCCCGGAGGCCGTGAGCCCCGGCTCTGAGCGGCCGCGATTAGGGTTGGCGGTGGTCGGTCGGAGATGCTGTGAAGGCGGTGGATACGCTGTATTTTTGTACGGGCGGCCATGGTGAGACGGACCTGGCCGTCCGTCTGTGTCACAATCGACGCGGCGCGGCGGGGCGGTGCCGGTGAGCTGACCTCGGTCGGACGGAGCGAGCGGCGCCCAGACGGCCCCGCGGCGGTTGTCACACCGCGTGGGGCTCTGACGCGAGTCACGACCTCGGGGCCAGGCGCGGCCGTGTGTGGGGACTGCCGAGTGTCTCCAGACGGCCTGCTCTGTCCAGCCGCTCCGCGCTGGCAGAGCTGGGGCGCGGTGTGTGTGGATGGGCGGGGGGGGGGGGGGGCACTAATCTGAGCTTGTCGCAGAGCTTGGCCGCTGTTTACCGCCTTCCCATCGCTAGGCACCAACAGTCGCGTCGCCCGTATCGAACTCACTCACAGACCCACTCACAGACGACGGCGAGCGGCCTGAACGCACTCTCCCCGCGCGTCGTGAACCGTTCGCTGTTGGGGCGGCCCCCCGCCGCCTCCAGTCCGCGACGGGCAGGGCAGCTCGGTTCGCAGCTCGTTTCTCGTCACGCGTTACATTCTGCCCGGCGTCAGCCGCGTGCAGCGGTGACAAGTGTACGGATGCACAGGTTACAGTCACTCGGGCCACAGTGAGCAGCGTGCGCCCGCGCCACGCCGGGCTACAGCGGCGGCGTGTGAGCCTCGGGCCCATAATCCCGGTTGTTTTTCGCGCGTGATTTCACCCCGGCCGTGCTGCACCTTGCAGTTCGGATCTATCGGGTATGCCGGTTGATCTACACATGTTTTTTGCCGATTTGGCGTCACGACGAATGAGCAGCGCCGGGGGAAAATTTGCCAATTGTACCCGCCAACGACGTTTTATCGCCTGCCGGGACGCGTTGCCTGTATTGATCTAGTCCTTACGCTGATTGCTCTCGGTAGACGCGCCACTCGACAAGGCGTGTGCTCATCGCGGTCTGGTTGCATATATGGCTGGCTGGGGCGTCCTGCTGCACACTGCCGTTTTGTTATAGGTTCTGCCGTGTTGCTCTGTTCTGAACTGACCTGGTGTAACGTGTCGCCGCGTGGGACTCATATCAACGGTTTAGTGTTGTTTTAACCGGACCAGTCTTGGTGTTACGTTGTAGAGGCTGTCGAATGATCATGCCGGAATCAATAAACCGTGTTGTCGACGAGCAGATGCCTGCTCGCGTGAAATCTGGGACAAGCATACGTCTTACTGCAACGTAGCAAAGCCCTGAGCGAAGGACGGTACTTCCATCATTCACCAAGAGCGATGTCGGCGACTGTCAGTCCGCGCCGCGGGCATCTCGGCCCGATCAGGTCCCCGTGGTGTGCATCGAGCGCTCCGCTGTCTGGCTAGGATGTCCCGGCCGGCGCGCGCGGAGGGCTGGCGCGCCTGGTCTGTGGCAGGCTGACCGCCTCCGCGCAGCGAGCTCCATCCGTCTGCCTGAGCGCAGGTCAGCTCATCTTCGACCGGAGGGAAAGACGGGAGACGGCAACAAGAGACCTTTAGAAACAGTCAAATGAAAGACTATAAACTGGGATATTAGGATGTAACATCGGAATCACTGATCTGATGGCGGCGAACACCGGCGCCGGCGCCCCGGGCCGTCGCCGCCTACCATCCGACACGGGGTGGCAACTAAAGTCGGATCCACATCTCGACGGCCGGCCGCGTCGAAGAGGTATACAGCCCGTCTCACCCGCCGGGGAGTTAGTCTGATTGTGCTCACATGCCGACCGGCATCGGAAGCATTTCACCGTCTGGCCGGCGCCGGCGGTGCCCCGCGCAGCCGGAGCTGCTCGCGGCGCCCGTGCCGGCGCCGTGACTCGTGACCGGCGGCGCCGTGACGGCACGGACGTCATCGTCGGCGTGAGCAGGTCGCCCGACCCGCGCCGCCGGCGCACGCCCGGCTACCCCGGCTAACACAGACACACCGCCGCCCGCGCAGGGCCGCCCCGCGCCGGCCGGCGGCGGCGCGCGCCGACGCACGTGGCGCGCGCACCGGCCGCTCACGGGGCGGCGCCGGCCGACGCCGACTGGCGCGCGCAAGGCTACAGCACCCACAGCGACACCGAATGAGGCTGCTAACACCTGCTCGCTGCTTGTGTACTAAATTATTAAAAATCACCAACAATAACAAGAACAGTTAGCGACGAGGCTCGACGGCCGGGATGGGGGCGAGGCCGGCCTCCAGTCACTCGGCCCGGTCCAGGCTGATATTGATCGTTTTAACCTTGCCGCAGTCGCGCGGGATCTTCAGCAGCTGCTCCGGCGTCGCGTCGGGCATGATGAGACACATGAACGTGTTGCCCGTGCCCGTGTCCTTGGGGTAGATGGTGGTGGGCGAGAAGGGCACGTTCTTCTCCGAGTAGGCACACAGCCTGTTGTACACCTCCGGGTAGTCGCGACGTAAGCTGGCACCGCGCGCGCGCAGGTGGCGCAGGATGTTCAGGAAGTTGACCTCGCGCGCGCGCTCCGCCGCCATGTGCGGCAGCGAGTTTGGCAGCGAGATTAGGATCAGCGTCTCCAGCTCGTCGAGCTCACGCGTGATCTTGGGCGACGGCTTACGCTGCGGCGAGCGGCCGCCCAGCAGCGGGCTCAGTTTGAGTTTGGCGCAGCGCGGGATGATTTGGCGCTCCCACTTGGCCGCACCGCTCAGAGGCATCTCGTTAAACACGCAAATCACAATGTAGAGCACGAGGCGCGACTCGGGGTTGTACGCCTTGCACAGGTCGATGATCTCGCGGTAGACGAGGTGGCCCATCTCGCGCGGCAGCAGGTCCTGCCACTTGATGTAGAGCGCCTCGGAGGCGGTGCCGTTCTCCTTGGCCAGGAAGTCGTCGGCCGACTCGGGGCTGGGGAAGAACACCTTCAGCAGACCGCGCCCGTGAGTGAGGAAGCCCTGCCGCGCCGTGCGCGAGAACTCCAGCAGCAGGTTCTCGTCCTCCTTGATCTTCATGATGATCTGCTTGGACATGGTCTGCGCGCGAATGGCGGCGCACACGCGCCGGTGGCGGTCCCAGTGCGCGCGCCGGCAGTCGCGCGAGCAATAGAACGTCTCACAGTTGTGGCACATTTTGAACACGGTCTTCGCCTCGGTCAGGTTGGTCGTCCGCAGGCACATCGAGTTCTTGCACTTGATGGTGATGAACGAGTCGGGCTCGACGCCCTCGTCGCCCTCCTTGACGTCGTTCTCGACGGGCGTGGTGGTGGCGGCCGAGCGGTCCGTGTCGGCGTCGACGTCGGACACGTCGTCGGCGAGGGGCAGCCGGCGGCCGAGCTCCTCCAGCGTCACCTCGCGCTCGCCGGCCTCGCCCGGCTGCCAGTCGTCGTCTGACACATCGAAGCGCACCTTGTGGCCGTCGATCGAGTCGCTGAGCCGGCGCTCGGCCGTCGGCGAGCTGACCTGCGCCTGCAGCGAGTCGCCGCTCGAGGCGCAGTTGTCGGTGCTGCCGCTGTGCTTGTGCTCGGCGCTGCCCGAGTCGGCGCTGCCCTTGCTGCCGCCGTACAGCTCCTCCCAGTGCGGCTCCGGCTCGCTGTTAACCCAGGCCACGGTCGTGATGGCGTTGGGCCGCGGCTCGGGCGGCGAGGCCGGCGCCGGGCCGCTCCAGCCCCGGCCGGCCGCCGGCGGCGGTGCCGCGTTCGCCAGGTGCCCGTTCCGGCTGGGCGCCTCCTCTGTGGAGAGACGGCGGCGTTACAGGGGGCCGAGCGGTGGGACACTACACAGACCGCGTCAGGCTCGTCCAATACTGCACGGGCGGGAGGCGTGCGTGGTACCTCAAAACTCATCTATACAGGAGTGGCAGCCCGGGGCCGTCCTCATGCCGAAACTAGGCGGCGCTCCCAACAAGCGCTTCCAGCGGAAGCCACGTGTGTAGTGCAGCACCCGATGAGCAAATTACAGGCACTATTATGCTAAGCTGTGCAGAGTGCATCAATGGCCAGGCTTTATGAATGGGAGCTATGCACCTACGCTGCTGAATCCTTCTAGCGGTGCCGGTCGATTTCACTTACCTCATGTCCAGCGGCGTCCTCCGAGCCAGACCCGTCCCTTCTGCCATTCTGCTGAAGCTCTACGACTGTGCCCCCAGAGGTCACACGTGATCTCCGGTCGGGGCCATGCTTCGACACCCCTCAGTGACAGCCACTGCGCATGCGTACACTACGCCGACGGCGCACGCCCCGCCTCATCGGACAGTGCGCCAGGCCGAGGCCGGTGAGGCCGGCGTTCGGGCTCGCGGTGCAGCGCCGGCGGCCGGGCACACCGATCGTGCACAGCGGCGTGCGGTGCCAAGGGAAATACGACGCTCGGCGACGGGCGTTTATTTTCGCGAGGTGGCTGGGGAGGAAGGGGCTGGAAGTACGCCATCATCGCTCGGTGCACGGTGAACGAACGGCATGCAATTAAGACAGGCATTATAGATCAACAGAAGATGACGGGTCGCATGCACAGTGGCAAATTTGTGGAACGTCGAAGAGTCGATCCTGGCCCAAAAACCCAAGTCTAACGATGGGCGCGAAAAGACTGCCTTGGGCAGAAGCTGACGCAGCAGAAATCTGTGCATGCCCGTATCTTGATACACCACAGTGCACACATGGTTTTGTTACTTTGCTTAAAGCACCACATTCAGTACATTTACTAACACTTCTTATATGCGTGGTGCGTGCTTCATTGTGTACGGCTTACGTAAATCACAAAGAAAAGGCAAACAAGGACAGCAACATGACAAAAGCAATGCGATGCCAACAACAATCATCTCAGCGCATGCGTCCTGCAGCACCGCGCTTCTACACCAGTTCGCCTTGACAGCTTTGTTGGACAATCGGCGAGTCCCCCGCTTCCCGCCCTCGACAATCACCTGCCCTGCCTCACTGGTGCCTGATCACCGCTTCACCGCTGACCGCTGATCACCGCGTCACCGCTGACCGCTGATCACCGCGGCAGCGGCCAGCGCCGTCTGCTGCGGCGTCCCAGCGCGCCGTGCCGCCTCCTCCGCCGGCGGCGGGCCGCGTTCAGGACGCGCGCGCCACGCCCGACTCACCGGGCGCCGACGGCGAGCAGTCGTAGTACCGCGTGCCCACCAGCGACGTCTCGTAGAGCACACGCGAGGGTGAGGCGCCCCGCCGCGATCCCTTGCTGCTGGTGGAGCTGCTGCGCCGCGGGGCCCCGGTCGCGCCGCCCGGCAACGCCAGCAGCGAGTCCAGCACGTCCTCCACAGTGACGGACGAGCCGCGCCGCGCCGCCGGCGCCGGCCGCCCGCCCCCTGCCGATCGAGCGCGCTTAGAGGGCGCCACCGACGCCGCTGGCGCGCCGACTCCCGAGCATAGGGAAGAGGCGACGGCATCGTGCGTGGAAATGTGCCCTGTTTTTGCACGCGCTGGCGTTACACCCGCGTGGATGGCCGTAGTTATAGGCTGAGCAGGCTACATTCTCCTCGCTATCGTACACAATATGATTGGCGATAGAATTATAGTGTACGGTAACGGTGGAACGATCGCTTTTCTCATGGGCCTGAATACACCGGACCACAACTCGAGTTGTGGAATAAAACATCGCTTAGCCTGCATTCAGTTTGAAAACTACATGAAGTACGTGTAGCATGAAAAATCGTTACTTTACATTCTGAGGCGTCATGGACGTAGATGCAAATAAACATCCGAGGCAAGCAAAATGAACGTGTAAGTTGCTGAGCCACCATTACGCTCTTTGTCAGGCGTGCAGCGGCTATGCGAGCGCGCCTAGACATGTAGCCTCTCGCCCACTGGAGCATCCAGTATGTTGACCAGATGGCAAGAGAGAATGAGGATGCGTAACGAGGCTGTAGCACAGCCCACAGCTCTACCGCGCAAAGGTAGCATGAACAGCCTGCAATGACTCGACCCGCATCTCGAATTGCAACTATTTTGACTGCCAAGTTCACCAGCGCTCCAACTTACAACGAAGGAGCGGAAAGGCTGGGCAAACTATGATTTCGAAACCGCTTGGCGCAACGTGACGCACCATGACACGTCTCTCCACATGTTAGCCATGAGGCCAGAAACTCGAAAACATGTACCCGTACGGGTAGAACACAGCCCATTTTTGCTAGACATGCTCTCCCAGGGCAAAACATGTCCATCTGATTTGTGTGGGGAAGTGCTTTGTGGGACAATGCACGGCGAAGTAAGTGAGCTGAAACCCCGAACGGTAGCCCCGCACTCATGTACCCGCGGATAAGATGCAGTAAAGTGCCATGGCATCCCGCCATCATCACATGGCCTGAAGGATACTAACATACTTTTCGATACCTTAGATCCCCACTTCTCCGTTCGACTGTCGGACATGTCGGTTATCAGCCGTTGTCTGATCCGATGCCATCTATTCGGCGGTGAGAACCGTTTCCAAAGGCTTTCGGCAATCCATATCTATCACGACATCAGTGGACTCGAGTTTCGGCACGGTACGCGGGGTTAGTCGCCGCGAAAACTGAATTGAAAGCGTCACGAGTTATCGATATCGATCCACGCTGCAGATCGATTAACATCTTTCACGTACACGGGCTGCTTCTAATCCATTATTAGCTGGACTCCTGGGGTTAGGCCGATAAGAAATATTACGCGTTGCACGTTTTTCTAAAAAGCACTGCATGCAAAAAATGTCAGCCGATCCCATTATCAGTCCAACGCGAAGTAGGGCAAACAGGGACGTGTTCACAGAAGCATTCACTGCAGAACAGGAATGCCCAGTCACCAGTGAGATTCTTACCTTGCTCACTAAGCCTGCTCGACACGAGCATCAACACGAGACGAAGGTGCTGTCAAAAAGGAAACACACCGCAATAAAGATACCAAGTCGAACCAAAGACCATTCAACTACCCAAATCGTAAATGAAAACCAAGCAAAATTCGGTGCTGCTCTCTAATAGTTTATTAAGTAGATAAATAATCAAATATACAACATAAAAGTGACTCGGACAAAATATAGCAAACACTGCAAGCAAACACAACAAAATAGATCATTGTGGAAGCCATCCGTTATTTCCGCCCAGCATTCTTATCGAACGCACGTATCCTACACGCTTAACTCTTCATATGATGACTTCCCTATTTAAACTGTACTGAGGAGTGCATCAGGACCACTACATCCGAGTAAGATGAAACAGGAGCAAGATTTCTCAGCAACCACGCTGAAGAATAACATCTTTCTCAAACGGAACATACTCGAGACGTAGCGTTCTCATATCCCCACAAAGAAGCCAGAGCATGGAATCGAATGTCCGGCGCCAAATCGCCGTGGCGAAGCGCTTCATATCGAGTGGAGACCAACGTCTCATTGAGCATAAAAGCTGACCAACAACGACACAACGGTGCATCGCATGCCAAACGGAGAAGCACATCCAGTGAAAAGGGAACAAACAGACAGCGGATGCTACGAAACCGCGGCAAGCGCAAACGCAAAAAAGCAGGACAAAACAAAAACGCCTCTCAATCGACAACTAAGACACATGCCCCAGCTCAGCGCGACTCAAAAACAGTATTTACAGAGAACACCAAGCGCGGGTCGACGGCCGGTGGACATCACTCGGCCCAGCTCAGGAGCCCCGACTAGAGCCCAAGCCCGGCAGCGGCGCGTGCGTCACACCATCAGCAACTCACCGAGCTCGTAATGGTCGCCCTTGGCATCGGAGCGGGGGGGCGGGGCGCTGGAGGGCGGCGGCGGCGGGGCGTCGGCCGGCGCCGGCGAGCCGCCACCGCCCGCCAGCGTGTCGGTCAGCACGGCGCCGGCCGCCTCCGGTGTCGTCGGCTCGTCCGTCGGCTTGGTGCCGACGAACGCCGTCTCCAGCCAGACGGGCCGCGCCCTGGACGGCGAGCCGGACCGCGAGCCGCGCGCGCCGGCCGGCGAGCGGTGCCGCGGCCGCGGCGAGCCAGAGCGGCCCATGTCACTCACACTGCCGCCGTTGGACGACGCCGTCGAGTCAAAGTAATGCACTATGGCGCTGGTCACCTCCTTGATCGAGCTGTGCACGTCCAGGTCGGGCTGCTGGCGCGGCGGCCCGACCGAGCCGCTGCTGCCGGCGCTGCGGTCGCGCGGTAGGCTCAGCCGCGCGCCGCTCAGGTTGCCCTCACTGCGGTTGCGTCCGAAGCTGCTGGCCAGCCGGTCGACCGGCGTCTGGTAGCCCTGGCTGAGGCGCTCCTGGCTGCGCCAGCCCAGGTAGGCGGGCCGGTGTCCGAGGCTGCGGCCGGTGCCGCCCAGGCTGCCGCCGGCGCTGCCGACGGGGCTCTGCGTGCCGCTGCTGGTCTGCGAGACACGCGCCGAGCCGGCCCGGTACGCGCCGCCGTAGTAGAGGCCGCTGCGGTCGCTGGGCGCTGGCGAGGCGGCGCCGGAGCCCGGACTGGTGAGGCTCTCCCGCGAGGTGGCGCGCACGTAGCGCCAGTCGGGCGGCCGCACGCGCGTCGGGATCACCACCTTGGACTGGGCGGTGGGCGTGGTGCACCGGCTCGACTGCAGGCTCTCCTTCGACGTCGACTTGGAGTTGAAGCCGGACCAGCCGCCTGCGGGCAGGGGGAGGGGTGGGCGTGAGAGCGGGGCCCAGCATGTGGCGTGCCGCCGGCTAATGTCATCACGGGTGCAGGTGGCGTGTGGTTGACAAACCAGCGGCGAGAGAAGTGGGTCGCGGGAGAGTCGTACGTCGCTTCCAGGCCCAGCCCACACTAGCCACCAGCCTTAATCGTCCAATCAGAATGGCCAATTCAAAACAGTAGCCACGTCCATTAAATCGATGAAAAATGGATGGTTCTTAGCTAATACATCAAATAGCGAACCTAGGGGCTTTCAAGACGGCGAGCCCGACTCACAACCACGAAGGCTTGTAAAACAAGAGAGATTTGAAGCAGAAGTGCAAAGCATGCATGCTCGATGCACAGACCCGCCGGTAACTTCTGGAAGGCGAGGCGGCGTTGCCACACTAACCACCTCCTGCCACCAAGTTTCCTGTCCAAAATTGCAGCCGGAATGGTGTCATGAAAGCTTTACGCGCGTCGTAAAGACCAGCCTGCCGCCTGGGCGCCGGCTGGACGGTCCCAGACACGACACAGCCACGGCGCAAAAATACGGAGCCGTGCAGACGGGCCAGGTCTGGGGCGTGGAGGACTTGTAACGGCACAGTGGCATGTGGGCCTTGCAACTGTTCGCTGGCATGTCCGGCCCCGAAACACCAAGGGCTCACACGCAGAGCTCAGAGCACAGAGCTCGAGACTATGGGTCTGGTGTCTGGCAGACAGCGGTCATGAACAGAAGAGGGAGCGGTGCAGTGGCCCCTGGCGTCGCCTGAATGTGCGTCATGCAGCGTCCTGGCTAAAGTTGCAAGCAGGAGCGAGCTGCTGCCCACCCACACTGCGATGGCTCGTCTTCAGCTCGCTCGCGGCGCCCGATGCGTGAGTCCGACGGCGGCGCATCAAAACACGGGCGCCACATCAATGGGCCTGAGCTGGCGCCCTCTCACGGGCACATCACGTGTCGGCACCAGGTGATTCAGCCCGCCCGGCCATGTTGACACTTGGGCTCGCGGCCCCGGCTAGGGATGCCGGGGCGGTGGCAAATCAAACACGATAGTCTGCGAGCCGTCCGGCAGGCCGCAGTGCGTCAGGCGCCGCCGTGCTCGTCAGCCTAATCGGACTCAGATGAAGCGGCCGAGCCGGTTTTTATAGCCGCCCGCGGTCCAGATGCGGCTGGGGTCAGCCCCGTACCGGCGCTGCGGCCGGTATTTGGCGCTGCGCCATGAGCGGTGGCGTCAATAGCGGGACTTGAGCGAGCGCGGCCGCCGCCGGCGCCGGCCGCTCAGACATCTGGGCAGCCCCATGTGGGTGCGCCGCGTGGCGTCGATTTACCAGGCGTGGAGTTTCCTATTCAGCTGCCGAGTAGGCTCCAGTCGCCCCACCCTCCATCCCCTCCACGCGCCCCACTTTGAGAAGAAAGTGGGTCAAATTTGAGAAGCCCGTTTTTCGCGCATTTCGGGGGAAGATCGCATAATTTTCGGTGATCAGCCTCCCTCGGCCAACACCCAGTTTAAGGAACTACGCCTATGGGACTACGCCTAAGGAACTACGCCTACGCCTATGGGTTCACAGTTGGACAGATCTTTAATGGAAGGATATTACAAATATATTCAGACAAGAGTCGCGGCCGCATTAGCATAAAATGCGCACGATTAATGTTACAGCTATTTAGCAACCCAACGAGAACGCAAAGAAACCCGCACTTAAGTACTGCAGAGCCAGCAGATGCAAACACAGGTTAAGGAGTCGAGACGAGAAATTCCGAGGAATCTTGACGCATCCAGACCCTAAAGAACATTGCCACCTATGGCACCCAGGGGTTATGAATACTCAATAGCCACAGCCATCTACATGCATCACATCTAAAAGGCACATTCCAGTCGGAAACAAAACGTTGCAAATGGTCAACAGCACAGTTAAATCGCCGACTAATCCAATAGAAATAAAAATAATATTTACGTATCCACTCAATCAACCACAAGTCACAGAATAACTAGAAGGGCACGATAACCTACACTTGCCCTTCCACCAGCACACACAGTCATTCGGGCTAAAAAGCAGTGGTCGACACACACCTGCCAGCGAGCCCGAGCCATAGTCCCGTCGCAACGACGTGTCCGGCTTGCTGGACTTCTTGTACCACTCGGGCGTGTTGAGGTTGCGCAGCGACCGCTGGAAGCGCAGCTCGTGCTCACTCAGCTGGCGGTCCCCGCGCATCAGCTGATTCTCCGGCGGCTGAAACAGGGCGGGGCGTGCTGAGGCGGCGCCCAGACAAGCTGAGACCAGACGGGCGCTGGATGGGGAGCTGGCGCCGGGCGTCACCGCTCTCCGCCGCCGCCGAACGAGCTGAGACCAGACGGACATCGGACGGGAGCTGGCGTCGGGCCGCGTGGGGGCACGAGGTCACCGCTCTCCGCCGCCGCAGAACGAGCTGAGACCAGACGGACACCGGACGGGAGCTGGCGCCGGGCCGCGCGGGGGCACGAGGTCACCGTTCTATGCCACCGCAGAAAGAGCTGAGACCAGACGGACACTGGACGGGAGCTGGCGTCGGACCGCGTGGGGGCACGAGGTCACCGCTCTCCGCCACCGCAGAACGAGCTGAGACCAGACGGACACTGGACAGGGAACTGGCGCCGGGCGCGAAGTCACCGCTCTCCGCCGCCGCGGAACGAGCTGAGACCAGACGGACACTGGACAGGGAGCTGGTACCGGGCGGCGAGGGAGCACGAGGTCACCGCTCTCCGCCGGCGCAGAACGAGCTGAGACCAGACGGCCGCTGGACAGGGAGCTGGCGCCGTGCGACGCGTGAGCATGGGGTCACCGCTCTCCGCCGCCGCGGAACGAGCTGAGACCAGACGGACACTGGACAGGGAGCTGGCGCCGGGCGCGAGGTCACCGCTCTCCGCAACCGCAGTACGAGATGAGACCAGACGAACACTGGACAGCGAGCTGCCGCCGGGCACGAGGTCACCGCTCTCCGCAACCGCAGAACGAGCTGAGACCAGACGAACTCTGGACAGGGAGCTGGCGCCGGGCGCGAGGTCACCGCTCTCCGCGCCTCACGAGGAGCCAGCGGACAGATGGCGATTGATGTCCCCCGTCTTGGATTGCGTGTCGTGGAAGTCAGGACAATTTGGGATGACGTCATCTCCCCTCCCGACGGCAGTCTAGTTTGCTATTGGGCTTTCGGGCTCTTCGATTGCTCGGTCCTGTTACGTCCATAACATATATTAAAAGCAACGGTGTTCTAGAAATTTCGAAATGAGCTATAACGCGACGCGAATTGTTCAGGTCGGCGTATGTACAGGACAGAAGAGAACATGCCCACGGAGTTTGAAGAGGTGCTCAATATGGCTGAGTCGTTGCCTGCGTCTGAGGCAGATTGACGGGCCCGCTCTGAGTCAAAACCGGCACAGTGTCAGCTGCTGCCAGCTCTGGCCTAGTCGGCGGCTCGACGATTGAAAATACGATACGTACAACCGCATATGCACAACCGCAAACACAACTTTTTGAAACGCAGCCCATCGCAAAAAATCGGGAGCAATGTTGTGCTTCCACCTTCCTCATCCCACCCCCCCCCCCCTGAATATGTTGCGCATTCTTTCGTAGATGAAATGAATATTTCTCTATTCAATCCAAAGCACGAGCATCAGTCATTTAGCACACTAATTGACGACGACCCCAGCATCCAACGAGTCAAAGGCTCGACTCCCGCCTCTCCCGCTCCAGCCCGCACCCGGTGGCCCGAGCCCCTGCAGCGGCCTCCCCGGGCTCCGCTCGCCCGTGCCCGCTGTAAGGCTGGAGGCCGGCGGCTCCCCATTGGCCGAGCGAGGCCGCGCAGGCACCGGATAGGCGGCCGGTCTGCCCGGAACTGGGTCAGAGGGGGCGGCGGGCGACGTCGGCGCCGGCCCGAGCCCGGCCGACCCGGGCTGCTCGCGACACGACACCGGCCGCCGGCGCTCCGACAAAAACGGCACCCAGCCGCCGACAAAACACGGCTCACGACGGCGGGCACGACTGTCATCGATTCAGACGCGTCCCAGGATCGATGGCTGGAGCGTGCCTGTTGGTGTGTGGTGCGTGCCCGCTTGCCGGCACCGGCGGATGCGTGCCACGGCGCGGGCGTGCGCATGCACCCCGGAGTATGTGCACGATGCATACGTGTGCACGGCGACTGCTCTTGCGTGCGTGCGGGCGTGCGTGCGTGTGAATGCATTTACGGGCAGGCGTGACCACAAACAAGCGCTTGATTGCCGCCTTTCTGAGTGCATACATGGCTGCGGTATTGTTCGTGCGTTGGACGCTGCCGTTTGCGGGCGAGCGTGTCTCGCGTGAGAGCCGGCCGGGTGCGGTGGGTTCGAGCCTGCATTCACGCGCGCGTGTGACCACAGGACGGACCAGCGGCGGCGGCAGGCGGCCCCGGCGCCGGCGCGCCGTGCGTACCGGGTTAGCGTTGGCGTCCCAGACGTGCGCCGTGGCGGCGGTTGCGCGCGCCAGGCTCCGGCGCCGGCGCCGCCAGAGCGCGGACATAGCGGCCGGCCAGAGCGGTCGGACACGTGTCCGCCCCCAGACACGCTGCGCCCCGGCGTCGGACACGGCGGCGGGAGTTGGCCGGCGCCGGCGGCGTCGGCGCCCTCGTCAGCACCCCGGCGTTGTCCGCGACGAGCTCGGGCGCGGACCGCTCCGGCGGCACGCAGGACCAGTTCCGCTGCGTGCTGCGGCCGCCAGAGGGACGAGACCTCAATGGCCGAGTGGCTCCGCCGCACCCCGTCCCAGGCCCGGACGACGTCGCGCTCACGTGGATGCCGCGCGCCTATCGCCGTCCGCGCGTCGCAGCACCAGCGGCGCGGCGCTAAAACGAGGGCAAACTCGGCGCGCCGATACGGCCGCACAGCGACGGCGCGCCGCTCCGCGCGACCCCCACAAGTGCACGGGCAGGCGGGCGGCCGGCGGCCGTGGCCGCGCGCCTGTTCACCACCTGTCCCGCCGGCGAGCACCACAGCTGGGCGGCGCGGCGTCGCAAGCACGGCTGCTGGCGCGCGCGCTCCGCCGGCTCGCAGGGCCGCCACTGGCGCCGGCGGCGTCGCGCCGTCGACTCCGACACCATGGCGACGCCGCGTCGCTGGGCGCGGTGGGACGTGCCCGGCGGCGGCCGGCTGATGGACGCCGAACACGCGGTGGCGCCGGCGCTGCCGCCGCGGCGAGGTGGCCGGCGCCGTCACGGGAGCCGGAAGTCGTGGGTGACGGCGGCCCGTCGGTCGATGCCGGCCGGTTGTTACGCGGGACGGCGGGCCCATACTGTTGCATGACAGGCCATATTTCGGTGCCTCACGGCCGGCTGATCGCTTCGGCTCGGCGTAGGAGTAAGTATGTCATTAGTCGCAGCGTGCGTCCGTCAAATGTTCGCAACGAAAGCCGGCATTTAAAATGCGCGAGCGAAACCAGCTAAATGTTAGGTCGACTCGACAGCTAGATTGTTTTGAAAGAGTGAACGCTTTGGCGGCATGATCAATATGAGCGCCGAAATAGCACGCAGACTTCTCGAGTGGAACGTCATTTGTCAACGACGGTATCGACATCAAACGGCAAGAATTCACAGCATCGTACCGTCGTGACCCGACAAATGAATACCAATCGACGGCCTGAGGCGACTGGCACTTGGCAGCACGGTCCCGACAGCCGGCGACAAAAACGCCGCACCAGACACCGAGCAAAAACCGGCTCGTGGCCCGCGAGCTGCCGGAATACGGCCAGCCGCGGCGGGTACGAACCTTGCGCACCCTCCAGTTCCCGGCCAGCCAGAGCACGTTCGGCAGGGAGGCGCTCCAGAAGATCATGGGCGTGGCCGGGAGGGGTCGCAAGACCTGCTGCCAGCCGGCTCACCAGTGCCCCTCCCAGCGCGGCGGCGGCGGGCGACTCACCTGAAGCGCCGCCGGTAGGCCGGACCCCAGCTGCGTCGCGCTCATTACCGGCCACCTGGCGCCGCTGACCTCCGGTCACGCGTGCGCCGCTTCGGCCGCGGACTCGCGCTGCGGACTGGCGCCGCCGTTGCCGCCGCGGGCGGACAGCGGCAGGCAGGCCGGGCGCGCGGACGCTATCAGGCGTCCACCGATAGCGGCTCAGGCACCGGCGGTCAGGGTCTGACCTGATACAGCGGCCGTCACCGGTCGACCGCCCGCTGAGCAACCGCTATGCCCCTGTCGGGATAACGTGACGGGTCCCGACGGGCGCCGCCTGGTCTGATGGCGGCCTGGCACCATGACGGTACCGGTATGACGGCCACGTCATGACGATGGCCGGTCTAGACGATTTCCGTCTGCTGACGGCTGGCGAAGCCAATCCCGGCCATTGATGACGGCTGACGATCGCAACGCCACCCGATAGTGACAGACCGAACCGCCGGTCGGTGTCGACCGCGGCGGCGCGCTGCGACTGCGACGCCCGGCAGCGGGCTCACGAACGGGACGCCCCGCGGCGGCGGTGGCGGCGGCACCGCCCAGAAACGGGCGGCCCCGACGGGGACGCCCGTGACGCCGCGTGACGTGACGCCGCGTGACTGATGACGCGACGGGGCCCCCGCCGCGACGGCGCGCACAGCCGAGTCAGAGCGGAGGCTGCTCGACGCCGGTGTCGGCTGACCGTCCCGCCGGTGCACACCATCACGTGTTGACGAGAGGCACACAGGGGCACGTCGCCCGCGTGAGTGACACACGATTGCCGTGCGCGCAAATATCGCGGACATGATATCACCTATCTTGTATAATCAACGCACCGAGTGGTGTCGAGAATGTCCTGCGTGCGCCTGTCGTTCGTTCGCCGAGCGGACGGAGGAGAAACCAGTCCAACCGAGCGTCCGCGTGGACGCGGCCAGTCCGCTCGGATCATCTTACGGACGCGCCACAGACCGGAAAAAGACAACCGCTGCGATGACTAGACCCTTCAGGCGGCGCGGTGACATAAACAGCCGCTCTCTATTTCCAGGGCGTCCGACACCGAGGTGCTTCCCCGCCGGAGGCCTCAGTCGACGCCGCCGCCGCTCGGCTGCCGCCCCGGCGTAACCCAATCGGGCGGCGGCGGCCCGCCCGCAGCGGCCCGGCGTGAGTCAGGCGGGGCCGCTGCCAGCGGCGGGGGCGGCTCGGCGGGGCGGGCCGGCGGCGGCGGGCAGACACGCCCCGGTCGCCGACCCGGCACCGCCGGCCACCACCTGGCGCGTCCAGAAGACAGATGAGAAGAGGAAGCGCGAGCGAAGGCGGCGGCGGACGGGACCGGCGCGCACGCCTAACGTGGGGGCTGTGCCGAGCCCAGCCCCAGACCCCACCAGCCCAAACACCTGCGTCGGTGTTTGGGCCGAATAAGATGCGACAGCTACATATCATCCCGCATTACTTGAGAACTTAATCTCGTGAAATTGGATTCCTTGTCAAGCTGAAATGTTACCGATCTTCGGATTGCAGCGCATTCATTAAGGCTAAAGCGTTGCCTTGATTATGCTTGGATTTCATTTTCTCTGGTGTCATGTGTTCGTCGTTATTGCAGTTTCGCGACCCAAAGTCCGACCTCGCATCAGCACCAGCTGGCTATTAACGCTGGCTGTTGTGAAGTAAAGCTGATTTGCAAGACGTAATGCTGCCACCACGACGCTTAAAATGATAATATGTACCTTAAATGTAGAACAAGAGCAGGGTGGCCCCACATTGCGCAGGATTTAGCCGAAATTCCCCCCAGGGGGAGGGACTTAAGTGACCAAAAGGTCTATAAGACAGCTTGTTCCAAAATCACACGCATTTGGACCAAAGTTCAGCGAAATTGCTCCGTATTTAGCTCGGGGGGGGGGGGCTCGGCCCTTCGCTGGCCTCGACCCTGATGCTTTGTCGGAGGGCATTTTGCACGGGAATTCTCGCCTCATTTTCTCTCAAAGTCCACAAATGCCTGTTTGATGTAAGATACCTGAACTGAATGCTTCTTTGGTGCATGACATTCGTACGAAATACCAATGTGGACCATTCCCTTTGTAAGTAAGCCGTGAGAAAGGCTTTCGTCGCCTTTCAGGAATGCCGGAATGAAGAAGCTCACTGCGTGGTTGGAAAATGCAGATTCGCTGAGTCATTCATAAACGCGTCTTTTCAATTGAGACCCATGGAGAGAACCCATTGGGTTCCCTCTCCAACGCCTGCGCTAGAAACGTCTTCCCTCTCTCAGTGACCTCCATCGGCCAGCTCGAACCGTGCGCTGCCTTCCCCCCCCCCCCCCCCCCCCCCCCCTCCTCCTGACAGCCTGAGCCCGGCCGCCCGGGCCGCCTGCCGTCTCCCTCCCTCTCTCTCCCTCGCTCTCCCCTCTCTTACTCTCCTCTTCCTTTCTCACGCGAACGAGCCGATCGATGGAGGGGCCGTTCCCCGCAGCAGGCGGCCGGGTCACGTCGATGACACAGCAGCTAGGTCACACCGATCAGACTTAAAGCAGCCAGGTCACACTGATGAGTCACAGCAGCTGGATCAGACCGATGTGAGTCACAACAGCTGGATCAGACTAATGGGAGTCACGGCAGCTGGATCAGACCGATGTGAGTCACAGCAGCTGGATCAGACTAATGAGAGTCACGGCAGCTGGATCAGACTAATGAGAGTCACGGCAGCTGGATCAGACCGATGTGAGTCACAGCAGCCAGATCAGGGCGCAAATAATCGGGGCAGTTGAGGCACC
This sequence comes from Pollicipes pollicipes, assembly GCF_011947565.3. Classification (NCBI taxonomy): domain Eukaryota; kingdom Metazoa; phylum Arthropoda; class Thecostraca; order Pollicipedomorpha; family Pollicipedidae; genus Pollicipes; species Pollicipes pollicipes. The sequence goes on from NW_023596576.1 coordinate 47,091,093, forward strand.
CTTAACACTGCATACCTAACAGTAACTAACAGCTGGACCCGGCCGATGAGACTCTCAGCGGCGCGGGAAGACCGGTGCGACTTGCTTAACACGCAGACCTTACCACGGCGGCTCGGATCGATATGCTGAATGATGTGTGGTAACAGTATCAGATTGCGTGTAGGTCAGGCAGGGCAGCCCAGATCCGGCTATAGGTCAGACGGATGTTACTCCTGCAGCTGGGCCGGGTCGATGGTTCTCCCCGTAGAGGGTCAAGGAGATGAAATTCCCGCAACTTAGTTAGATCAATGAGAAGCCGGTCCAGCGGGTGAGCCAGATTAGCTCGGTGGGCGTTGGCGCGGTGACAAGATCTCGAGGCACGCGCAACTTTGACTCGGCGGGACAGATGTCCCACGCCAACCAAATTGGCACGATTTGGTTTATGGTCCGGTCGGTTCGCTGCAGTTCAACAGAGAAGATTCGAGACGTGCATAAGTTATGCTCCACTACTTAGGTCGAATTTAGCACATGCAGAATGCGAACTAATGGTGCAAAGAGAAATCTAGAGCACCATAACTTCCTGCGATACACTGTTATCGGTAATTCGAGCGCTGCCTCACGAGAAAAGACGAAATAAGCAACTAGAATGCGGTCCGGATCATTCGAGAAACACTTTTGAAAACCAAATCTCTCTCATAGGAATGACCGGTCAGAGAATGGACAGATCTTACTGACGGCAGGGATGGGGGCGAGAGCGGGGGGCGCAGCCGCGAGCGGGGGCGGGAGCGGGGGGCGGAGGCGGGGGTGTTCGCGGGAGCGGGGCGGTCGTCTCACCGGGTGGATGGCTCCGTCGCTCAGGTGGCGCGAGCGCTTCCTCCACAGCTTCCTGAACATGGCGGCGGCGGCGGTGCGGCCGGCCGCGCGCCCCGGCCAGCTCGCGGCCCGCTGACTGCGCCGGGCCGCCGCCGCCGCCGCCGCCCGGCACCTATCGATTTTCGAAGACGCACAACCAACTAGAAGAACGGAAAAATCGCCGGGAGGGAGAGCGTCGAGGTCAGCACAGCAGCGGCCGCCGCCGCCCTGCTCAGCCACTTGCCCGGCGAGGGGTGCGGCGTGCGGCCGAATTGGGGGAAGTGGAGGGTTGCGCGGATAATTGGTAAGTGGCGGCGGCGACATCTTGAATTACGCCGGACCAGTTGCGCCCATTTCGCAGAGCGCGACGCAACGCAGAACCCCGCAGCGTCCTTGGAGATGCGGCGGATAGAACCGGCGCATCCGTCGCCGCTGAGATGCGTCCCTCCTCGAAATTGGACGTGACAAGTCGCGTCCCGCTCCCCGCCGCCCTCCTTCCCTGTCAGCGCGCTCCGTGCGCCGGCGCGACACTCGCGACGTCACGTTCCAGCGTGTGCCGCGGTGACCGTGCCGGCAGGAAGTGCGCGCGGTCGGCACAGATGATGACGCCGGCCTGCAGGCAGCCCCGGGCTTAGAATATTGATTCTGGACAGATGCCACGCTACCGGCGGCCGACGGGCTCCGACGGCGCGCGGTCGACCCGCCTAGTTGGCGCGCCCGCCGACAGGTGGGGACACCCCACGGCGGTCGCCGGACGCCGTGAGATATCAATCAGGGGTAGCCCACTGCGTGAAGCACAGCCCGTTGTGCCGCCGGAGGATTCCGCGCTGCCCCGTTGGCCCGCTGCGTCACGTAAGTCAGCTGTAACGGCGGCCATGCGTCGCTCCGCGGCGGCCATCTAATCTTCAAAATCGCTCCAATTCATCTCCACGGTGAATGCCGAAAATAGCGGTGCGCTTTACACGACCATCCGTCTCCATGCACCTCCGCGACGCCACCCTGGAACGATGTTACGGTTCCGCTTATTACCATTGCCGATGTTCTTTAACAGGCGTACAGCGTGTAATCACCGACGGGAGCATGCCTGCACCGCCCATATTAGCCCACTTCCTCACACTCTCACGGACAGGCTTTCACTGCGTCGCCGACCGACCCAACGGCCCACCGCCGGCAGCGCGGCTCCCAACAAGCCGTCAGACGCGGCTTCTCTCCAGCGCTATGCCGGCCCGGCCGTCTGGTCCGTGTGGCCCAGCGGAGCCGCCGCTCTGCGAGTCGCTCGGGCGCCGCGCGCCGGTACGCTCAGACCAAACCAGTTATGCACAGAATGATTACAGCGGCGCGGCGGCGGCGCCGCTCGACTTGAGCACGACTCGACCCGGGCCGACGGCGGCTCGACTCGAGCTCAGCTCGAACCATGTGGACTTGGACTTGACTCGACCCGGGTCGGCGGCGGCCCGAATCGAGCTCGGCTCGAACCATGTGGACTTGGACTTGGCTCGACCCGGACATATGGCGGCTCGGCTCGAGCTTGGCTCGACCCGGGCCGACGGTGGCTCGACTCGAGCTCGGCTCGACCCGGGCCGACACCGACTCGACTCGACTCGACTCGACTCGACTCGACCCGACCCGGGCCGACGGCGGCTCGACTCAGACCTGACTCGGCCGGGCCGACGGCGGCTCGACTCGAGCTCGGCTTGACCCAGACTGGGTGCTGAGCTCAGCTCCCTTGCAGCCGCCGCCGGTCGGTGCACCGGGAAGCCAGGGGCGGACAGGCGCACCGACCGCGCGGAAGTGGGTCGTGCAAAGAGGAGGCGCGGTCGCGGCCGTCACCGCGGCCTCCGGTAAATACCACCACACGCTCGTCATCGCGGCCAGGTCCTGGAATGCACGGACGGACGGAGCGGGACAGACCGACGGCTGACCGAGCGCATCGCTGACAGAGCTCGTCGACCACATGGCCGCTGTCATCGGGCGTAGCCGGATCCAGCGGGGATGCGGCGTCTGTTCTCTGCAGAAATCGTGGCTCAGCGGTCTTTTCCACAAAAAGCACGGCTTAGACCACCGCTCTCTAAACCCGGCTATACAGACCGCGGTACGGGCACATTTTTGCGCCCATAGCAACCCCACACCTCCCACTTTTTCTCTCTGCCTCCGCGCGTGGTTGCGTTGTGACAGCTTAAACTACGCTCACCGCCCTGCACGGCTGCAGTTGCAATGTGACACTGAATGTGAGGGCACGGGGGGGGGGGTCAGCGTCGTCCGCAAACAACGCTGCAACACGGCGGACCCGGCACGGCGCGGCACAGCACGGCACGGCGGCTCCGGCGGCCGCGGTGCAGGTCAGCCTTGAGTTAATGCTCATCAACGATGCGGGCGCTAGGCCCGGCGCGAGGCGCCGCACATACCGGCGTGATGACGCCACGGCACGGCTCCTCCCCCGTCCCCCCCCCCCGTCCCCCTCGGCGGCGGCGGCAGCGGCCGCGCCTCGACGGGCCTCGAGGCGGCTGGAGGTCCCCCAAGGTGGCTGGAGGTCCCCCGAGGTGGCTGGAGATCCCACGGGGCGGCTGGAGGTCCCCCGGGACAGACCTGGTGTTTCCGGCAGTGCAGCTACATCTGAGGTGCGGCCGTGTAACGGACGGCGCCCGATTCCGGTCCGCGCCCGCAGCCGTGGCAGTGGGGACCTGTGGCGTAGTCCGCCAGACGTCGGCGTACGTCGCGGATAAGACTGTCCCGCTCTCGTGGATACAGCGAGAGTCCGCCCTCCGCCGACCGGACACAACGGCAGAGTCCTCTGTCCGCGGACACACAGCGAGTGTCCGCCGCGTGGCCGGCCGCCAGCTGAGCTGACCCCCAGTCGGCGGGCACTGCGGCGAGGTCAAACCTCGGCCGGCGGTCGAGAGGCCGAGGTCGGGCCGGGCAGCGCCGCCCAACGGTACATACAGGCCCGCCGCGCACAGCCCGGCGCCGGCCGCACGAGCGGCGCCAGATGCCGGTCGGCTGCAGCCGGGTCCGGCGGGGAGGCCGTGCACGGAGAGGGTCCGCGCGCGCGGCTGCGCTGCAGGACGCATGCCACTCCCATCAGCGGTAACGGGAAGCGGGACCGCCTGCCGGACCTTATTTTGGGCGAGACATTGATGACGAAAACGCGCGATTGATACAGAGGCATGTCTGGACGGCATATGTTCCGCAGCTTCCCACGGAACACGTCACTCGATAGTCGGACTCGCACAGGCTCACGGGGAGAGGCCGGAGTGGCGGGGGGAGGGGGCGGGGCAGTGCGGGCCGCCTCCCGGCCGCTCGGGTGGTCCAGTTGGAGGGGGGCAGGTTGGAGTGGTTACGTCACCCGGTCTCTGTTTACAGTCGCTCTCTCAGTCGACGACAGACGGCTATCAGGCTTTATCAGACCAGAGCCCGCCACTGGCAGGGCTTCAAGGGTCCGCCGACGCCCCGCAAAGGCGATTGCAGTGAAACGACCAAGGCTAACTTTCACACTCCCGGGAAAACAACGCTGTTCGTGGCTTAAATGGTTATCTAGCATTTAAAGTGTAATCTTGCGGCTGGACACCCCTCGTTACGCGATTGAACAGTCCGAAAGTGGCTTAAGAGCAATTTACATTCATCTACTGTGTGAAATTATGCTGCACATAACACCTTGCACGTCGTCACGACGCATTGCGCCGTTCCTTGCTGGCGATGGTTCGCCCAGATTGCTGTGAAGTTCATGTCGCGCTGAACGGTGGCCTGCAGAGCCCGTCCGTTCACTCACACTCCGTCCGTGGCGCTGAGACCGGCGCTGGCAGCCAGACTTTGGATCCAACGAGGCACTCCGCACTGCGGAGAAATAGAGTGGACGCCAGCGCTGAGAGCGACTTTCTGTGTCGACCGGCCCGGACCGCGACGCGGCCCCCTTCCGAGCGAGAGGGGGGGGGGCGACACATGGGCGTGGCCGGCGCCCGCGCGGCCGAGATGACAGGTCCCAGGCTGCGGAGAGGCCGACGATTGCTGCCGACACGGCGGACACGCACCAGCCCGCGGCCGAACCGGCGCCGGCGGCGGCGGCGGCGCCAGCACCCGCCGCGCCGCGTGCAGCCGGCAAACGGCGCGGTGCGGGGCGCCCCGCCCCAGCTCCGGCGACAGTTCCCAGGGCGCGGCCCACCGGCTCTGAGCTCCGCGTGTCGCGGTGGCCGGCACCGGCCAGCGCCCCAGCCACGCCCGGCCGGCCACCGAGCGCCGCGTGCCGACCTCCGCCGCCCGTCGCCCGCCGCCGGCTCTTACCTCTCTCAGAGACCTGGTGTGCCGCAGATTCGGGGGCTGCTGCATCCTGACACTGGCGGTGACCTGGCCTAGAGCGGCGCTCGACCGTGCGTCCCAGTCGTCCGGAGGCGGCCAAGACTGCGCCGAGCTCGAGGCCGAGGGGCGGGGCCGGGTCGGCTCGGGTCGGGTCGGGGCGGCGAGCGCCGCGGTCCGTCCGTCGAGAGGGCCGTGCGGGAAGTGGGCGCCCGGCCGAGCTCGCCGGAGAGTGGGCGCCTCTGTTTACTGACGTCCGATGCAAGTGCACGGGCTCATGATAGCGCACGGGCGGCGGCTGCAGCGCGCCGCGTCATCGCTGCAAGTGGTCGGCGCGCGCGCCGTCCGCCCGGCCCCGCGCGGCGAGATGTCCCCGGCGCCGGCGGGCGGCCGCCTGACAAGGCCGTCCATTGATCGGCCGCCCCGGGGAGAACGCCGAGGGCCGGAGGGCTCGCGACCGCCGCCGGCGGCCGGCACGTGCGCGTCGCCCCTCCCTCCGCGCCGCGCCACCGCCCACGTGTCGGCGTCCGGTCCGGTCCTTAGAGACGCGCGCCGCCGCTGCCGCGTGCCTAAAGCCACACGACTCAGCCTTCGCCAGCGTCACCGGCCACCGCGGGATTCCGCCGCGTCAGGCTGCGCAGCGACCCCTGGCGCCCGTCCCGCCGCCGCGCCGTCGGCGCGCGGGCGTCGGCGGGCCGCCGGCAGCCGTGAGCGTCAGGCTGCGCTCCGACCCCGCGCCCGTCCCGCCGCCGCGCCGTCGGACGCGCGAGCGCTCGGCGGCCGGCGGCACGTGAGCGTCAGGCTGCGCAGCGACCCCGGCGCGCCGTCCCGCCGCCGCGCCGTCGGACCGCGCGAGCGCTCGGCGGGCCGCCGGCAGTCGTGAGCGTCAGGCTGCGCAGCGACCCCCGGCGCGCCGTCCCGCCGCCGCGCCGTCGGACCGCGCGAGCGCTCGGCGGGCCGCCGGCAGTCGTGAGCGTCAGGCTGCGCAGCGACCCCCGGCGCGCCGTCCCGCCGCCGCGCCGTCGGACCGCGCGAGCGCTCGGCGGGCCGCCGGCAGTCGTGAGCGTCAGGCTGCGCAGCGACCCCCGGCGCGCCGTCCCGCCGCCGCACCGTCGGACCGCGCGGGCGCTCGGCGGGCCGCCGGCAGCCGTGAGCGAGCCGAGGCCGCCGCCGTTCTCCCGGCTGCGGATGGGGTGCGGCCGACACCGGCCGCGGCTGTGATGACTGACGGCGCGTCAGCGTTCGACGCGGGCGGCTAAAATAGACGCCGGGCGCACGCCCGCCCCGCCGACATGAAAACACCGGTTGAATGGGACCCGGACCGCCCGGCACGGGGGCAGCGGACCGGTCGGACCGGACCGGTCGACTGCGCCTCGGGTCGGGCTGGTCAAGCGCCGCACACTCGCACGATGCGCTCCCGGCTTATCGAACGCACCCCACCCGAGTGCGAGGCAGTTACCGGCATCCTGGAGCCGTCTCCACGTTAATGGTTTGTTGCTGCGCCCGCGCCCGCGGCCTGGGCCGGCGGCGCGGACACAGACTGCGCCCAACGGCGCGCGGGGCTGAATAATCGGCTGCTAATTAGACGGGCGCGGCGCGTGCCGACCCCGCTCGTTCTGCGGAGGGACCGTGTGCGGCCGGTGGTCGTCTAATCAGGCCGGCGATGGCGGAAAGGTGGGGTGCGGGGGACGCGATCGGGCCGTAATGAACGCGGCGTGTGGGAATGCGAGGGATCCCGTGCCGGCCAAAAGACGGCGTGGCGAGGAAGTGGCACAACAGCTGGGAGCGGGGAGCGAGAGGGCGATGACAACAGAATGAAGAAATGGTAAACTGATGGCGAACGGGACAAACAACGGTCCGCCCGGGAAAACGAAGGAGGAGAATGGAAGGATGAGGGACGGAAACCTCGAATGTGTGGACAATGATGCCTAACAAGGGTGGATGTGTGCACAGCCGGTATGTGTATAGAGCAGAGGGCGACGACTGGCCTCGACCGAGCAGATAAATAATTAAACCGAGGCTTCCATTCAGCCCGCGCCAGGACGTAAATAACACAACAAATAAACCACGGTCGGGCGGCGAGGGCGCCGCGCGGGCCGCAGGAGACAGAGGACAGTGAGGGACAGAGGGCGCGAGAGATCGGTACACCATACAGCATTGATCGACAGCGGCCATCGACAGCCTGGCGATCGCCGCCCGCTGCCGGAGTCTGCGGCAGCCCAGCCGCCGTCGGGCGGCGGTCCACTCACCTGCACGGCGCTCTTGTTCTCGTCGTCCAGCAGGAACTCCATCGACTTGGCGCGCGAGTCGACGCCCTGCGCCAGCGTGAACTCCATGTTCTTGTCCAGGTTGAGCAGGCTCTTGGCCTTCTCCTTGTTGGGAGACGCCTCGTCGATGCACTCCTGCAGGCTGCGCACGATGGCGTCCAGGTCCGTCTCCGGCGGCGGCCGCTGGCCCGCCGACGGCGAGTCCAGGTCGGTCTCTAGCACGCCCACGCTCCGGCTGCGAGCCCGGGCCAGCGCGGCCGCACGCCGCTGCGCGAACCTGTCCCGGCTCTTGCTGGGCCGCGCCGCGCGCGCGCCGCCCGCCGCGTGCAGAATGACCACATTGCCCTCCTCCTGGAGCGTCACCGAGTGGTCGTCGTCGTGGTCGGCGCACCGCTGCTCGGCGCGGCCTGACGGCCGATCAATAGGCGGCCGGGCGGGCGCCGGCGGCGGCGGCGGCGGCAGCGGCAGCGGCCGCACCAGACTCCGCGTCGCCGTCTCGATCAGGCTGAGGTTGGGCGTGCTCTTGGCCAGCCGCTCGCGATCCTCGCGCGCGCGCTGCCGGAACCGCTCGAACGCGTCTTTGATCTCGGCCGCGGCGCCGCCCGGCCGCGCCGTCGCCGCCACCGAGTCGGGGATGGGCGCCGCGGGCACCGAGCGCAGCGGGATCACGCGCTGCTGCTCCAGCTGGAAGAAGTTGCGCCGGGCGCTCGTCAGTCGGGCGCGCGCCGCCTGCGTCTGTACGCGCAGCGCCTGCGGCGGCAGCGGCGGCTTGGTGGTGGCCGGCCGGCCGGCGGCGGCCGACTCGGCGGGATCGGGGGCCGTTCCTGCCGCGTCCAGCGCAATGTTCGCTGCCTTGGGCAGCGACAGCGACTTGGCCCGTACGACGGGGCTGGGCGGCGCGCGGAACTCCGCCTTAGCCGGCGCCGGCGGCGGCGGCGGCAGCGGCGGCGACTCCTCAACCGCCTGCTGCCGGACAACGGGCGCCGGTGCGAGAGTTCTCTGTGCGGCTACCGGCGTGGAGGTGGCCGCGTCTGCACCGAACGGCGACACCGAGCGGCGCGAGTCGTCGTTCGGCGTCGAGGCGATCGGACTGGGCAGCTCCGACGGTGGCGAACGCGGCGACGGCGAGCGAGACGCCGGCTTGATGCTCTCCGGCTTGGGCGGCACCTTCGGCTTGGACCTGCCGCCCGACAGCCGGCCCAGGCCCAGCCGCACGAGCACGGACGTTTTGGGCGGCTTCTCCGGCTTCTCCGCCTTGTCCGGCTTCGGACCCTGCAGCCGGACGGTCACCGGCTGGCCGCCGCTCCGCCTGCCCCGCACCGGCTCGCCCGGCGCGGACTTGGCGGCCGCGTCGCCCGTCGGCGTCTCCGCCGCTGAGTCCACGGGGGCGGGCGGGTATGTCTTGGGCGGCGGTGCGCTCTTCGGTACCGTCGGCGGGGGCACAGCGCGCGGCACGGCCACCCCACCGCTCTCGGCTCGCTCCCCGGCCGTCGGCTGTCTCGCCGCCGACGGCCCCCGCTTCCGGCCTCGCCTTCTGCACGGACGGCGGCGGCGGCGGCGGCGGTGAGCTGCGGGCCGGCGGGGCCGGTGCCGCCGCCGCCGATGCCAGGCTCTTCGTCGACCTCGGAGGCGGCTGCGGCGGCGCTGCCTTCGGTCGCGGCGTCGGTTTTGTCGCCCGCCGCCGCCGGCCTCCGCTCGCAGGGTCGACTCTGCGCAGCGGCCTGGCCGTCCTCAGCCTCTTCCGACGCTGACGGCGGCGGCGGAGCCCCAACGGCCGACGGCGGCGGCGGGGTCGGCGGCGGAGCCGACGGGGCCGGGGCCGGGTCGTCCCGATCCGGCCGCTGGAAAGTCTGCATGGGCCGGCGTTCGGCGGCCGGCGCCGCGCCCGGCTCGTCGTCCAGGTAACTCTCCCGCCACTGCACCTCCGACACCACCGGACTGAACTGTACGCCTCGCACCTTGGCCCGCAACCACCACGGCGTCCGGGGACGCCGCCGCTGGCTCCGGCTCCGGTTCCGGCTCCGTCGCCGGCGCCGGCGCCGGCGCGCGGTTGATGTACACCTCCACATCGTTGCGCGCCCCGTACGCCTTCACCGGCACGCGCGCCGTGAACGAGTTGTTGGCGCTCATCGTCCGCAGCGGGCCGGCCGGCTCGTCGCCGTTCAGCGTCAGCGGACGTCCGGTGCGCCGTGCCGCGTCGCTCGCCGTCGGCTCGAAGAACTGGCCGTTCAGTGACCGCTGCTCGCTCGCCTCCGGCTCCATACTGGCCTGTAACCAGCCGGAGCACACGTCGGCCGCCTGGCAGAAGCTCACTTCGGCGCACACGGGGCCGCCGCCTGGCGCGTCTAAATTTAGCGGCGTGGCCGGCGGCCGGCGTGGCGAAGCGGCCCGCGCCCAGTACTCGTCCGGCTCGCAGGCCAGGTAGTCCCCGCTGCCGGGCCACTCCATCGTCTGGTTGTAGTAGTCGAGCCGGCGCGGCGAGTCCATGTTGTCCGCCGACCACAGGTCCTGCACGCTCTTGCTCAACAGCCAGGCGCCGTTGCGGTTGCGCGAGCGCTGCCAGTCGCACGTGACCTCGTCCGGCGCGGCCACATCGCGCACTCCCGACAGGTTCCACAGGCTGTGGCTCTTGCGCGTTCCAGCCGGCGCGTCACAGGCGCTTGCGGCAGGGCGGGTGGCCCACTCGTCCGCCTCTCCTATTGGCGGAGAGCCCGGCTCCACCGCTTCTCCGACCGGTGGCACGCCGACCGCCGGTTGTGAATGGCAGGCGCCGCGCGGGGACGGAGGGTCGTATTGGTATGCGTCGGGCGCGTAACCCTCCCCTTCCATGCCCTCTAGCAGCAGGAATTCCTCCGCCAATTTTAGATCCAGTGGTTTCGGCCGGCCCGCCGACGAGCGGTACATGGGCAGAAGCTCAGCTTGGCTCTCCGACAGATAGATGTCGCGCGGCTCGCCATCCGATCCGGCCCACCCTCGCGAGGCTCCGCACCGGCGGCCTTGAATGTCATCCGACTCGTGTTCTATTTCACTGGACCCTTTGTTGACACAAACGCGTTCGTTCGAAACAGGCGTTTCCTGCGCCGACGGCGCCAACTTTTCAAAACAGCGCGGTCGCGGCGACTCCTGCACGATCGCCGCCCAGCCGTCGGCCGCTTCCTCCGCCGACAAATCCAGCGACAGGTCAGGCGTGGAGCGCGTGCGGCCAAACGCCTTCTGCGGCGAGCGCCAACTCACCATGTCGTCGTAAATGTTGTACGTGCCCTTCTCCAGGAACGCCTCCTTAATGCGCTCGAACTGCTCGATGTCCCGTTTGACGCGCGGGTCGCGATCGGTGGCGGCCGGCGCGGTCGGGCGCGTCGCGTCGCGTTCGCGCGCGGCGCGCGCGTTCGGCGGCACGTTCTGGTAGACGGCTGCGGCGGCGCGGCCGAGCGAGCGCGGCGCCGGCACGGGCCAGGCCATGGCGTCGTGAGGCCGCGCCATCGCCACTCTCTCCCGCAGCACCTGGATCACTGAGTTGCTCTCCTCGTTCTCCAGCAGCACGAGCACGCTCTCCACGTCCGTCTGCTCGGCGCGCTCGGCCGCCGTCTCGCCCCCGTCGCCGGCGACGGGGGGCGGGGCGTCGGCCAGCCGCGGGCCCGGCAGCCATGCGTCGGAGGGGCGCGCGTCGGCGTAGAGGCGCGCGCGCCGCTCCTCGTCGCGCGAAATCAGCTCGAGCAGGCGACGGCGCCGCTGCGACGACGGGCTCAGGTCGGAGGTCGACTTTGACAGTCGGCCGAGCGGACTGGGCCGCTTGGGCGGCGAGGCGCGCGTCGCCGGCGGCGAGCTGCTCTGCGGAAGGCTGGCGGAGCGGCCGGAGGGGTCCTGGGGACTGACGCGGTCGACCGTGTGGTCGCCGTAGCCTGAGTCTTCGCTGAGGTTTTCGCTTGAATGCCTCAGGAGCCCCAGGCGGGTCGGCCGCCGCTGGCGCCGCTCGCCCGCGCCGCCGGCCGAGTCGGCCGAGCCGGGCGAGGCCGGCTTCGACCCCTTCTCCGTGTCGCTGTTGGTGAGACTCTGCTCGCTGCCTGCTTCCTGCAGCTCGTCCTCCGTGATCATGCTCAGGTCGCCGAAGCTGTGGAAGCGCTTCACGCGTGGGTCACGCGCGCGCGCCGGCGCCTCCTCCTCCTCATCGGCCTCCAGCGGCGCCGGGCGCCGCTCCGGCCCCTCGTCGTCCACGATGTACTCCAGACTGCGCCGCTCCTCCTCCTCGAAGTCGTACGTTAGCGACTCGATGCGTCGGTTCAGGTTCTCAAAGTCCTCGCAGCTGCCCAGGTCCCACTTGGAATCGATGGCGGCGGCGGGGGTCGTGCCAGGCGCGCGCTCCGACGCCGACTCGCAGCCGACCGCCTCCGATGCGCGGCCGTCACTGGGACGCACGCCACCGCCGGCGGCGGCTCGCTCCGCCGCGGCGACCCCAAATGAGCCGTTACCGGGCGCTCCCAGGACCTTGGCGCCGCCGGCGCCGCCACCCGGCTGTAAATCGCCGGCTACCGACCGATCCTCGCGGACGGCGTTCGGCGCGCCGCCGGTGGGAGCGCGCTCGGCGCCGTTCCCAGGCGCGCCGGCGGCCGCCGACCGGTGGTCCAGCACGTCCTCGAGGCTGAACACCAGCTCTGGCGGCCCCTCGGCCGAACACGGCGGCAGGCTGACGAACGGGTTCGTGTAGTAGGAGCGCTCGACCCGACCCAGCCGGAACTCGGACGTTGCCTGACGCGCCGGGCAGGGCGGCGACGGTGGCGCCGCCTGGGCCGTGTCCGAGAACGGGTACAGGGTGGCGCTGGTGCTGAACGTCGTGTCCAGCGACGGCAGCTGGGACGGCGACGGCGGTCCGATGCCCAGGAGGCTCGGGTCCGTGCCGCCCGACTTGAGAAACGCCTCGAAATCGAACAGCTGTTTGTATTTGAGATCGGGGAGGCGGCCGTCGGCGCCGGGCGCCGGTGCGCCGTGCGAGAGTTTACCTGTGGTCGCCAGCGCCGCGTCCAGCCCGGCCATCGGGTTGAAGTCATCTGCGAAGGCAGAGACGGGCTGGTTATGTCAGGGTCATCTCGCACCTATCCGTAGGTGAGTTGGTCAGCTGGATGCCTTTAGGCGGTGGTAATTAAGTGCTGGTTTGCTGTTTGTGATAGCTACTAAATTACGTGGCGGGGCCTCAGCTCTCTAGTGGTGCGTCGCCCATCTGACGCCCGGTGCCTCTCACACCTGAACTTAACACGTGAGTGACACAAAGGGTCGAGCTGTTCACATTCGAACTGTGAGCATATCTTAACTTCCACGAACTCAGTGGGGTATTTATTCTCATCCGTAACTATACTGCAAAGAAACACAAATCCCATCAGTCAAAACGCAAGGAAAGCGAAAATGCAGCCCGTAAGATATTCTTCTCACATATAATTGAAAGCAAGCCAGGAGCAAAGCGCTTAGCTAAACCTGTCAGGCAAGAATGAGCGAACAGAACGAACCGTGGAGGTGAGCATTTCCGCCGGGTACATCCGTGATCTAGGTCGAATTGGTACTGTTTTGGGCATGATCGTCAAAAATATGCGCTCACCCGCCAGAAGGTCTGTCTTTCACAGCCCCACAACCGGGCCGGCTAATGCCACGCTCACAGTTCAGTGCAATATAAATGGTACCACGTGGAGCGTAAGTCACGAGCGTTTGTGAAGTCATTTGCATGGCACGCAAACAACTCGTTTAGAGCTATTTCGTCCCTTTTGAAGCCCCGGTTGTCATCAGCCCCGGAATTATACTGACACTGAACCGAGACAATCTGTTGTAGTCCGTTTGCAACACTGGACGCGTTTCCCGCCGGCCATCTACCTCGTCTACCCATTTCACGAAATCACAAATCATCCCTGCGGTTGAAAGCCCGATTCACTATGAGGAAACGTGACACAGATTTCCAGCGCATTCCACTAGCTGTTCAACTCCGGACTTCACAAGGCGTACTGCAGCTGACGCATGCCTGTAGCACCGGTCAGCAGCTGCAGCTGTCCGGCTGACGCCCGGCGGCGTCCGGTGAGCACCTGCCGCGGGGGGGGGGGGGGGGGGGGGGGGGGCCGACTGCCGCCCCGCCCGCCCCACCCCGTCCATCCGCTCGGTCCCCGACGGTTCACCGGCAGCCCCCGAACGGACCGGACCGGACCGGACCGGACCGGACCGGACCGGGCCAGACCGGGCCAGACAGACCACAGCCGGAGGCGGGGTCGGCGGCGGCGGCGGCTTTCCCACGCGTGGACCCGGCCCGGGGCGGCGGCGGTACTCTCCCACGAGCAGGGGCGGAGAATGGCTCTGGCAGTTGTGACTAATGAGCCGAGGACGGAAGGCGAGACGGCAGCGAGAAGCCGCTGAGAACTCCGACCTCCCAGGGCCGGCGCGGGTCTGATCGAACGGCCGCCATGGTGCCCCGGGACGGCGCGCCTGGCGCGCCAGTGGTGACGTCCGGAGGTGCTGGTTCATGGTCCATTAGAGACGTAATACTTGGGCCGAGGCTACCGTTTTTGACATGATTAATGACCGGACCTTGTACAGACCACCGCGTCTGTGTTGTTCTTCCTGTCGCGCGAGGAGCAAAAGCACACACGTACAAACATTTCGGTCGATATCTGCCCGGCCGGTGGGGGCAGCGGTTACCAGAGCCCTGGCGCCGAGGTTCTGGGATGAGCGCGCCTTGCCCCATGCAGTGTCTGCGGACTGTGCACGACGCTGGAATGTCCACCCGACGCCGGTTCGCAGTGCGCTCCCATACAGCCCCCTGTCGCTGACGTGTACGCTGGTCTTGAGACGTCGTCGGCGTGGGTCTGGACCGGCCCGGACCACAACTGTTAAAACTCCGGTGAACTGTGACTGCCTCGGCCTGCACGAGCAGACCGCCCCGAGCTCGCGCCCAGCCTTGACCACGCCGCGCTGGACCGACCAACAGAACTTCGCACCGCACCGAGGCCACCGACCCGGCGACGGCTAATGGAGCCGCCATATGGTGCCGGTTAATGGCGGACGGTGGACCGCCTCAGCGGCCTCCGGTACGGCACGCAGGACGACGGCGAGGCCGCGGCGGCGGCGGCGGGCCGGCCGCCGGCAGCCGTCCGCACAAAAAGAGGACAGGGCCACCGCTGTCCACCCCACTCCCCGGCGATGGGGGAGGCCTGTGTGGCCTGACCAACGGCTGGAGAAAGCAGCACAGAGGTTCAAATGAAAACAGAGGGAGGACGATCGGTACGATCGACGAAAACTTACGCAAGGAGACGTTACAAACGAGACGCTTTGAACCGCGTCAGGACGTCAGGAAGTTCAAACGACTGTCGCATCCAGGTTCACAGTGGGCCGTGCCTACAAATAGCCAGATATCGCGTTACTTTACGACAAAAAATATCAGCTGTCCTATCAGCCGTTCCCTCAGTGGCCTCTGCCCATGCCCAGCTGCTCCAATGGTCGCATCCCGCAGAGTCGCACTGTCGCACCGGCCGGGTTCGTTTCGCGGCGCGCGGCCGGTCGTCCATGAGACTGACTGCCCTCTGTCGTCCCCACACGACACGCGCGACGGGAGGGTGAGGTGCCGGCGGCCGGCCACGCCTCGCGCCCGCCGCCGTGACGCCGCCGCCCCGCCGCCGTCCTCCGCGCTGACGCAAACGTCGCGGGGTCGTGCGGAACGCGACGGGTCACTGACGGCGGCGCGTGCCGCCCAACGGCCGCCGCCGCAGCCGCCGCCTTGCAAAACCGGCGGCCGCTGGACGTGCGACGTGAGGCGCTCGACGCCGTTTCCCAACGCTCCCCGGTGCGCGACGGCGGCGTGGACCGGCCCCCGCGCCTGGTAACGCCTCGTACCCGCCACGACCTAAGCGTTCACCGGTCGCGCAGTTGCGAGGGCCTTTGTCCAGGGCGCTCCGTCACGGATGGAGAGCACTGAGGAAAGCGGACCCTGAAAACCTGGTGCGAAGGGTGTCATCCCACGAGAAATGCCAAACTCAGCTAACTTGAGCACAAGTTAGTGTAACGGGAGCCGAGCCTCCCACCATCCGCAGCCATCGCCCCGAAGCCTCGCTCGCCACCCACGCAGCCGCCTCCGCGGCCGGCACCGACTCACCTTCGAAGCGGGAGTCGCGGCCACCGCCGGCGTCGATGACGGTCTCGACGTCGGCCGAGTCCTGCGACCAGGCCCAGCTGGCCGGGCCCGAGCGCAGGCTCTCCGTGTCGCTGCGCATGTCGTCTGCAACAGCGAGCGAGCCGCGTCAGCTGGCGGGCCGGGCTGGTGACGCGCACGCACCGTCACAGCCGCGAATGGGGCAGGGGCGCTCCGTGCCCTATTCTGGAGATGGACGGAGCACACCTGGGAAATGCACGTTTTCCTTCGTAATACAGAAGAAATTTGTTCTGGCAGTATTCAAAGTTACTAATAAAATTAAAGGCAATGTGATACTGCGATTGCGATATATGATTTGCATGGACACAGAGCGCATGTATGGGTGCCAGTTCGCACATGACGCTGCACCCCGAAGGGAGAATGCCATGACGTTTCGTTTCAACCGATCTCAGTTTCAGGAGCGTGCTGATTTTGCGATTTCCTGGCTGCATTGGAATCACCTATGTGACCGCGGGAGGCATGCACGGCGCAGGGTATGCCGGACCACATCAACAAACCACCTCCGCCGCAGAGTCCCGGAAGCGGATGACGCAGTATACACGTCCGCCATCGCGGTACACATGTCAACTATCCCCGGAACGTGGCCATGGAATCGCCGTCGGCCAGGCGACGAAACCGACCGTTCTACATCGGCGCCGAACGGCCCGCCAGGCTCGTCACGAGCGCCGTGAGCTGAGATAGGCCGAGCATTCCCTGCCACGTCTCAAGCGTCGGCGGGAGTGGACATTCCCCCACGCCTGGCACCGGCGTCAGAGGCACGCAGCCCCAGCGCCGCCGACAGAGGCACGCGGCCGGCGCGCCCGGACGCTCCGCGCCCGCTCCGCGCCCACTCTGGCGCGTATTGACCTCGCCAGTCGCAACTCTCACGAGCTCAGAAATGGCACGAGGAGATCGTGACACATTTCACGGGTCACACGGTCCACGTGCCCGTGACCGCGCGGCCCGTCGGCGGCCGGGTCCGGCCCCGGCTTGGTGACGGGCGTGGTAGGAGCGGCCGAGGCGGCAGTCACGGCAACGGCCCAACAGGTGGCAGGTCGATAGCTCGGCCGCGCCGCCGCCGCTGTTTGGGCTGTCGGGCTGTTCGCTGGGTATATATGCACAGAATGGCGTGGGCTTGACGGGAGGTCACGGGCGAGGTGGGGTCACTGGTGTTTGTTCAGCTCCCGTTCTATGTGGAAATTTTTTCTCGCTGGCAATGAATAGTGTTGTCGGCGGAGAATGCCTGCCGCGCTGAGCGGGAAGGGGTCTGGGGATTCCGTGCAGTCGAGCGCACACCGCGAGGGGACCGACGGGACGGAGATAAGCTGCGAACCACATACTCTGAGAACCCCGCACTGATTCTCACACTTTCTCCCGCCACCTTGTTTATGTCGTTCAAAATATTTGTTCTCATCTCCTCCGGAATAAACACATTGGGGAGCACCGCAACACGCCCTCGGACGATCCCGACCTCCGATGGCAGCCGCCCCGGTCCCATCAGCCGGTGTGTCACTGTGCCCCTCCCCCTTTCCCCCTTCGGCTGTCCGCTCGCGTGTGCCGTCGCACCGTGACCGAGCAGTTGCTGTGAAGAGGGCGCGTCAATCGATGCCGGGCTCCCGCTGTATTTGGGTCGGCGTCCCGCTCCGCTGGCGCCGTATTCGCTGAGCGCCGGCTGACGAGTCACTCGGCGCCGGTCGCGCGGCAGTGGGGCAGGCCCGAGCGGGGTGAAGCCAGCCGACACCGGCGCCGTGGGGGCAGGCCCGAGCGGGGTGAAGCCGGCCGACACCGGCGCCGTGGGGGCAGGCCCGAGCGGGGTGAAGCCGGCCGACACCGGCGCCGTGGGGGCAGGCCCGAGCGGGGTGAAGCCAGCCGACACCGGCGCCGTGGGGGCAGGCCCGAGCGGGGTGAAGCCAGCCGACACCGGCGCCGTGGGGGCAGGCCCGAGCGGGGTGAAGCCAGCCGACACCGGCGCCGTGGGGGCAGGCCAGAGCGGGGTGAAGCCAGCCGACACCGGCGCCGTGGGGGCAGGCCCGAGCGGGGTGGAGCCGGCCGACACCGGCCCCCGTAGGGGCAGGCACCGACTGATGGAGCGGCCCGGTGGGCGTCACCCTTCGTCAGCACGGTGAGCGGCAAATGCAAATTACTAGAACTGACCTGCCCTGACAGGCCAGGCATCACACCGGGTGGCATCGTCCGCAGTGAATCGTGT
The DNA here is from genome assembly GCF_011947565.3 of Pollicipes pollicipes. Taxonomy (NCBI): domain Eukaryota; kingdom Metazoa; phylum Arthropoda; class Thecostraca; order Pollicipedomorpha; family Pollicipedidae; genus Pollicipes; species Pollicipes pollicipes. The sequence continues at coordinate 47,108,839 of NW_023596576.1, forward strand.
GCACCGCATGGATAAACATCAATCAGACATGTATGTGGAAAGAAATCCAGCGGAGCGACAATGCGGAGTGAGCTCCTTGCAAAGAGCATTATTTTCGTCGCCATTGTCAGCACGCCATTGCACGGCCTGCCGCCGCCTCTCTCCAAAGGTGGCATATCACGGTCACTTCTGACATGCTCACGTGCACGCCGTGGCCGGCCCCACCCTCGCCGCGCTAAAAAGCTGCTCTTGTTGACAGCTCAAGGGTTAGTTCGCAAATATCTTAATCACTGGGGTAATTAAGCGCACGCAAGCACGCAAATATGCACATGCAGGGAGACGTACCACCCATGCATCATACTGAATACGCGCATTCACTAGCAGTACTGGATGTATCGCGCTCATGAAAACAACGAGCACTTTACGGGGCCGGGCAGTCTCGCCTATCGACATGACTCTTCACATGATAGACAGGGTCCTTTTTCGCTGTGCTCGGTGCCAGCGTTTTCTGGTCACGGTGGTCAACCGTGGCCGGAAAACATCAGTCTTGGGTTAACAAGCTCGCGGTGAAACCAGCAATGCCATGCCGTGGTCGCTTCAAACAACCACAGCCTGGCGTGCGCGAGCCGGGTTTGCGTTCAGGTGAAAGCGGCCGGGTCTTTGACCTAGGCGTGTTTACGGACCAAATTTCACAGTGACCTGCGTCGTTGCGTGTGATTTGTTCGTGGCACAGAGCACGCATTATGACGATACTGCATGTGATTCACAGCCCACGCCAATGGCGGCTTGGTACTGCCCTGTCGACAAGAAAGCTGTTTCCGAAACTTAATACGAGCCTACGAATTAATTGAGGTACCCCTGAGTACCCCAATCATAAGCCGGTCGTTTGTAAACAATGGTCAACGAAGAACTAGAGCATCCCCTCCGGTGACACCAGAAGCTCGGAGATGATACACTGGAGGTACGCCATCAGGTCCATACGCAGACTGAGTGCTGCCTCCCATCCACAGACAGGACTTTTTCCGCGTTGTCTACCTGCACAAAGCACAATTTTGATATCATGAAAACTGACCAAAATGGTGCTATCAAACATCGCATGGCCCGGATTTAAACGGCTAATTTGTATTCCACGACACTTCGATCCAGCTGCATATATGTATCGAATCGAGACACCTGGTGGAGCCAAGCAAGGCCAGCTGGGTGTGTCACAGTGCGAGCCTGCACGAAGGCATGGGACACAGGCCACCACACAACCGAGTCATGGAGCCCAGCACAGGCCAGCACCCGGCCATGAACAGCAACAGGTCATGGAGCGCGACACTTGGCAGCACGCTGACTCCAGTGACGGTCTGTTGGCCCTGTCATGATCACCGCTTCAGTGGCGGTCCCCGGGTCACGTCATGATCCCCACTCCAGTGACGGTCCCCGGGTCACGTCATGATCCCCACTCCAGTGACCGTCCCCGGGTCACGTCATGATCCCCACTCCAGTGACGGTCCCCGGGTCACGTCATGATCCCCACTCCAGTGACGGTCCCCGGGTCACGTCATGATCCCCACTCCAGTGACCGTCCCCGGGTCACGTCATGATCCCCACTCCAGTGACCGTCCCCGGGTCACGTCATGATCCCCACTCCAGTGACCGTCCCCGGGTCACGTCATGGTTCCCAGACGCGCGAAGCCCCCCTGCCACGTCATGATCCCCTTCCGTGATGGTCCCCGGCCACGTTGAGCCGAGGCCACCACGGCCACCGCAGGCTTGCCCAGCCCTCGGTAGGTGACGTAACGCCGGCAACGGCAAGCACTGGCGGATCCGAGGCCGCGCCAGGGCTCGTCCGAGCCCTCCGCAGCATTTCGGAGTCTCCGTCCGGCCGGATTTAACTCCGGTACGGGCCTGAGCAATGGGTGCCACTAAAGAATCCCGGCACCAATCTAACCGATACGAACAACTCCACTCCGCCTCATGAATCATGGAGATCGACTGTGGGGCGGGGTGTGCTGCGCGGCGATCGAAATACCCCGCTCCGCAACACCCGGCGGCGATTAATGGGGCTTACCGAGCACGTGACGACGGTGAAGCTTTTGTAGACAGGCCTCGAATGCCGGCGCTAATGCAACGGTAAATGGAGAAAGCAGATTAGGGACACGGACGCCAAGGTATATACGTTTTCGCGTTGGAAACAACAGGTGAAAGCATCATTGTCCGGTTTGTTGCGACGCTTTCGGCATCAATCTTTCCTCGATCCCGTTGACGGGTACAGAACGCCTGTCACGTCCTGACAGACCGGCACCGCAGCCACGCGACGGGAAAGGGGAGCGAGCTCTGCGGCCGAGCTCCATTCAAAGAGATGCCCTCAGGTCGGCAGGGCGCTTGAATGCAGGTCAGTGCCTCGGGAAACGCACCAATAATAACCTGCACTCGATCGCGCTGTATTGCCCGGCTTCGGGGATGTCCGCTCTACGCAGCGCCCTGTTAAGCCTCCGCCCCGGATCACCATCGATATTGGAGCTGATCCGCAGCACGACAACGCGCCGCGTGCAGCTGTCTCTGAAAGCCCGAAATATGGGGCCGGCTCACGGTTTATTTCGATGAACCGAAGCGGCGGACGGCCGGATGGACAGCCCAGTCCCACCAGGCCTTGACCAGTTTCTGTCCTGGTTATACCCGATGTAACCATTACCAGTCAGCAGGGTCTCAACACAAAAACACAGCTGTCAGAAAAACGCGGACATCTTTCAGTGAGATACACAAACGGGGCTGTCGCCGAATCCTCTCTCTGCGGCTCTTTGGAGCGCCGGACTTCAACAAAGCGCGCCGCCTGTCGACATCAGCGCGGCGCGGTCGTGTAAAGCGCCGCGTTGTGCCGCTATTCTGCCACACACCACTCCGGAAGTGCATCTCAGAGCACAACGACATACGTTTCCATGACGTCACGGCACGTCCCACCAGAGCGGAAGTACGTCTCCCAGCACATCGACGTCCGTTTCAATGACGTCACGGCCCTTCCACTTACGACCCAGCGAACAAAGCTCGGTCCTCCGCGCACGGCGAATGCGGTCGATTTATTTCCGGGTGAAGTCGAGCGGCGCGTCGAAAGGACGAGGTCGTCATGTACCGCAACGACCAAATGGTGTCGATCGTCGCCTCGATGAAGCGCGCGGACTGGGTCCGCCATCCTGACACATAGATCCGGAGCCGCAGCCTGGCTTATCGCACTTTGTCCCCGACGGCACGCGCTCTGGGAACGCTCCTTCGTCACGCAGCGCGCGAGCTACCTAACGTCTCGTCACGTAGCGCGCGAGCTACCTACCGCCTCGTCGCATAGCGCGCAGTCCAACGTGCTCGGGCCGGTGTGAAGGGTCTAATGAGGCGATCGAGTTTATACCGTTTAGCGCCCGCTTGTCTGTCTGATCAGGAGTGACGACACGGACCACGGCCGTGCCGCTGCTCACCTGAGGTCTCCTCGACTATCGTCTCCAGCCCGCTGTAGACGTTGACCGGCTCCGAGTCAGAGTCGGAGTGGCAGCCCAGCTCGAGGTACGGCCGGTGCGCCAGGTCGTGCACGATCTCGTTGGCGTAAAACTCCATCAGGTCCGCCGTGGCGACTGGAACGGAACGGGTTACCTCAGCGGTCAGCCGGTCGGAACGGGCCACGTCAGCAGTGAGCGGGTAGAAACGGGTCATGTCAGCAGTGAGCGGGTCGGAACGGGTCATGTCAGCGGTGAGCGGGTCGAAACAGGCCACATCAGCAGTGAGCGGGTAGGAGAGGGTCACGTCAGCAGTGAGCGAGTCGGAACGGGCCACGTCAGCGGTGAGCAGATAGCAATGGGTCATGTCAGCAGTGAGCGGGTAGGAGAGGGTCACGTCAGCAGTGAGCGGGTAGGAGATGGTCACGTCAGTAGTGAGCGGGTAGGAGAGGGTCACGTCAGCAGTGAGCGAACCGGAACGGGTCATGTCAGCCGTGAGCGGGTAGGAGAGGGTCACGTCAACAGTGAGCGGACCGGAACGGGTCACGTCAGCCGTGAGCGGGTGGGAGAGGGTCACGTCAGCAGTGAGCGGGTAGGAGAGGGTCACGTCAGCAGTGAGCGGACCGGAACGGGTCACGTCAGCCGTGAGCGGGTAGGAGAGGGTCACGTCAGCAGTGAGCGGACCGGAACGGGTCACGTCAGCAGTGAGCGGGTGGGAGAGGGTCACGTCAGCAGTGAGCGGGTAGGAGAGGGTCACGTCAGCAGTGAGCGGACCGGAACGGGTCACGTCAGCCGTGAGCGGGTGGGAGAGGGTCACGTCAGCAGTGAGCGGGTAGGAGAGGGTCACGTCAGCAGTGAGCGGACCGGAACGGGTCACGTCAGCCGTGAGCGGGTAGGAGAGGGTCACGTCAGCAGTGAGCGGACCGGAACGGGTCACGTCAGCCGTGAGCGGGTGGGAGAGGGTCACGTCAGCAGTGAGCGGGTAGGAGAGGGTCACGTCAGCAGTGAGCGGACCGGAACGGGCCACGTCAGCGGTGAGCAGATAGCAATGGGTCATGTCAGCAGTGAGCGGGTAGGAGAGGGTCACGTCAGCAGTGAGCGGGTAGGAGAGGGTCACGTCAGCAGTGAGCGGACCGGAACGGGTCACGTCAGCCGTGAGCGGGTAGGAGAGGGTCACGTCAGTAGTGAGCGGACCGGAACGGGCCACGTCAGCGGTGAGCAGATAGCAATGGGTCATGTCAGCAGTGAGCGGGTAGGAGAGGGTCACGTCAGCCGTGAGCGGGTAGGAGATGGTCACGTCAGCAGTGAGCGGGTAGGAGAGGGTCACGTCAGCAGTGAGCGGACCGGAACGGGTCACGTCAGCCGTGAGCGGGTAGGAGAGGGTCACGTCAGCAGTGAGCGGGCCGGAACGGGTCACGTCAGCAGTGAGTGAGTGGGAGAGGGTCACGTCAGCAGTGAGCGGGTAGGAGAGGGACACGTCAGCAGCGAGCGGGCACGAGAGGGTCACGTCAGCAGTAAGCGGGTAGGAGAGGGTCATGTCAGCATTGAGCGGGCACGAGAGGGTCACGTCAGCAGTAAGCGGGTAGGAGAGGGTCATGTCAGCATTGAGCGGGAAGAACGGGTCACATCAGCAGTCGGTCGGGTCGGGTCAGGGTCAGGTCCACAGGCCATCGTCAGGTAAGGTTACGGACTAAACGTCTGTGAAAGGCCGTCTCTGAATCAAAACATGTCCAGGCGTTGGCACAACACTCGGGTACAGAGCGTTCATTAGCTCAGCGTGACGATGGATGAACAGGTACGCCGATTCAGGGGCGTTCTCTACACACGTGTTAACGCTGATGGGTGCGCAGAGACATGCCTGAGACACTGACGGCTTCATCGGAAACATCCGCGCGGTATCCAAGTCGTTAGCTCGTTCACCGACGCATGTGATGGCTACGATCATTAGGGTCGCAGCCTCTCAAGTCACGCGTCATGACATGACAGCAGCAGGGCCCTTAGTCTAGTGCCTAAGGCAATGCGTGAGCTTGAACGCGTCTCAGAATCTCGAATGCATTGCAATACCGGCTGCTCGGTTCTCACATATACGCTCGAAAACGTCAGCCCATCTTCGAAACCTCCCGATCACCCGTGAAACCTCGCCTGCCAACCTCGACCTGCACGCGGCAGCCGATGTCACAGCGCGAGCTGGCACCGCCGTCACCTCCCTCCTCGGCGCCGCCCCGCCGGCACGCGTCACGCGGACGACGGCGGGCGATCAGGAGCACGGCTGATGGCCGCGAGCGGCAGGCTCAGCGGCTGACGGCGCGCCGGGCGGAAAATAGAGCCGCCGCTCGGGCTCATCAGGAGCCCGGCCGCCGCCCGAGCCGCGGGGCTTCATGGGCCGCCTGGCCGCCAGACTGCGGCGCCGCTTCCTTGCGGCGCCGAAATGGCCGGTGAGCTGCAGCGGCTGCGCGGCGGCGACAGAGAGTGTGTGTGTCATTGGGGCTTTACGACGCACTCGGCTGCTGGGGTCATATGGTTATGGCCTGTCTCTCAGCCCGGCAGTATGGCCAGGCGCCGCGGAGAACCGAACCTCGTGTAGCTATCTGGTTTGCCATGCGCGCAGTTTAGCCACTACCGGCGCCCGCAGCGGCGGCTGTGTCGCGCTGGATGTGGCACGGCGCAAGTGCGAGGCGATTGGTGGACCGCGCGGTGGAAATATCTCGTGAAGCAACGCACAGCAGACAGGTCATAAATTGATTCGTTTCAATCAACGCCATAAAGGCTGGCACGTATTCAGTTATCCGCGGTGCAATGGCTCTGAGCCTGGGTTACAAGTCCCACAGTTTTCCCGTCGCACTGCAGACGTGGCAGGCCTGAAACCGCGAGCCGTGCGCCGCCGCTGCCGCCTGGTCTCAGAGGCGGCTCCCAGCCGCCGGACGCCGGTCAGTCGATGGTGGGGCCCGGCTCCACTGACGTCTGGACCTTGGACAGTTCGTGATCAAGGGTCACGAAACCAACGCGTGTCTCCGCCCTCTGGCCTGGGCCAGACGAGATTGGCGGGAGGTCAAGCCCGCTGCGACGGCTGGGCCGCGCGGCAGATACATGACCCGAGCCGTGCTCCGTCCCGCAGCACGGACGCGGCGGCCCCAGCTCTCGCGGTCCGATCGCCGGCCGCCGGCGTGGGTCACGGACAGCGCCGGCGACGGGCGCGAGCGGCCCGCCGCGGACGGGCGCCCGCCGGCGCGGCTCCCGTGCTACATCGGGACGGCCAGGCGCACGGCGCGGCGGCAGATGGCAGGCTGCGCGCCGCCGCCTCGTTGTCGGCTTGTCATCCGCGGCACGGGGCCCGTTACGCCGTCGAAGAGCGCTGGGGCTGGCGCGTCAGTGACGGGAGGCCGTCTGCCGCCACCGCAGCCGACACAATCGCCTGATGAGCCGTTCGTGAGCTTTACACACGCCCGTTTGAGGTTGCTGTATAGCGCTGGCTCGTCAGCGTTTTTGAGATTGTCCACCGCCTGTATGGGAAGGAAAGCCCCGCGGCACCGCCGTCACCGCGGCATCGCCGAGCCTGCCGCGTGGGCCAAGAGGCAAGCTCAGCCACGGCCGCAGCATCACAAACAGGCCGCCCACTCTGCGCGGGTCGCGGTCCATGAGCTATGCCAGGGGCGCCGGTACCTGGCACAGGCCGGACCACCACCGCCACGTCCCGCCACGAGCGGCCGTGGCGGCACGGCCCCGGGTGAGGCTGGGCCGGCTCAGCGGCACACCGCCAGGCCAGCTCCCGTCGGAAAAACTCAGTGGGACAGCGCTCGGCAGCAAAACCTGCCGCGGCGCGGCGACCGAAATAAGATTAATTAAACCGCGAGGCGCGCGTGCAGAACCCATCCTTTCACATCCTCCACCAGGCGGAGCGATTAATTAAGGCGAGCTGATTGATTCGATAGTCCATTACTGCACTTGCCGCCGGCATCGGGACAGTTAACCCGCGTCGTGAGCGCGCCCGAGCACAACAGGCGCGCCGCTCGCGCTCCGCTCTGGCCACGGTGCCGGCGGCGCCCGCGCTGTGGGTGGCGTCGGCCGCGGCCGCCGCCAGACCGCGCTCTGTTTACGCCGCAGCGGAGGGGTGTGGCCGCACGGGCAGACGGCGCGGCACCGCCGGGCTGCGGCTGCACTGCGCCGCTGTCGGGGGCGGGTCAGCGGCTGGCGCGCGGTCCAGACACCACAAAAAGACGTGTTATTGCATGACAGAGGCGGACCAACGAAGCGGCTGGGGAGGAAGACTAACGGTAGATGGTTTGGCCGGCGTTTTCAACAACGCGTGAGTACCGATGCATGATGTGCATCACACCAGCAGGCGGTACTTAAATACCGAAGGCAATAGCAGCGGTAGGTCTTTTGCTAGCAGGGACACACACTCATGGTATGCGCAAATTGCCATAATTATCTGCTTTCATAATTTGACAGTCTTGCAAAGCTTGTCTTCTCTGACCATTTAGTCGGGCACAGCTACTCTTGCGACCCCCTGATGAGCTCCGTCGCCTCTGACAGGCGGCGCACGAGCTGTATCTGCCGGGCCTGGACTGGCAACGATGGAGCTACGCCGGTGTTCTGAAATGTTGGACTGTTTAAAACACATTGAAAGCTAATGTCTATGGCGGCAGCAGCAAAAGCGCCAGCTCGGCGTCAGTATCCGTGGATTCAGGGTGATGCCGGCATGGTGCTGGATCCGGAGTTTTAGAAAATCTCGCGCTTTTAGAAGGCATAATCCAGATGGTTAGAGGTTCAGTTAAAGGGAATGTTTCACATTTGCAGATATTGAAGCAAGCATCAGATATGATGAGATAACCTCGCTTATAACTGTTATGACGATATAAACTCATTGATAGCTGTTGGTATGCTTTTACGGGGTAAAGGTTATTCTAGACAGCATACTTCATCGGTTTAGTTAATATGCCCCTCAATGCGTCATTGCTTGAATACGTAATCGTACCTTGCACGCCATGGATTGATAACCAATTGACGGCCGTCACATATGAAAATTGTGCTCACAAACGACAGATATGAAGGACTGGATAATTAGATTTGCATTGGTTTTGACCGCCGCATGGCAATGGAATGACAGTACTTGAATGGCGTCTGATGTTGAAAAAGTCTCCCAGAACAAGTGCGCACAACTTCACGACGTGTGGCTCAGAAACTAGAGAGGTTTAGGTGTCAAGAAGGACAGGGCTGCGAACTACACCAAATGGTCTTCAAGACGGCTATTTCAGTTGAAACCTCCATGCAAATATGGAGCACTCCCTTAATGCAATCTGTAGCTCTTGAATTCCAGCACAAAAAACAGAGGTCGAGAGCAGAGCTTTATGAACGTCATTCAGCGGCAGCGTCGGATGTTTTCCAGATCACATACGCCTTCTCTCCTGTGACCCATCTTGCTTCGGCTGAGTCACAGACAAACGCGGTGCCCCAGAGCACCAAAGGTGCCGCCCAAGGTTACTCCCACAACGGATCTATATCAACAGATCAACATCTTGTGTTTACTATTCGATTTGGTGGGAACGCGTTTGGAATCACGCATCGATGCTTTGCTGGACTCAAGCCCAATTTTGCTGTCCGTAACATTTCGAGCCAAGAGCCTTGCAGTGTTCTGGTTGCGACAGTCTCACTGTTTGGCGTAAAATGCTGACCTCCGTGGTATCAGGTTCAACACGCGATGTTTGGAGCGGTCAAGCGCCACGGTCAGCACTATCCAACACTGCGTGTCTGCACTAGTGGGGGGGGGGGGGCAAAACGCATCAGAAAGTCAGCACCTATTGACAACAACGCAGCCGTGACGAAGAGACATAAGCATAATTCCATGCGATTGAACTGGCTGAGCATGCCGGACGTCTGCGTCAGGCGAGAGGGTCGCACACAAACGTGTGTCAGGCGATAGGGTCGCACACAAACATCTGTGTCAGGCGATAGGGTCGCACACAAACGTCTGTGTCAGGCGATAGGGTCGCACACAAACGTCTGTGTCGGGCGATAGGGTCACACAAAAACATGTGTGTCAGGCGATAGGGTCGCACACAAATTCAACGCACAACTGTCGGTTTCTGAGATTGTCTGCACCATATTTCGAGAAATACAACAAATATCGACCGGTGGCTTTTATGTACAGTTTTTCTATGTTCCATATACCCACGTCTTAACATTCAACATGCGTGCCTGGATCTATCCATGGCGCCGTTGCCCCCATGGCTAGATCATAGCCAGATCTAGATCACAACCAGATCAGATCACAGTCATCCCGCCAGACTACCAGATCACACAGCCTGATCTCCACATCACACGGCCCGATCTCCAGGTGTCAGGACGCGTACCTCACGCTGTCCCGGCGCGAGGGCGGCGCGCGCCTGCCGTGAACGCCGAGGGGCCCGGCGGCGAGGATCAAGGCGCGGCGACGAACTCACGCGATCGTGGCCCACTACCGCTCGGATCACTTCATCTCACCGGCGCCGCGGGGCGCATAGCGGTCGGCCGCCGTCTGCCTGCCGGACCGCCCGCCGCGCCACGACTGCCGCGCCGCGCTGCAACTGTCGCCGGCCGCGCCGCAACTGGCGCCGACCGCGCCGCAACTGCCGACAGCCGCGCCGCGCCCGCCGCTTTCGACAGCGGAGACGTGTCGCCCGGCGGCGGCGCGGCGGCCGGGACGTGCAAGCGTGGCGCTGCTGGTGCCCGCACACGGGCACGCGGGCTCCAAGTGCGACCCGCATGACCTATTTATCCGCACCAGTTGGCCGCGGCCGTCTCGACCCTTCTGCGCGGTGGGCAAGCCCAAGCGTGCTGCCGCTGCCGCTGCCGCCGGCGCTCGGCCGTTCCCACGGCAGCGAGCCGGCCGCCCGCGGCGTCGCCGATCCGCGTCGCGTGGCCAGGCCGGCCGCCGGCCCCGCCGCGTCGCGTGGGAGCGCCGGTCGCCGGCGGATGGAAGCCGAGGCTGACGCCGGTCGCCCGGATGGCAGCCGAGGCTGACTCCGGCACAGGCAGATGGCAGCCGAGGCTGACGCCGGATGGCAGCCGAGGCTGACGCCGGTCGCCGGCGGATGGTAGCCGAGGCTGACGCCGGCACCGGCGGATGGCAGCCGAGGCTGACGCCGGTCGCCGGCGGATGGTAGCCGAGGCTGACGCCGGCACCGGCGGATGGCAGCCGAGGCTGACGCCGGTCGCCGGCGGATGGTAGCCGAGGCTGACGCCGGCACCGGCGGGTCGCAGCCGAGGCTGACGCCGGTCGCCGGCGGAGCGGCCGTCGCATCGCGACGGGAGCCGCCGACCCCACAGGCCGGCAGCCGGCCGGCCGGCGCCACAAAACATCGGGCAAAAAGCGGCTCGGGACGTGCCGACGCACACTGTCCGCCAATCGGAGTGGCATTCAGCGGCGGCGGCGGCGGGGACGCGCGAATGTCTGCCGGGCACGGACGCCACCGCCGCCGCGCCGGCCCGCGTGATCCCGCGGCGTGTCGGCACCGGGACCAGCCGCCGCGCCGGCGGATGCGCACCGAACGCGCCGCACGCATGACCGGCCGGGCGTGGCGCGGCACTATATTCTCCGTGCGCCGGCGGAAGTCAAAGACCCGGCTCGCGCGCCGCCGGCCGGCCGCCCTGGATGCCGACACGGCAGCGGCGCCTTCGCGTGTTGTCGGCCGTGGCGTGGCGCGGTGACTCGACCCGCACTGCCTGGGTGGCTGGGCGGTATGCTTGCCCCGTGCACAGCCGTTCGCCGAGCCACGCCACCGCGCTCTCGGCTGCGCCAGCGGACGCCGCGCGCCTGCCGTCTGCCCTGAGAGGCGGGACGGGCCGAGACTTGACGGGCGTGACCCCTGCCGCCCCGTCGTGACCCCAGCGCCGTGGGTGGCTGTCTTGTCGTCGTGATCTGCGTGCAACGGACGTCGGGCGGATCCGTTTTTGCCGCGTGGCCCGAGTAACTGTGAACGGCGGGGCGGCGCCGTGTTGTGGCGGCGGCGGCCGGGCGTAATCCGACGGCAGCTGCAGCGGGCCTCCGAGACCGCCGGCGGCGCTCCGTCAGCTCCTGTGAGGTCACACCGGCGCCCCGCTGGCAGCCGGCAGATTGCCATGCATCCCGCGGGCCGATTACATCACGGCGATCGATGCACGCTGCGTGAATTATTGCACGCATGTTCACCGCCAACGTCGAAGCACGGAACGATCTTCTGTTCACCGGCATAAGGCTATACAGCGCCTCCTCCTGATTGTTAAGCCGTTTTTATCTATGAAATCAGTCAGTGTTCACGCTGCGATCTCAAAGGTTTGGCTTCAATAGGCCCAGCGCAGCGGGAGGTCAGTGCGCTGGAGCGGCTCCGACGTCCGCCGCGAGCCAGTGCCTGTTCTACAGCTTGGCGCTATCGCCCTGTGGGTGCGGGGCCCTGCCGATAACATAGCGATCGTTACCGGTGCTCGGCATCGGCCGGGGTCAAAAGGCTGTTTTCAGGAAGTCGGATTTTCGAGGTCTTTCGGGTGGGCCAAAGAGAGCATACACCCACAACTGCGGCCCCCTGACAACTCTCAATCTAACGAATACTGTCAATGAATTCGTCACTACCATACGGCAGAGCTTGACTACGTCCCTCAAGTAGAGACTGGCGAGACGACGTCAGCCAGCGAGGGGGTGAAAACGAAAGAGAGATAGAGCGATAGAGCGAGCAGGAGAGGTACAGGGGGAAGAGCAGAGAGAGAAAGGTAGAGGGAGAAAAAGAGATGCAGGCAGAGAAACGGAGGGCAGAGTATGCGAGTGGGAGCGACAGCGGGGGTGGTAGCGAGAGAAAGATGGGAGGAAGAAAGGGAGAGAGATCGGAAGGGAGGGAAGGGAGAAGGGAAGGAAGGGAGGAGGGGAGGGAGGGAGGGAGGGAGTAATGAGAGGGAAAAGGGGAGGAGATAGAGAGAGAGGGCGAGCGGGGAGAGAGGGGGGCGCAGCCGGCGGGAGAGCCCTGTCCCAGTCGGCGCTCAGACGCAGTAAGCCGCCGTGTGAAGCTGCGGCCCCGCCGACAGTTGGCGTCACGCGATCGCTCACCAGCCTCGCCGCGAGTCGCCGCGTCTCGACGGCGGCGCGTGGGCGCCAGCCGAGGCGGCGTCGGCGGCTCTCTCCGGCCTGGCGGGCCCGCTCTCCCTGCCGCGTGTATGTCGTCCCGGACCGCGCGCACCGTCCTGGACCGCGCGTACGCCGTCCTGGACCGCGCGCACCGTCCTGGACCGCGCGCGCCGTCCTGGACCGTGCGGGCCGTCCTGAACCACGCGGGCCGGGTGCACCGGTCGCCGGGGCGACCCAGCGCCACACGGTAGCGCCGGCCGCCCCGCCCGACGCATTGTGCGCCTTTTAGCGCTCGGCTGCCGCCGCTGCTATTGTTTCGGAGCGGGGTGGGTGGGGCAGGTGGGGAGGGGCGGCCGCGCTGCTGGGCGCAGGGTCAGGTCGGCTCGCGCGCCAGCTGGTGGCGACGGAAGCGGGGGAGGGGAGGGGGCGGAAGGGCAGCATGGGGTGGGTAGGTCTGTGGGAGTCGGGCGGGTCGCAGGACCTCAGAATGAGCAGCTGCCGTTCTAAACATGGTGTCAGGGAGAAACCTGCTGACTCACACAATGGAGATATCCCGTGTGGGAGGTGAGATTGGCCGGAGAGTTAGCTGAGAAATACGGAACACGGGAGAGTGTGAGAAGTGGTAGAATGTGATGGCACGATCGTCCACTTAGTGCGTTATCTGCACATTCTATCTTCGGCCCGTGCAGTAGTGGATTTGGGCGCGAAAGCCCCATGAAGCCGAAGCGCCTCTAAACATCTCACGATTGCCCATCATCACCGTTTAATCATGGGTCATGCTCTTCTGACAACCAGCTATTGTGTCTGTCACATGGGCATTCACGCGCCTTTCAATGGTCTTGGTCAGCAGCCTCCCCACGGAACATCCTATCATATTCCGCCTTACTATATCGCCGTATTACATGTTTCACCTGCACCATGCTCGTTAGGAACACCCTCCTGAAACCTTTACACAGCCACAAAGCCCTTGAATCCAGACTCGAGTCGGCCATGCCTGTATTGTGTGATTGCACGCCTCACAACAGTCTAGCAGATAGTATCTGCACTAAACACACGAGTTGGCGGTCCATACCGCCTCGTATCAAGGGAAAGGATCGCGCTGCGCCTTCAAAGGGCCCCTCCACCAACCGACAAAGCCGCGCAGTGACGACGAACCAAACAGCCGCTCGCCATGGATAACGCGCACTTGCCGTTTTACGACGCGGCACGCTTTCCACTCAACTCCTCCACACAAACCGCACGCCCAGGAGGGGGGCGACAGTGAAGAACCGGGCGGCGCTCCCCGGGGTGCGCGGCCACGCGTGCTGACCTCACCGCCGAGGCGTGGAGCAGCCCGATTCCATCTCCCCCCCCCCCCTCCCCTCCCCTCCCCTCCCCTCACATGCCGGCGCGCGGGAACGGACGGTTTGGGCGCGCGGTAAACAGGGCACGGCGAAGGGGAGGGGCACCCGGCCGCGCCGCCGCGGGTGCACCGCGCCGGCCGGCTCGCGCTCGCGCACGCCCGACGCTCAGGTCCGCCGCGGGGCCAGCCGCGGGGCGCGTCCGGGAGCCGCGCGCTGATTACGGCTGGGAATGGAGAGCTGGCGACAGGAAAGGAGGAGTGATGGACCCGCGATAGGAAGGGAGAAGGAGTGAACCAGTAACAGGAGGGGAGGAGCAGTGGACCAGCGACAGGAAGGGAGGAGCGGTGGACCAGCGACAGAAGGGGAGGAAGAATGAACCAGCGACAGAAAGGGAGGAGCAGTGGACCCGCGACAGGAAAGGAGGAGCGGTGGACACGCGACTGGGAGGGGGAGTGGTGGATAAGCGACAGAAAGAGAGAAAGAGTGAACCAGCAACAGGAAAGCAGGAGCGGTGGACCGGCGACAGGAAAGGGGGAGCGGTGGACACGCGACTGGGAGGAGGAGTGGTGGACCAGCGGCAGGAAGGGGTAGTGGGGGACAAGCGACAGGAAGGGAGTAGGAGTTATGCACCAGCGACATAAGGGAGGAGTACCCGCCAGCTGGTCAGTGTCACAACATGCCCCGGGCCCGCTGCGTGCTTTCTCGCAGATTGCAGTTGCATCATCAACCTATCGCTGAATTCTGGTATGTTGCTATGCGCTGATGTGCTGCGTGCTGTTTATGCGCCGCCCATGACTCGGCGTGTCCCTGCCGCGAATAAAACACGCCTGTCGCTGCCGGCATTCGCTTGCTTTTCCCACTGCTAGTCCGCAGAAATGCACGTTCAGATTAAGTTATGCCTTCGGGCAAGTCTCCAGCATCGAAGACCGCGGCCACTCGCTCGGGTTTGATATCCGCGAGTGCTCGGGGCCGGTCGCTAATGCCGCCGCCAGCGTCCCGCCGCCGTGTCAGCGCTGAACCAGGCCGTGAGACCATCGGCGCCGCGCCGTTCAGCCGAGCTTCCGAAGACTGCCACTGAAGGCGTGAGCTGCCAGCTGCTGAGTCCGGCACCTCGAGCTGCCCCGGCTGCCGCTTACTCGTCCATCACCGGGCTTCGTAACTGGCCCGGCCGAACTCGGTGAGCGATGGGTTACAACACAGACGCCGGCGGGTTCCGTTCGGCGACCTGACGAGGAACTGCCGACATCAGTTCAGAGGCAGTTCAGAGTGGGTTGCTGGTCAAAAATGTATAACTAACGGATTTCAGAGGCTATCACCAGGCCTGAGTGACAACGCGGCGAGCCAGCTGCGGAGTGGGACGAGTCTGGATATCCAGTTGATGACTTCTGCTCCACATTCTTCAGGCAGCCCTATCCGCCTCTCTACTGGTCCTGCGCTCGTGGCCTCAGGCACAGCGTCCGCCTGGCCGAGCCAACTGGAGGATAACGACGGGCGTCGACACACACGAGCGTCGATCAAGCGGGCGATAGCGGTTTAGCGGGCGCTTGGCCAAGCGTTCAGACCTGCCTCCACTGCCGCGGACGACTCGGACCCATTCAGAGTTTCTTCCGCTGCCGCGGACGACTCGGACCCATTCAGAGCTTCTTCCGCTGCCGCGGACGACTCGGACCCGTTCAGACCTGCCTCTACTGCCGCGGACGAGGCGGACCCGTTCAGACCTGCCTCTACTGCCGCGGACGAGGCGGACCCCTTCAGACCTGCCTCTACTGCCGCGGACGAGGCGGACCCGTTCAGACCTGCCTCAACTGCCGCGGACGAGGCGGACCCGTTCAGACCTGCCTCTACTGCCGCGGACGAGGCGGACCCGTTCAGACCTGCCTCTACTGCCGCGGACGACTCGGACCCATTCAGAGCTTCTTCCGCTGCTGCGGACGAGGCGGACCCGTTCAGGCCTGACTCCACTGCCGCGGACGAGGCGGACCCGCTCGACGGGAACCAGCCCGCGTAGATCACTGCGGACTGCCGCCGACAGTTACCGCGGTCAACACATCATCTTGAACGAGCGGGGCGAGCCGCTGGGTTCTGGTGGACGGACCATTGGGTCTAGCGGAACAACCCGCTCGGAACCGTTGGATGAGTCGCTGCAGCGGATAGCACGACTAGCTACTGGTAGCAGCGGGACGAGCCACTGGTAGCAGCGGGACAAACCACTGGTAGCAGTGGAACGAGCCATTGACAGCAGCAGGGCGAACCACTAGTCGCAGCAGGATGAGCCGTTGGATTCTGTTTGGCGGGCCGCTGGGTCCAGAGGGACAACCGTGGGGAACTGGGGGCGAGCCATCGGTAACAGTACGACGGGCCTTTCGGAACAGCAGGACGGTTCATCGGGAACAGTGGAACGGGCTCTCAGGCACACCACAGACGGGCACGCCGCTGACCACATCGAGACGACCCCCTGGAGCGGCGAGAAGCTCCGGCTGTCGGACCTGACGGACCTGACGGAGCTGTCGCATGTTCGCTGGTGCAACGGGCCGACCTGGATTGCTGCCGCGGTAGAACCGGTCTGTCACCGGTCGGAGCACCCAATCATTCGGTGGGATTATCGGACGCCTAGGTCACGAGCGCCCGGTGAAATCGAGCCGGACGATGCGCGGTGACCGAGCACGACACCGGAAACAGGCGGACGCATCCGGTGGCCCGCCGGCCGAAATGGGTCACCTGGCGCTGTGCTGACTCGCTCAAAGTTGCTCGCATTGTTCCTAGTCGCTGTGAAAGAAGCTGTTCACCGCCGGCCAATTAAGCTTATTAGATGAATAACCCTGCAGAGTGCACTTACTTGTTCTGATCTGGTCCTCGTCGTCGGCGACGGCTGCCCACTCCTCGTACGAGGTCGTCATCACCGGCTCGTCGCCGTCGCCGTCGCCCTCCACCACACTGCACATGGCGTCGGCCGGCGCCTCACTGAGGTCCCGCGCCGGCGCCGGCGGCGTCCCCCCTTCCGGCGGCGGCGGCACGCGCCTCGACTCTGCCATCCTCGCCACGCACCGCCACAGCATCACCGTAAACAGGGCGGTCAGCGCGGCGGCGGTCAGCTCCTCCAGCGCCGGCAGCGGCATGACGGCGGCCAATCGGCGGCCGGCTCTCTCGGCGACGACCAATCAGCGCCGCCGACGCAGCCACCTGTTGGCGGCCGGCAACGGTAAATTACGTGTATCCGGTGCGCACGGCCGGCATGGGAACTGAGCTCTGTCCCCTCGCGGGGGGGCGGGAAGGAGTGGGGGACGGGAGGGAAGGTAGCGCGGGGAGCAGCGGAAGACGCAGCTCCACCGGCGACACCCTCGCGGCGGGGGCGGCTACCGCGGCTGCCCCTCCGAGTGGGGTCGGGGAAGGGCATCAGGAATAAATGAGCACGGTCATTGGGTCAACGGTCGGGCGTTACGCGTGTTTATGGTCAGGTAGTGTACCAGCGGGTGACGAAATTACAGAGTCGAGCAGGTGCGCCGAGGTGGGCTGCCAGAATGCCTGTGAGAGATGTGTGACGGCACACCCGAATACAAGAAGCCAGGCAGTACCTAATGAAGGGAGAAGCCAGGCATGCAGCAATGCTGTGCCGCGCGCAGAAGCGAATTGCTTACGCAAGAGCGGATGCAGAGAGGCAACCAGGACGTGACCCCTTCCTCCCCCCCCCCCCCCCACTCCAAACTGTATGGTGAGAAATGACACATTTCTGACCTCTCTCCAGAATCTTGACATCTTGCACGAAGTGAGCTTGTTTTGGAAGATCCGTTCAGGTACAAAAAGCGGGATCCGATAAGGGCTTTTTAATGAGGAAGCATGTTTAGACTTCCCCAAGCAGGCGTCCCCACCTCCCGAGATAGTGTTCTTGATCCGCTCTTGCACACACGCGGCGGTGCTTAAAATGAGAGGTCTTTCGATTACACTGGTGTACTGTCTCCAGAAAGCAATCGTTTTTCCAGGGTTTCGTTCCGATGATTGGAACCAGTGTCGGCGTCGGTGAAAAAGTCGAGGCTCCAGAAAGGCATAGTTCACAAGCAATGCGATGTACACAACCATTCAGCGATGTGGCCTGGGAAGGAGGGCTTTTGTAGCCACGCCCTGCACTCCCCTGGAGGCGCCGTAGGCCCTGAGACGGGATACTCGGGGCCCCTTAACTTTTTGCTCAAGACGCCGCCATAGGGGGCCTTAAACGTAGGAACGCACGCGGTCCCCGAACATCAAAACAGCAGCCCGAGCCTAGGGAAGTCCTCCTAATCGAAAGCACGACCGGTAATAAACCAAGAAGGCCCCTTGACTGGAAAGGCCTCCTATGACCAGGTTTGGTCCCCTGCTGTCGGCGGTCCTCTCCAGCTGGGCAGGATTGGCTGGGCGAACTCCTGGCTACGTCACTGCGAACAGTTCAATCCATGCAGCCATAGCCACATCTCACATCATAGCACAACATTGCGCCTGGTACCACCTAACACCGTTTTACAAGCAATAGCGCCAGTAAGCCAATTCACCTGTGAGTAAGCCAAGGTTTGGAATCGTAATCAAACGCATATGCAATGCGAAACACCAGCACGGAACAACAAGACAAGACCGGTCGGACTCAAGCTCAACATGAAGCATTTCAGTGACGCCCTGAATGCAAAGCGAGTGAGAAACAATAAGCATAGAGCAGTCAGCGCCAGTGGCGTGCATTCAGCGACACTTCTCGCCCAGTAAATGCAGGGCGCTCTTCACCGGGCGTGAAAAGGAGCACGGCGAGCGCGCCTCGTCTGTGACTCAGTCCAGCCGAGCACGTGCACTCTCCAGCGAGCACCGGAAACGGGGACGTGCCTGTGCGCTCGTTAGCCCTCTTCTGTCGTCGGGTGAATCGTTGCACTGACATGCAAGGCCCTTGTATCAGTTGCTCAGAAGCGTGCTGCAGTTGCGCACTGGGGCGTGCCGCAGCGGCAGCTGAGGTCCTTAAATGTGAACAGCTCAGATGACTCAGTGTGTTCGAGAGCGGGCGCAGTGTGCGATTGATTGGTAAGCTCGATTATGACGTGTACGGCTGATTAATATGTGGAAATTTAGTGTCCCAGGAGCACAAGCAGGGCATTTGAAACAGGGTCAGCTGTGCAATTTCATCAATTCGATGGATAGACTTAGCCGGGATTATTTGATGTATATGGAAGCACCGGGAGGCCATTTGTTCCCGGATTTAGGCCACTTCATTGTACCACTTTGAAGAAATCGGTATTCTTAGTGTACGGTTTTGCCATTAGTTTCGGTTTCGTTACTTGAGGGCTACACGGAGAGAGCACGCATAAAGTATTGGCTCCTCCCCATCGCTGCTTCCATGTCCAGTGCACACGTGTTAATTGGGTAGGATCGCTCTAAAGTCGGAAGAGCTGGAGGCAAAGTGGGGGCTCGAGTCAACAAATAAGGCTGCCGGATGCCTTGAACCAGCACCGGCATTGAAAATGGAAATCGTTCGCGATGTGTTAGGATCAAAAATATATATATATCGCTAAAAGTCCATTGCTGAAAGGGTTGTGTTTGCCACACGATACGCTTCTTGGAGTAGTTGCTTAAACTGCCTATCAATTATCAACTCAGAGTTCACTTTCAATAATTTGTTTAAATCATAGAAACCGTTTCTATGAAATTAACTTTTGTTACTAACAACATCTAGCGTGATGTTGATACAACAACAACATCGAGTGCGTACGATAGTCTTTAAAAATAATTTCCTATTGCACTTTTATTTCGCTAGTTATAATGACAAGTAAATTTGTTCTGATGGCAAGTAAGTTTAGAATGAGGGAAACTGCCATCAGCGACAATATCCTTCCCCATGAGGACTGCGCTGAGGCACGTCGCCTCAAAGTGGAGCTGCAAAAAAAATGCATTTTTAAAGTCATCCCGTCAAACCCACAATATCCCGAGCCAAAATGACTAAGGCGTATCAAGAAAGGTCCATGGTTCATTTAATGTCGATGGCATGCCAGATCATCAAGTTCTAAAAGTCCGATATATCGTCAAATCCCTCACAGTGCAATGCTACCGTTGTCTTGAACATCACGAGCTATGCTGCGTGCAATACCCTCCAAGTGCAGATGACTGATAAGGCATGGAATGACCTCAGGTTACCTCACATTGCGCCGGCATGTTTAGACTTGCTAGCGTCACTCATTGAACACTCGTATGGCTAACAGCCATGTAGAGACAGCTCAAACATGGATCGAACCGGCCGGTCTCAACCGAATAGGCCAGCCGGGTCAGGGTTAGAGATCAGTAATAGTATACAGATTAGGGTAATCTATGAGAACGTTAAAAGGATGGTGGAAATTCTTGTGAATTTTGTGAGGTTTCACGTTAACATTTTATCCTATCGTCAACCAGACATATAAATATATATATATATATATATATATATATATATATATATATATATATATATATATATACATATAGGTGCGGCCAGAAGTTACGTCGGGCGCTAACATGATTTGCGACGGGGTTTAACGTTTTACGAACGTGTCGCAGCCCCACCGACCGTGCCTACGCACTGCGAACAGACCAACAAACCGCACAAACACTTCTAGTCTTTGTGCTTAGCGTGTTAATAGGCTATTGATGTGGGTTTGCCTTGGTACCTTGAACAATTGCTTTAGATATCTGCGCGACGCAAAAATTCACCCGGCTTTCCGCTGGTCTTGTTTCTTAACTGTGGCTGTTGGACTATGCATGTTACTGCCCCTGATGGCTATATGGGATCTAAAAACAGAAAGTTTTCTTGGCCACCAAATTCTGGAATTTTTTTTTACTAGTGTCGCGGTGAAAACGTGCGCTGGAACTTGACAGAAAAAGCTAAAGTCCCATGAGCTCCACCCCCTCCCCCCCCCCCCCCCATCGCCCTGGGTTGCACCACTGTCGTTGATAGAATGGGCTTTAACAAGGACCTTCGTCACTCTTTTTTAGGACCTTCCAACATTTATCACCTCCATCACGCTAATTACCGGAATACCGGTAATTAACATTCGCACAATGGTGATAACGCTGTTACTGGGTTATTGTAAGCAAGCATGTAAACACCTTTTATTGCTCGACACTTCTGCATATCGAAATAGGCCTGCGCTGCAAAACCACGTGTCATGCTCCAACTGTTCCAATGCGTCAAAGAAGGGAATGTAAATTGATGGCACTTAGCTAGGTTCTTTTCGTAACAAAATATGCAAAATGCTGTGAATACGTCTGGGAACAGAAAAATGTTCGAGCGAAATGTCCTATTGTTCAGATCAGTCTTAGTATCACGATCTATCAGCTTCGCATGTTGTGGGCGGCTCAACTAAGTCTATGCTGCTCTGTCAACATCCACGGCATCATCAAAGGCATCGACACGATCTTTGTTACGGTCACATGTTATGAGCGCATATCTACAACACAGTGTAGCAAAATGCCAGACAATTTGGCCACGGCTCATCAAAAATACAGTACAAACGCAGCATGAAATGTCACGCATCAATTGCGCCCTTGCCTCTTCAGCGTTCCTTACGTGTCTAGCGTAGGTCTTGGCCAGGTTACAGATATAACAGCCAAAAAGTCTATAAATTGACTCTTGCGTAAGGAGGCACTTGCATGTCTCAACCATCTGCAAACTAGGGTATTTTCCGTTTCAACACGTCCATGTAACATGCCAAAGGGAGACGGATGCTGCGTGACACTAGCTGGCACAGTCACGCACAAACACATTTAAAAAAAGACGAGTCGGTTCTGGGTTTCAAATGGCTTATAAGAAACACTAGACTTCGTTGACTTTGTTGACCTGAACTGGAGCGAGGTAACAGAATGCATGGCCAGTAGGTCACTACAGGTCAGTGATCGAGCAGTGCAATGTGTGTTAGAATAGAGACATTTGAAGTGTTTGCTCCATCCGCTTAATGCTTTCGGGGTGCGATTTTGCTGTTTCGGGTCAGATTACACCACAAGGCTCAGGAATGCGCCGGGTGTTTTAATAGCAAGCCGCAATTACGGTCGTAGTTTCGTGTTTAGCATTTTTTCCACCTGCGCGCAGTAAATGAAGCATTAACCAAAGTGCTAAAGCATCAACAAAAACGCCTAATCATGAATGAAAACGCTTACTCATCAACAAAGGAGCTCTGTTGGCCTCCGAAACCATGACGGAAACGTGATGTCTAAATTAGGAATTCAGGCTCAGCGTTACACGCAGATCCCCATGACGCCAGCGTGCGGCCCGTCAGTCAGTCAGTCAGCCCGTCAGTCGCGTATTGCTCGGTGTTGGATAGACGTTTCAAAGTGATTCGGGTGTCTGTCATCTAGACGGGTTTATCTGAAGTTGCCATGTCTAAGGACATTCTACCAGGCACGATAAGCCCTCCTGCAGGGCTTCGGCTTCGATTGCAATGCAAATTTCAAGGAAGCGTTTCACATTGTTCGCGTCCTGACGACAGCTGGTGCTGATTATAAGCGGGAGGTCATAACTAACAGGAAAAAAGGGAGGGTAATACAGGGCTTCATTCCTCTGGGCCACAGGTCACCCCAGTTGGCGAGTTGAGTTGAGCGCTTGTTGGGTTGAGCACAAGTTGAGCACTTGTTTAGAATTTCTCGCTAACGTCTGTTACATGAAGAGGTGAGACAGCTCACGGCTGATCCTCGGATGTTGTGTTGGCACTTCAGCTGGTGGATGAGCAGGCCTGTGGTCAACTCTTTGAAACACGGCAGAAAAATCGGAACATGCCTCATCAATCAGCACACATGGACCTGGAGCTCGAGGGTGTATGCAGAATCGCATAGGGCTTCATGTTTATGGGATTCTTGGATCTTTTCTGAGACCCCAGACACATTTCTCTCCAACAGCATGCATGCAATCTAACTGCGAGATTTTTGACATTGCGACTCACCCTGACATTAAAGGGAGTGCTAGACTGCTGGCATAAGACATTTCGGTGAGACCTTGCTGTTTGTCTGCGAAGGCTGCACTAGCCCGTGCGCACAAGCGCTTTAACTCTTCCAGGGACCTTGCCGGGCAATGGAAGGAGCAAAACCACATGGTCGCAGGAGCTGTTCTGCTCGGCCACTTTCATATATGAGTGTTGCACCATGTAATCAGTCATGAAACATAAAAAGATGCGTCAATGTTTTTTTTTTCTTCAAAGAAGCAAAAGTGCGTTGCCAGTTTATAATTTGAGGTGGTAGACGTTTTGTAGCTGCCAGCGACACATACAATAGCGCTGCAGACAAACAATGGTGTGTGACTCTCGCCAATACAGTAGTCTTCTATTTCATCCGGGGTCGCGTAGCCGAATCGTCCGGGTGGTAAGCACATGGACTCCACGTGGGGGCCCAGCCTCAAAGTCCGGCTGTACCCTGGCCCCTAAGAGCCAACAAGGCCAACGCAGGCGCTGGTGCTCCACAAAAAGGACGTGACGGCGTGCGTCGCGTTCCCTTAACAATAAAAACTAATCGATTCCGGTTTACCTTTCTTGAAAAATATGAGCCTGTGACAATGTTTAGAGGTGTTCCAGGAGTTTGAAAGATCCCAAAACAGTTCGAGAGGCAGCAACGTTACGACTTCCTAAGCGAGTCAGTAGTTATGATTATAGTTAATATATGATTGGAGTGATATGATTGATATTGGTATGATAAAAGTCAATAGTGATGATTAGGGATTGAAGAAAATCAGAAATCTCTCGAGATAGCCAGAGGGACACTGAGACCTCCCTCTGGCCCCCGAGACCGCCATTCTGCCCAGAGACCGCCAAAAGACCGCGAGAAAATTTGGATGCCACTGCAATAGTTAAAGGCTCGATGCAATCCAGATAAGTTCAGCCCCGTTATTTTGTATCGCACCCTCCCGATGTAACGTGTTGTATGAGATGGTGTCATGTTGCTATAAATTTAGTCATTACTCAACCTTGATTCCATTATACCTTGGTGGGTTATATTGAACGTATGATTTTCATTACCGAAGCAGAACATTAAATGCCCTGCTTCGGTACGCAACTTTTGCGTATGCTTGATTTCTTCGTTGCAAATATTGACATGCAGTTATCTCATTATGCTACGATCTTGTTCATGGTTACGCTAGTCCAAAACTCGATACAAGGTAAAACGTTTCTTTTAAACCCCTAATTCGATGGATTTTAAAATCCATTCCCGAAATAATCACACAGAAAGGCAGCACTTTACTGAGAACGCCAAGGGTACCAGGATCATTCCACAAAATAATTTTTGGATGATGCTGTAACTATCGCAAGTCAGCTACAGTAAGAGAACCTCACATTGGAATGCAGCCCCGAAGAAATTAAACCACAGATGAGGTAAAGGGAATAAAGAGATGGTCGCGAAGTCTCGTTGAAGCTCAGGCGGGCCATGCTCCACTATTCACGTGAGAGTTAGGAGCTGTAAGGGAATCACGACCATCTGACTTAGAAGCTATGAATAAATCACGACCATCAGACCTAGAAGCTGCGAAGGAATCACGACCATCTGACAGAGGCTATGAGGGGATCACGACCGTCAGACGAGCTTAGATGGCTCGGCGCCCCGAACGGGACAGGACGCCAACAGATGATCACAAGAACCCCGACAGAACAAAGAGGTCAACTAAGGCGTCACGGTCACGCGACGATCCACTAATCCCCGTGTGACCTTAATAGGTCCCACACAGGTCGCATCAACAGGAAACAGCTCGTGTAGCCCCTGAAGATTGAGCGTGACTTCTGAGAAGAACAGTGGGCTTCAAGACGAACCAAACGCGGACCCTTAGACCTCGAGGTCCCCACTATGATGTGATTCCCAAAATATCCGAGGCAATCACGAGACCGAAACAGTCGAACATCGGAATGCAGAACCGAAAGAAACATTCAGACCGTGGACCGCGTGTCCATCGCAGCTAGCTTGTTCCTGTTCTTCTCTTTGTTATTTCATGAAGGGTTTAGAACACAACTTTTCTACATATACCTCCGGCCGGTTAAAAGGATAGCTTATCAGAATTTTGTCCTAGTTTCCGCACGGACGACTAATGGTGGTGAACCGAATCCCTACAACGAGCCCGTTCTTTTGCGGGCTTCGTAGTCGCCACTTTCTTCTCGGTATTGCAAGGTCTGCTGGTCTCCCAAGGGGGGCAATGATCGCTCCGTGGCTCAGCGACCCACCGACCACACCCAGGGGTGAAACTTTCCGCAACAATATTAGAGATGCAAATATCATTCTTGTATCCATTATTTCAATGCAATGTCATAGATTCAGTGTCAATTCTTTGAGATTTTGGGAATGCGGCCTCAGCCCCAACTAACAGTGAGCTGACGTTTACAGCGAACTGTTAGTAGAACCAGCAGTTGTAAATGAACCCAACTAACAACTGCACCAATGGCCACACCAAGAAGCCATCTACTGTTTACCCAGTATTATGAGGTGCCAGTATGATGCATGGTGAATATGAGCAACGGGAGCGGGAGACGTCACAAACATTGTCACCAGCCGTCGCTTATCTGGCTTGCGCTTCTAATCCCGACAAGCCTCAACCCGATGGAATCAAGGCGAGAATGTGTAAATTATCACCGACCCGACACTTCGTAAACGTTTAACGCCTCGCAACGCATCCACGACGCAGACTCACCTGACAGGCACGGCGCCCCTCCCCAGTCCTCTCCAGCGACCCGGTCACGCGGAGCACCCTGCCCGGCCAGCGAGGCGCGGCGGCCGACAGAGCAGCGTTCCTAACTCCTCTCAGCAGACGTGACCGCTCCAGAAGACGGCGGCGGCGGCGGCCGGCGACCGCCTCGCGGCACAGCAGAACAACACCGGCTGACCGCCCCGTTGGCGGCGCGCGGTCACGTGACGCGGCGCGGCCGGCCGCCGCCGCGTCACGTGGTCCGGCCGGGAGGCGGCGGCCGTTCCGGCCGGCCGGCGGATGACGGTGACCTGACCGGCGGGGACGGCGGATGCCTGACGGACGGCTGGTGGACACGGCCTCCTGCGCGACGGCGCGTGACAGACAGTGGTCTCTGGCCGGGTCAGCTCCGAGGAAAACACTTGCAAAAGTCAGGCGCCTGCTTGGACAGCTAGATAACTGTCGACCGGTGCGGAAGTGCGTGGGCAGCGATTGGTCGGTCAGCTGACTGCCAGCAGGAGGCAATGTCTGGCGCAGGTCGGTGACCGCCGGCAGCAGTGACGGACATTTGGAAAACCTGGTCACTGGTTTGGTAAATGTAAGCGTCGATGCTCATCAACGTCAAGGGACGGTTCAGGGGTCGCCTTCTGCTGTCGAGATGTAGCACGTGTCTTGGGCCGGTGGACACGCCACAATCCCCTGCCTCGTCGAATTCGGGGTGGGCGGCGGCAGCCCCAGTGGCAGTCTCAGCGGCAGCCTCTACAGCAGCCTGGGTATCGACGTCCATCACACTGCTGATTGCACTTGATGAGGCGGTGGCAGCACCACCGTTCAGGTTTGTGAGAACGTCGGGTGCTCCCGGCGTGGGGCGTCAGCACGGGCCGACAGGTCAGACACGACTGACTTGTCCACCTGGCGTCAGATAACAGGAATGTACTTCTTTATGGCACCGATAAATGTACAAGGCTGTGGACGCCATCGCAGCGAGAGACTAAGTGTCATTAGTTCGGAGCGTTTATGGCGCGTCGGGCCCGTATCGGTTCTCCGCGACCGTGAATATGTTTAATTGGTGGAATGCTCGAGAGCGGAATTGGAGCACGAACAAGGCTACCCATGGTGATGCAGAGCAGCGAGCTTTGACGGGGCACAGGGGCGCACTCAAGAAAACAAATATCGAGGACTACTTGCACCAATAATCGATCACGAAAGGCCTAAAAGTTAACCGGCATTTTTAACTGTGTTTTGACTAGCCTTGCTCCTAAAAATGTGCTCAGTGAAATGTAAAGCGGAGAAAGGACGAGATCAATAAACATCTTTAACAAACTGAAAGTCGCTCAGACGGGAAGTGTTTTACCATACGGAAGGTTAGCTTTCATTTCAAAATATGAGCCACATCATTTTTTTTTTTGCCCCATGTCAACAGAAAGCCTTCTAAGGTTACGGGGAGCGAACAGAATATATTCTTCCGCATTCTGAAAATGTCAGAGCTTGACGCGCGCCATTACGTATTCGGCTTGACGGATCAATAAATAACTCCGACTGACAGACATCAGCCCGCGTTTTTTCGATGAGCATCTTGTATGCTCGGATGACAACACTAGCGGAGTTTTAAAACCGCTTGTTCGGTGCGCGGCTGGGCTAGCCAACATTCCACGTGTGATTTAGCGCATATCCCAGCACCAGCTAGCGTCAGCGAACGGACAACATCACGGGGCAGGTGATACCCAACATATCCGGTGGAGAGCTAGTCCAAAATAACTACCGATTGCTTGAAATATGGAGCTTACACTCGGAAGGACTGTGTTGACATGCTCGAGCTTACAACAGTTGCCGCAGCAGCGCCGAGAACGAAACCCAAGTGTAAGGAAATGGATGCCGGCCCACCAAGATAACTGGCTCATTTTGCGGCGTTGGTTATCACCTGACTTTTTGCTTATTTCGGGCCCACGTGTAACACGTACAGGTTAACGTGGTCCAAAGTTTATACCCTGATACCCAACACCAGCTTAACACGCGCTCGGGTGGGGGTGAATTTGGCCCATCTCCCGAAGGTTTTTTCGAAATTGTTTGCAAACGGCGCGGCTTTGCGGTACCAAATATTGCATAGCTGTCGACAATTGAGTAGCGGATCGTGCGGTTTAAAAAAATAGATGTATCTTGTTAGGTTGCCGACCTACGGCAGGTCAAAGTCAGGCCATAGATTCAGCGAAGTTAATTTCTAGGGAATCGCTCAATCTGGTGGAACAACGGAGTGTTAGACGGAGCCATACATCCCTGAGATACTTTCTTAGACAACACCACAATTGAATGACCAAATTCCATTGACCTGGGGTCAGGTATGAAGGTCAGACAAAGTGACGCACATTCTGTGCCTCACGGTCGTCTCATTAAAGCACATTCATGCTCTTTCAATGAAGACACAGACATTCTAAAACCGCTTTTTACAAAAGCAAAAGCGTTCCTCAGATCCAGCGCACGGTCCCGCCCAAGGTGACTTCAACGACCAGTACTGCCAATCGTTACTTCTTCGGCCTGGACTGGCAGCGAAGCAGAACTGAAAGCGAGCACAAGTGCATCGGTCTTCAGTCCATGCTTCATGCGTTAGGCTATTAGTATTCAGGTTATCTTGCCACAAACACAATGGAACTGATGAGGTATACTACCCCCCCCCCCCCCCCCAGCAACAGATATTTGGTGTCACATACACGCGGCGTTCACTCCACGCTGCACGCTTCGCCATGCACCGTACGCACGTGCACCAGCTGCTGAGGCTTTATAGCGTCGCCTGCCGCTCACCCTGGCAGGAATGGCGGGCACGAACGCAGTGCTGATACCACGGTGGTGTCACATATACGCCCAGACCTAGGGGACGAACTTTAGTTACCTAGAGGATGAGCTAAAAAAATATGGGTCGGTTTGCATAGACGGTCAGAGACGGTATAGCTGCGTGATACGTCCCTCAGAGCACATACTTAAAGTACACGCTCTTAAACTAGGAGCACTTTAAGCAGATAAACGTGTATTTTCCGACCATAGGTCACGGTATGCCTATCAGATTGAGTAGGGGAGTCTAAGTAAAATCAACTTGTCTTCTCTGTTCGTGAAAATTGTCATGCATCTGCAGATTAAAGCTGCTTCATTTAAGAAAATGGCACTAATTGTTTCCAAGAGCTCAACGTGGACGCATCCGATTCGGATTCGTATTCCGCTTTTATAGCTTGGATGCTGGTTAACTTGTTTTTGATTTATGTGTCATGATTCGTCACGTAGCCCGTTTTCGGGACCATTTGCACTAATGGTCTGGCAGTTGTCGGGATCATTTAAGACTGATATCTAGTTGGTTGCATCGGTGTGCAGCAGATGTTTGCAGATGGACGGTCGGTTCGTGGTGCCATCTTTGCCTTGATGAACTCAGCATAATCCAAAAATAAAATGCAAAAGTATTTTGACCATTGTCTTTTGTAGTCATTCCGGGAACAGCCTCCAGGGTTGCGTGGATGGCATTATATAAGCTTCGAAGCGCATGCACTGATTACATGCAACGGCTTATTTCTCTGTAAATGTTCATATGCAGAGCCACCCTTAGGCTATGGTGACGAAGGGCTCTAGGATTTCTATGATGACCTCGGAAATGAGTTACTCTTTGTCTTATGTTTTTAATTCCCTTCTGCAGCGTGGATGCAATGACAAAAGAAAGAACAGTCTGCGCAGGGCGCAAATCCTCGCTGTACAAACAGACCACTGACATCTTAAAGCGGATGGGTCCAGAAGCAGTTCGGAAGCTGAAATGGTGCTTTACGTGCCCCCCTTCCCCCATCGGTCGCGCAAACGTCCCGCAGGCACTATTGAGGTACGATGACAAATGTGACGACACGATGCAATCGAGGGGGCAAAAATGTCGAAAAACACGTTACGGATTACGTGTACAAACCATCGGCGAAAGGGTAGGAAAAGGTAAGCGATTTCTTGAAATGTGTGTACAATTTTCTACAGCCACCAGCTTCCGGCGCGTGCAAGGGAGACCCGCCGGTGTCACGGAGGCGTGACCAGCTAGCGTCCACTAGCCCCCCCCCCCCTCCCGAGCCTCGCCCGACCTTGAGCACCACTGACGTCACGCTCCCGTCCGGCAATAGTGGCACGTATCGCCGCGGACGACGCGCAATGATGACGGAGAACCGTGACGACATGGGAACCAGGACAACGGAGTCATGATGGTCTCAAAAGCGTGATGCCAGCTCGCATCGAAAAACGGCCGCCTTGGTGAGCGCGCGTCCGCAGAGGGCTTCTGCAAGATGTTACGTGGTGGTGCTGTCCAACTGTGCGCAATGGGCACTTGTATTCTGAAGTGGTACGTTTTCCACGCACTTGAACGTCGTGGAACAGCGCACCATACGACGCCTGCTTAAAAATGGCCACTTTTAAACAAGATGCGTGGCGTTAAGCATCGGCAATAAGCGCCCATTCAACTCTATGGCGGACGCCAGACGCGTGACATCTGCCACATAAGCAGCCCTTCGCAATCGCCTGTGTCTTGTAAAGCGATATCCTACCGCCATCACAAGAACACGCCAGCCGCTTGCAGCGACCGTAATAAGGCGAACATCACAGGATGGCCGTTACAACACTTCTTGTATCGATCATAGAGGCTAGGAATTAAATTACCCCACATTAAACGATGACCCTAGAGAGCCTTTAGATTAGGACACATTTTCGCGTGAAACTGCGCATAATGTCGAGCACTAATCAAAGTAAATAGCTTTTGAAGTGCGGCTTATTTTTCGCGATGGCAGAGCAGCTTTCTGTCCTGTCACGCGATGATAAGGAGGAAGTGTGTTGCTATGTCGCTAACGCGTCAGGTATCGACCGTCGTATTGACTGACCTACCTTACACCTACGTATTGATTGACCTACCTTACACCTACGTATTGATTGACCTACCTTACACCAGAGTTTGCAGAACGGGACATCCTTTGGCGCGTTGGCCTATCTAAAGCAAAGAAGACATGATGATTCCAAGAGTTACACATGCTCTGGATGTTTTGTTGACCTGCCGAAGATCATTTCCGTCGAAATACATCGTATTTTTTACCACCCATCGTAATTCTATGATATGATCACTGGAATTGACAAGTTACTGTGCTCCAGAGCATCAGTGTGTTGAGCTCGAGACCAAGTCCGAATATTAGGGCACAGGTCCGAACCGCTCTAGCTTTGCGAACATCAGTCAAAATTCTGTTCCCAGGATCTTGAGCTCTAATCGGGATGCACGTCCGTCAGCCGCAAGTTTCAGTTTTTATTCTTATTCTCGGGGCATGTCTGCTCACTGAGTGGCAATATATGTCAACCAGGTTTGATTCACGTTTGATCTGAGACTGCCGGCAAGGATTCTAGCACAGAGGAGAGAAGCCCATTTGGCGAATTCGTTTTTGTCCATCGCTATACAGAGGCTGCGAAATGGCGACATGTCAAAAAGTCGTGCCAGGAGGTGGAACTGGCTAAACGGCAAACTGCAAAAAGACGAAATTTACCGAACTAAACGTGTCAAAATCGCGAAAGGCCAAATGGCAAACCGCAAAATGAAAATGTGTAAGACAGTCGACATACCCAATGGGCGGACGGTTAATTTGCGAACTACAAGATGGTGACACACCAAAGCGCGTTGACAAATGAAAATGGTGAACGGCTTTATGACGACCCGCTCAGGGGTCATATTTGAATAAATAGCGACGTGGAAGCGTGCCAAATGCCAAAATGCATGCTGGCTGGTTGCCTGACTTCACCAATTTGAAAAAACACGGTGTCTTTTAAAACTGAGCCTTCGAATTCAACAGCATCGATTGTTAGACCGAGTTTTCGGATTCAGCACACATTCGACTACCGGAGTCAGCATTTGAATATTCGGAAACGGTCGAATGCTGACGAACACAAATATCCTCAAAACTCTTCCTACTTTTATCTAAAGAACAGGCACATTTTGAATGCCATTTTTAGATCTTCACTAAGTGCTGTTAGCTAGCTTTTATGATGTGATTTCAGCACTGATTAATACTGATTGGTAGCTGATATTTGAAATCGCCTGTCATGCGATCCTTACATCCTACTTTACATTCTACTTTGTCTTTACATTCTACGTTTTTAATTCCACGCCTTAGCAGAAAGTGCTGCGACTTGATTTATGATTTTTGGCGCTGAGGCAAAACCACACTGCATGCAATTTCCTTGAACTTGAAAACCAAAATGCTTCACGCGTTCCATCTGCCGCAAAATGTGATTCCCGTTATTACACCGGTTGTGCGAAACCGCAGCTTCCTTCCACTAAGAGCTACAGTAATTTCGTGTCCAGTCTTTAGAACACACGCAGTTTTTGGCGCTCTTATATAACGTCCGGCACTCGACCTCCAAAATTAAGCCGGAGATGCCATGTCCCAGCGCTCACCACCTCCGCAATTCTTGCCTTCGCGCCACACCCCACTCCGCACCACAAATTTCGAAGCCCATTCCACCACGCAAGGCAATTTCGCACCAGCTTCCGTGCCAGTACGTACCTCTGCGCGTTCCATACGAGCCTCTGGACATCAATAAGGAGAGGTCGGCAATCCAGCTGCCAGACTGACTCCGAAGCGACGCCGAGGCGGTGCGGCGCTACACTGTCGCGGAGAAGCACTGCCTTCTATCACACTGGAGCCACTCGTTAATATGCTGCGATCTTGAATTTTAGCATATATTTATTAGGTGGTTCACCGAGAACAGTACCTAATGGGAACTATAGACAACCAATCAGAAAAACCATCAGAGCTTTCCCATTGCATTAGTCGCTGCCCGGAGAGTAGTGAAAAAATCCCGTGCGCTCGGGGTCCTAAAACGACACAGCGTTTTGGGCGCTGTGTCGTTTTAAACCCCGAGCGCACCGTCTCGTTGTCGTCATGTCTTGCGGCGCAGATGTGTCCCGAACCAGACATCCCACAAACATTCTAATAACAGATTTATCATCGTTGTCTGCAAATACATCGGATGAATCAAAGAACAAAAATCGGTCACCACTCAATTGACGCAGAAGGAAACAAGCAGGGGCCGCTTGTCGGTAATGAGAGGCGTACTAGACGCAATGATCATAGAATATCAAATAGAAGCTAGCCATCACATGGCGCCATGGGAAAAGTGGTGCTCTTGCGCTTGTCACTCGACATTGCCATTAAGTTCCTCGTCATTTTCGCATGTCACAATTTTCCCGTATCGTTATTTTTTCAAACATGACCCCTAAGCAGTTGACCTTTGCAGCTCACCATTTAGCCGTTCGCCGTCCTGATATGTCGAATTTATGGCACGTCGCTTTCTTGCAGTCCGCCATTTAGTCGTTCGCCGTGTTTTCACGTCGTCATTCTTCCACGTCGCCACTCTGCAGTTCGCCACTTAGTCCTGATTTGACTTGTTCACATTCCGACTCTTTACACATGGCCAGTATGGCAGTCGTCATGTAGCAGCCGGATGAAAAGACATTCGGAAATCTGCGAGTCGGCATTTTGTCCGGACGCCGTTGGCGAGACGAAATCAGTGAGTTAGAAGTAATATTACCGACTTCTTCCGCTTAAACTTTGAGCTGTGGTTCGATGCCGAGGCCCCTGCTTCTTTAACACGCGCTCGGGTGGGGGTCATATTGACCCCTCGAAGGTTTTTCCAGAATGGTTTCCGAACGGCGCGGCGTAGCCGCGTTAAATCTTGCTTAGCTGTAGACAATTGAATAGTGGATCGCTTGACATCAGAAATTGAGATGTACCTGGTAAGGTCGCTAACCTATGGAAGATCAAAGTCAGGCCATGGTTTCAGCGAAGGCAATTTGTAGGGAATCGTCCAATCTGATACGATAACGGAGTGTTTGACGAAGCCATACATCTCTGAGATGCTTTCTTAGGCACCACAAATATTGAATGAGCAAATTTGCGTTGACCTATGGTCAGGTATGAAGATCCGACCAAGGTCAAAATCAACCTGATTTATTATTCCAGGGCTTGCTGCATGAGATCGATTCTGGCGCTCATTTCGAATCTGTTGACAGCAGGAACCGCTTTAGACATCTTTCATTGACTTCTTAGAGGTCAGAACACGCCGTTGACCTAAGATGAACCGGGTCGACATTTTGTTTTAGGAACATACTGCTGAGCGTAATCTTTGTCGCTTATTCAAATGCAAAACTTTGAGTAGTCTTGTACGATTTTTGTCACCATGACCTTGAAAAGGTCAAACAAGGTCACTGACCTCAAATGAGCTTGTGACCTTTTGATTAGAAACAGTTGCCTAGCTTCTGGGGGCATGCTGGAGACCAACCTGGAATTTGAACTTATTGACCTTATTTAACCTAAAGATCGTGACCTAGGAAGCTCAAACTTTGACCCAAGTGAGTTCATGTACAGGTTAAGACACTCGGTAAATTTGGTGTCTTTAGCTTTCTTAGTTCCCGAGATCTCAGGGGGGTCAAATTGACCCCCACCCGAGCGAAGGGTATCTAGCCGGTCACCCGGGCGCGTGTTAACTTGGTGAAAACTTGGTGAACATAGGTATGAGCCAGGTCCGACTCCATCCGATTGCTGGTCGTATGTTACAAATAGGTGGTGGTACGGGCAAAAGGAAATCTCAACACCGATATGAGCCATGGTTCAAACTGCGCAAGTTACGTCTAAATCAGCTGCGCATGTAAAAGTCGTCTTGCGTTGCGACTTCTAGGTGCCAGCAATCTAGCAATCAAACGCATGCTTATTTCGACTGTGATGAAAGTGGGACGCAAAAGTCATTATCGTACAATCTCACCATCTAACGCACAGAAGAAAGGGAAGCACGCATAATGATATGCACCTCATAGAGAAATGAGTCTAAAATGAGCGCGCGTGCGTACGTGCGTACGTGCGTTTGCGTGTGTGCGTGCGCGCGCGCGTGTGTTTGTGTGTCAGCGTGGATGTAAATAAAATCACAACGCAATTCTTAGACGGCCCTGGATCCGATCGAAATCCCATGTCACATGTGCTCTGTACGTCGTGAGTTATTAAACAGTTTTGAAGAATTGTGCCGAGCTGTGAAACCCGCATGTAAAAGTCGTCTTTCGCAGCAGAGCGTGAGAGGTAGCGGTCGCGCACTTGCTAAAATTGGCCCGGCAGAGCTCTGCCGAAAGCGGAAGATCCATCGGGCGTGCGAGTCACTTGCTCTGCAGCTTTGTCGGATCCTATCTTTGACGTCATCACGCATAGGCGGATGTAACCCCACACGCCGATGCGTCAGCTTATTGTCGCGCAAGCTGATACGGGGCTTGGCGTTGTCTAGAGACATGGCACGGTACTTGGATCAAATACAAGGGGTCGATGTCATTACAGTCTGGCGGAGGTTCGATGTGCCGGATCGTTATCGACCTCGACTGCACGTCAAAGGTCAGGTCATACGGCGCCACGGAAAATGAAGACATGACGTGGGGAAGCTTGCTGCCGAGTGGGGTCTGGTGAGATGGCCATAACTGAAGCGTGGTGCAAATTGCCTGTTGTATCCCCTACGTCACGAGGCACGTGCTGCTTGAGTGTACACTGTTGCGTGCCTTCGGCTCTATGGTGCAGCGATCTCGGGTGAGTCGTAAACTGTGTTTGTTTCATTCGTTAATGTCATCCACACTTCTTTACGACTCCATGAACCGTTACATCGCTCAGGTGTCCGTGCGTGCATCAAGCGTTTAAGACACATTCTCCCTAAGGGACTTCTATTCTTCTAGAAATATGTACATGATGCATGTTCGTGCGAAAGAGTTCGTTAGTTTTCCGGAGGACCATCGACTTGATTCGAAAACAGACGTTGAAAAGGAAGAGTCTCTATTAGCCAAAGAGTTGCAAGGCAAAGGTGAGAGAGGGGTTGGAAGGGCGGCGTCGCACACTCCGAAGTCGTCGTCGTCGTTGTAAACACGAACGCGGCTCGCGTCGAGCCGCGCCGTCGGAGCCTGAACGTGGACTGCTCGGCAGGGACCGTGCGTCCCAGCCTGCGTGTCCTCATAAACCCTCGTGGGTTTATGGGCTCCAGATTGTGGGGGACCAATCGGCAGAGGGGGCCGCTTACACCCTCGCGGAGCCGCCGCCGCCGCGCCGGCAGCGACGGCCCGTTTGCTCGCTAACAATATATATATATATATATAGATTATATATATATATATATATATATATATACCATTTTTCTAGAACTCTTCTAGATTTTTCCCAACAGATCCTCCCAGAGCGCAGATATCATTCGTTGTTTGTCAACCAGTAGCATTGTGACAGTGCCACTGCGTTGTTTGTGCTATCCATTGCATGCATAGGGTGTTTAACCTTTGGGGAGTGGATAAAAATAAAGTGTTATGAGACGTGCACAGCAATACAGCCCGTTCCGTCATCCGACCAACGCCCAAACAGCAAGCTTTAAAGCCCATGCGTAGCTGTGTTATTAAGCAAAATAATCCAAGAGTGCATTTCACACATGGACAATACATAATTCACAACACCTGAACAGCGATCGCTCTTCATGGGCCTCTTCAGGCGTCCAACTCTGATATTTACTATGCCTGCTTATCGTTTAGCCCGACAAACGTCTCGTAATTTTCCAAAAAATTGACCGTTTGCAAAACAGGAAACACCTTGGTAAGCGCATTAGCAGCAGTAGAATATTCATATTTAGTTGCAAAATTGCTCCTTCGAAAGCAGACTGCAGATTCGGGATGGTGTCTGGTGGTCGCTGAGATACCCACCAACCCACGAATCTGGCCCCCGTCAATCCCACGCAAAACTCAACCCTTTCCCAACCAGCCGCGTGCACGACCCACGAGCGCCCCCCACGGGCGCAGTCTCGGGCCAGCTCAGCCTGACCCGGCTGGCCCCGCGTGGCGGGCCTGCCTCACCGGTGCCTGGTCCGCAGAGCTGGGAGACGCCGCTGCGGCTGGCGGCGGCGGCTCCGGAGGAGGCTGGCGGCGCGGCGGCCGGCCGCTGCCGTCGCCGCCGCACACATGGCGGTCGCGGTGCGCCACCGGCCGCCAGTCAATAACACTGCAGCGACTGGCCCCGGCACAGGTGCTGCCCGCCACGTGGCGTCGGTACCGACGAACTGCGGTCGTCGCGGACGACGGGCGGCTGGGGCGACGGCGGGCCCGCGCGAGGGGCGCGACAGGCCGTGACGCATCTGGAGTGTAGTGGTGCTGCAATGTCAGTTCCTGGGTAAGGCAATATAGTTGCAAGACTGTAATGCCGCAGTGTAGTAAAGGCGTATCAGCGGCGTGACGGTGTGAGACCATCAGTGTAAATGTGTCGGCTTTCACCAGGACGGTGTCGGGTCTGTGGTGAGCCAGTGTCGGGTCAGCAGTGTGACAGTATCGGGTCAACAGTGTGACAGTGTCGGTTCAGCAGTGTGACAGTCAGGTCTGCAATGTGGACAGTGTCGGATCAGCAGTGTGACAGTGTCAGGTCTGCAGTGTGACACTGTCGGGTCAGCAGTGTGACAGTGTCAGGTCTGCAATGTGACACTGTCGGGTCAGCAGTGCGACTGTGTCGGGTCAGCAGTGTGGACAGTGTCGGGTCAGCAATGGGCCAGTGTCCGGGTCAGCAGTGTGATAGTGTCAGGTCTGCAATGTTACACTGTCGGGTCAGCAGTGTGACAGTGTCAGGTCTGCAATGGGACGCTGTCGGGTCAGCAGGGTGTGACAAGTTCGGGTCAGCAGTGTGACTGTGTCGGGTCAGCAGTGTGACAGTGTCGGGTCAGCAATGGGCCAGTGTCGGGTCAGCAGTGTGATACTGTCGGGTCAGTAGTGCGACAGTGTCAGGTCAGCAGTGTGACAGTGTCAGGTCAGTAGTGTGATAGTGTCAGGTCTGCAATGTGACACTGTTCGGGTCAGCAGTGTGACAGTGTCAGGTCTGCAATGTGACACTGTCGGGTCAGCAGTGTGACAGTGTCGGGGCAGCAATGGGCCAGTGTCGGGTCAGCAGTGTGACAGTGTCGGGTCAGCAGTGTGGCAGTGTCAGGTCAGCAGTGTGACAGTGTCAGGGTCAGTAGTGTGATAGTGTCAGGTCTGCAATGTGACACTGTCGGGTCAGCAGTGTGACAGTGTCAGGTCTGCAATGGGATGCTGTCGGGTCAGCAGTGTGACAATGTCGGGTCAGCAGTGTGACAGTGTCGGGTCAGCAGTGTGACAGTGTCGGGTCAGCATTGTGACAGTGTCGAGTCAACAGTGTGATAGCGTCCAAGTCAGCAGTGTGACCGTGTGAGTTAGCAGAGGGGACAATGAATGGCCTCAAGCTGCTAACTCAGCACCGTGATAGTGTCGAGTCGGCAGTGTTAGTCTCGGGCCAGTTTTGCGACAGCGTCGGACCAGTTGCAGTGTCGGCAGCGTTGGTCTCGGGCCAGTTTTGCGACAGCGTCGGACCAGTTGCAGCGTCGGCAGCGTTGGTCTCGGTGCTCAGTTTTGCGTCAGACCAGTTGCAGTGTCGGCAGCGTTGGTCTCGGTCCAGTTTTGCGTCAGACCAGTTGCAGTGTCGGCAGCGTTGGTCTCGGGCCAGTTTTGCGACAGCGTCGGACCAGTTGCTAGTGTCGGCAGCGTTGGTCTTGGGGCCAGTTTTGCGATAGCGCCGGACCAGTTGTAGGGTCGGCAGGCGTTGATGCGGGATCTGAACTGTCCCATAAACCAAACAAGCTAAGCGACTCTTACTTGAACAGCCATCAAGTTTTGAGACTGTGCGGCTCGGTCCAGGCCAGTACCTGTCTAGAAGAAAATGTTTGTGACGAATGAGCAAGGCCTTGTGCAGTCTTCAGTGACAACACGTGCTGTTCTTTAAAACATGTGGCATTCAGTTGTTCAGGAATTTGCAGGTCTTGCACGGCCGTGGACGCATCCAAGCTGTTTTGAATAGGGAGTGTCTCGCTTTATCGCGGCGTGTAAATAAAACGTGGCTTTCCACATTAAAGCTTTCTTATGGAGTTGCTCCAAATGGGTGGCATGAACTATTTAGCTTCAGACCACTCGCTAAGCAGTCTGAAACATGCGCCAGGGCTGATCCAGTTCATAGCATGATTTAACCACCGGCTTTTTGATACAGGACTGAGACGGGTCTAACATGCCATACATTACAACACAAGCCATCCCGGGTCAGGCTGACGCTCTTGGCTACTTGCCAGCTGACCTTCCATGTCAGCTGTACCAGACAATGCACCCGCTCTGGGACTCGTACCCTTTGCCGCTTGGGTGAGCCCAACACATGATCCTGAGATCAGCGGGGGCGGCAGGCGACTTGCTCGGAAAAACGTGCTTATTGCAACAAGGCTGCACATATTCGAACGGAGTCGGGAGCTCGGCGATTCTGCACCTTCGCGACACAAGACCACAAATGCGTGGCGGATGGGAGAGCGGCTAATCGCGTTGTCAAATGTGTGGGCCTGCACGTGCGGTGGGAGTCAGAGACTCGAGCATAAAAAAGGGATTCGCCTGTTTGGAAAGTTTTGCGGATTGATGCCTGGTCCAGGCAACACGGGCAGGTATCAGGCCCCGCCCTCGTCCCCGTTTTTCGGCGATCACTTTCGATCCAACCATTTGGCATGGATCAAGTTTTTGCTGTGGATGTTTTAACCCACGTGCTTAGTTAATGTCAAGGACAAATTAGGTGCACTTTCTATTCTCTCGTGAAGATAAAGAGAAAGTGAGACCGTGCAGACTAGTGCTTGTCGCCCGGTCGTTCCGTAGCTTCGTCCTTGGCTCCGCCCACTACTCGTGACCCGCCTGACCTCCGCCGCCGTCGGTCCCGCTGGCACTGCCGTCCTGCAGGGAAGGGTCGGAGGGGTTGCAGCATGGTAAAATATGGACATCTAAACGAGAATATACAATTGGTATCAATGTTTTTCAGGTTCTATTTAACCCGCGTCACCTGGTCTCATATATTTCGCGTACGTGCAGTGTATTGTTTGGGACTTACGAGCGATGTAAAAAAATAGTTTCGGCGAGTTCCAGCGTCCGAGCGCGCTGGAATGCTGTAACTATAGTTGTTTAAAACTATTATTGCTTTCAGCGCTCGCACGGTGGGACCAACGAAAAAAAAACGGGGACCAGCTGCGCCTTTTGACATCGTTAATAATCTGCTGTTGGATGAATTTTGAATTTACTGATGACGGAAACCGCATTATACACCTTTCATAGACTTTCTAGACGTCAGAATAAGTCACTGACCTAGAATGACCCAGGTCATCATTTTGTTTTCATGAACATACTGCCTAGCGTTAATCTTTGTCGCTTATTCCAAATGCAAACTCAGAGCGGTCTTGTATTGTTTTGGATCGCCCATGGCCTTCAAAAGGTTAAAAAAGGTCACTGACCTTAGATGGGCACGTGACCTTTTGCTTAGAACAGCTACCTAGGTTCTAGGGGCCCTTTGCGACCACCTGGAATTTTATGGTTGTTTGACCTTACTTGCCCGAAGGTCATGACCTAGGAAGATCACACTTTGACCTAAGTGAGTTCATGTACAGGTCGACACACCCTGTGAATTTGGTGTCTCTAGCTTTGTTAGTTTCCTGAGATCTCAGGGGGGTCAAAGAGAGAATAATGATACCCCCACCCGAGCGAAGGGTATCCAACAGACCACCCGGGCGCACTTTGAGTTGCTGTAGCAGCAATAACTGCCTGACCCCACTTCCTTGCCCCCATCATTGGCCTCAAAGAACTTTAGAGGTTATTTTGAGTTCATGGTCGGACGGTGTTGAGTGGGAAGAAGCAGATTGATGCCTGGTCAGAAAATAAATCCGCGATTGAAAATAAATTATTATTGGCAGATTCGGAAAACGTTAGGAAGTTTCCTCTCTGACAGTTCCAAACGTACGACGGTAGCGACATCAACACATCTTGGCAGTCCTTGTCACGAGGTATGCACGCCATCGAGTCAACTCGCGTGCCTCTGCAGCCGCCACAAGAATCCAGTTGAGTGCACGCAGATCAGACAGCGCCGGATCAAATGATAGTGCGGGGATCCACTCTGAGCTCGGGGCGTGCGTCACGGCAGTCTCTACCCACAAGGAACATCTCCCTTGGGTCTGTCATGAGTGGAAGCCATTTTAAGTTTCGTTTGATGCCAACGAACCTTATAAGAAAAAAGCATATGATCCGGAACGTACACTGCAAGGTTTGATCCATGTTTCATTCAAAAGTTTTCGCCGACAACCGGAACCTCACGCGTTTTGATGCCAACAGTAGATGTGAACATCCGGCCGGTAGGTCAGCAAGTGATTGATCGGGAGCACTAATAGTCTGATCTCAGGGCACTAATAGTGACTGGTATTAGGGCACTAAGGCAACGCTTTTCCGAGGTCTGTCTCTGGTGCAGGCGCCGCGGCCCAGGCCGACAGCTCGGGTCACGCAGACATCGCGGGACGTGTCGTGTGTGTCACTCTGACTACTCTCCACGCAAGTGTCGGAGTGTTTAGCCACGCTTCGGTCACCGACAGCGAGCACGGACATCCATTTTAGATATATTGATTCTAGTCCTACGGAAGGATTGAGACGCCGCCTTAGTGTCACGGACGCAGGAGTAGTGGAGTAAGTGTTCCGTATCTTGCTCGTCAATCAGTACCAACACAGCAGACGGCGATGTTGGTCCGGACAGTTATTCCATCCGTAGTTTACTGATTCTGCTGACTGAGAATGCTAGTCTGCTGTTTCGAGAGCACAGAGCCGACCACTTCCAGCTAGGTGCTTCGTGAATTGCAGCGCGAACGCCAGCGGACCTCTGCATGCCATGTTGTCATTAAATACAGATTTTCCACCGCATCAATCTGATCCCTTTGCATGCTTTCTGAATAGTGACTGTCTATAAGCTTTAGTTTCGGTATCCTTTATGCGATGATGGTCAATGCTCTCACCCCTATCATTGCATCCCTCGTCCCCCGCCAGTGTCTATTGGGCGCTTTCAGTGCAATATTTCCCTGGGGACTATTATATATATTTTGTAGTGAGAAGGCCGGGTTCATGCCGTTCTTCATCCACGTGGGTCTTCAGCATTGATCGGAGTCGGCTTTGAATGCGGCCCCACTGTTTTCCCTGACATCACCTCTGGCCTCCAGCCATGTTCTCAAAAAGGAAACGGAATGTGCCCGCAACTAAAAGCCTTTAATCGGAACCGGTGTTGAATTCAAGACCATGAACTGTAGTTCGGGCTGGCATCAGTTCAGCCCACGCGCAATCAACTGACACTGTACGCTGGGGAAACCGCAAATCCAATCAGCAGCCCAACGCTGGATGCATATTTCTGGTTTCAGAACAAAGCCTTCCGATAAACACAAAGATGATGATGATAACAACGATTGGAGATGGTGATCCATTCTTATCACAATGTCTACAGTCACGGCGGACTAAAACAAGCACAACGCATTTCTTCGAGATGTATTTGCATAAACATGAAAATTAATATCTTGCTGAACAGATTGAGTTCGCAGTAGGTGACAGACAAGTTAGAGGCGCAAGCACTTCAGAAGGTATTCACACCAAGATTTCGTTTTGAACGAAATAATCCTGGAGACACAAAATCATTAACATTTGTACACACTTTGTACACGCCCTGCCGCCGTGGGAAAACCCTTCCTCGCGTGGCATTGCAAGTAACGACCCCCTCAGCATGTCCTGCCATCTACAAGATATAGACAGCTCTATATAAAACCACCCCGGCTCTTCAGCGACGCGTAAATAACTAACACGAACCCCCAAGGCGCACAGTCAATACTTCAGTCCTAAGCTCTACATATTTGTGATTCATGACGAGTCTAGTACGCAGACGACACAAGACTTCACGTAAGAATGAAGTTAAGAGCCACCGAACGAAAGGGGGATAGCAAGCCGAGAGCAAACATGTCACGCCCTCGTCACAAGCCCATGGATGATACGACCTCAGTATGTACACACACTGCACATGCGCGTGTTATCAACGAGACATTATCTACAAGTAAACTGGCAACAGTAATATAGCACTCTGGCAGGCGGCAGCGCGGCTCCGACCGACGCTCCCGCCAAGCAGCACACACTGTTAGCTGCAACGCAGGCCACCTGCGCACGGCCCCGCGTGCGGTGTCAGCAAACAGTTAGCAAAAATAGTCGAACACCATCCGGGGGAGATTCCACCGCGGAGAGGAGCTCGCCGGCGAACGGAAGAGCGCGACGAGTGGCGGGCCGGACACGCAGGCCGGCAGTAGGTACGAGGAGGTAAGACCGCGGCAGAGTAAGGCCGGAAGAGGCACGGAGAGCGCTCGCCTGAAGAGGCATGGAGGGCACGCGGCAGACAAGCAGCGGCGGCGGCGGCGGCGGCGTGCGCGCTTAGCCGTCGTCGGCGGCGGCGGTGCGCGCTAGCCGTCGTCGGCGGCGGCTATCGCGGTACTTGCCGGCGGCCGGTGCGCGCTAGCCGTCGTCGGCGGCCGGCTCGTCCGGTACTTGCCGGCGGCGATGTCCACCCTCAGCCGTTCCAGCTCGTCGCCGCGGTAGTGGCGCTTGACGCGCGCGCGGCAGGGCGCGGCACGAGGTCAAGTTGAGCTCCTGCAGCGCCGGACACGCCGCCACAGCCGGCAGACGGGTGCGAACGTGCCGGCCGCGCCGCACAGGTCCAGCTTGCGCAGCGGTGGCGGCGGTTGCTCCAGGTCAGGCTCGGCCAGCGCCAGCAGCGCCGCGTCCAGCGCCGGCTGGTTGCTGGCCCAGCTAAGGTCGAGCTCCAGCAGACTGTGCCGCCACTTGCGCACGATCAGCCAGCCGGTCGGCCATCGTGCGCGTCACCTCGCAGCCGGACGGAAGAGGTGCTGCAGGTTCCAGGCGGGCACGCGCACCAGGCTCGAGTCGGAGAGCCGCGAGCAGCCGCGCACGTCCAGCAGGCGCAGCTGGTGCGACGCCTTGAGCACGCGCTCCACGCCGGCGTCGTCCAGCCCCCAGTGGCGGCCCTTGGGCACGGCCACGCTCAGCTCCTCGCGCCGGGAAGCCCTGGGCCGACATCTGGCGCGAGGGGCGAGGCACACGCGCGTCAGCGGACAGCGGCTGAGGTGCTCGGCATTGAGGCCGGTGACGTCACCGACAACGATCACCATTGCTTCGCGATAATAAGCGCAGCCCACTCATACGGCCATTGCATTTTTACACGTGACCCCCACGCTATTCTCTGCTTTTGCAAACTGCTGCGAACATCTGGTGTTGCGGTGTTCATGTACTGCTTATCAGGATCAAAAATTGGAGTCGGAATAACACGGAGTTCTGTCAGCACCGAAGAAGAAGCCTTCAGTGGCCGGCAACAGCCCCTACTTGACAAGCAGATATGTGGGGCAACCAAATATTTCCGCCGGTTTGGGCAGCAGCGAGACAGCATGAAACCACTCCGTCCGTGTGACGCAGAAAGCTTGCCACCTTCCAGACAGACGGCAGTTTATGCACCGGACCACAGACGCAGAGAGGGACACTGCTCCTGCTGCTGTCCGAACCGTCCGTGTGTACGGCAGCCGAGTGGCCCTCGCCGCCCCTCACCTGCTCCTTGAGCGTGGTGTCGGCCAGCCGGAGCTCGGTGTTGGTCCAGCGAAGCACGCGCAGCCGCGGACAGCCGGCCTGCAGCCGCTCCACGCGCACCGGCACGATGTCACGGATGGCGTTCATGAATGTTGGACAGGTCCAGCACCTCCAGGCTGGGACAGTGGTCCTGCGGGCGGCGCGGGCGCGCGCACGCCGTCAGACGCGGAGCACAGGCGGCACCGCACGTCAGCGGGGCGCCGCAG
This sequence comes from Pollicipes pollicipes, assembly GCF_011947565.3. Lineage (NCBI taxonomy): Eukaryota > Metazoa > Arthropoda > Thecostraca > Pollicipedomorpha > Pollicipedidae > Pollicipes > Pollicipes pollicipes. Next base: position 47,153,083 of record NW_023596576.1, read on the forward strand.
CACGGCGTGCTGTTGCATGCCTATGCCATTAATCAAACGCAAGGTTAATTATAGGGACGACCTGACGCTATGTGATGCAATGCGAACACTCACGATCATATATAAAGGGAAGCACTTCACCTACTAAACCACGGAGCCAACTTAAGACGCTTCCAGAATATGTACGAAAAATATCCACCCTGAATCCATACAAAGCAGCATGAAACAGACATCCATAAACCCAAGATAGCCGGAACCAGTCGACATAACAACTCCACCAGACTCGTTAACACCAGGATCAGTCCACCGCCGCAAAGTGAAAAATAAGCCCTTTACCGATGCTACCGGCATTGCAGGAACAGAAACCGCCGCCCCACAACGCTATCCAATAACCTCGCCCGCCCATCGCCACATGACGTCACCACTTCCCCGGCCCCCCGTCCGCCGGCCGCTCGCGCACCGTCCGCCGGCGGCACTCACCGCCAGCGCGTTGACGATCTGCTGCATGCCGGCCACGCAGTTGTGTGCGAGCGTGAGGCTGACGAGCCGCGGCCCCATCAGCCGCGCCAGCTCCTGCATGCTGTGCGGCCCGACCGGCGAGCGGGCCGTGGCCGAGTTGGGCTGCAGGTCCGACAGGTCCAGCGTATGCACGCGCTCGGCGGCGCCGGCCAGCAGCGTCACCTCGTCGCCGGTGAGGCGGCGGCAGCCGGAGAGGCTGAGCTGGCGCAGCTCCGGACAGCCGCGGCACAGCGCCGGCACCGTCAGCGGACTCAGCGCGCTCGACCAGCCGGCTGTCGGCGCACGGACGACGGTCAGGCGGGCCGGGGGCCGGGGGCCGGGGGCCGGGGGCCGGGGGCCGGGGGCCGGGGGCCGGGGGCCGGGGGGCCGGGGGCCGGGACCGGGGCCGGGGCCGGGACCGGGGCCGGGGCCGGGACCGGGACCGGGACCGGGACCGGGACCGGGACCGAGACCGAGACCGGGACCGGGACCGGGACCGGGGCCGGGACCGGGACCGGGGCCGGGACCGGGGCCGGGGCCGGGACTGGGGCCGGGACCGGGGCCGGGACTGGGGCCGGGGCCGGGGCCGGGGCCGGGGCCAGGGCCAGGGCTAAGGCCAGGGCTAGGGCTAGGGCTAGGGCTAGGGCTAGGGCTAGGGCTAGGGCCGGGACCGGGACCGGGGCCAGGCCGCGTTCCGGACAAGCGGATAAGTGGCAGTGAGATGATGACACAGACGGAGGGATTGGCGCGGACTGAAGGCCAGAGAGTCAGGCGACACGGACGCGGATGTCGGTATGAAGCGATGAGTGGAACCATCGGTTCTGACAGGGACAAACGGGAAACTGACACGGACTGATCGGAGACTCGGTTCGGACAGACGGGGGCCGGGGCGAGGGGACCACGAGTGCGCACGAACAAGGTCTCTACAATAATAAAGCACCGATAGGTCATCACGGACAGGGGGATCAGTCAGCCAGTTGGCGAGGAAAGAGCGCGCCGGGGCCTGCGACTATCATGAACCCACAACATATGAGTGAAAAGCAACGAGCAAGCTCTTTAACTCAAGTCCAGGAAGATATCACCTTTGTCCATAGTAAATAAAAAGCAACCAAATAGCACCAGCACTAGCAAATGTCAAAAGTAAGTAACGCGCTCTATTTCTCAACAGACCACAGATATAACATAAAACAACATGCATCGTGCGTGGAGCACAAAGGCGGCACAATCTGCATATCGTGAGGTGACTTAATCAGTTCGGACAGAAGGAGGGAATTGATTCAATCACATTTCGCATGATGCTGTCACTGGGCATCAGGTCTGAAATAAATCATGAGTCTTGAAGTTACGAGCATCTTCTGTCTGAAGTGCATGAATACTTTACCCACCGCAGCGTGCAAAAGTAATCTGAGCCGAATTACAAGTGGCACATTATAACCTTTGACATTATTAAAGGTCAACCCAAAGTTTAGCCTATACTCATGCACTACCAAGGCAGGGGAAAACAGTTTCCAAAGCTTACACAAGCAGGAGAGAGTAACAGCTGACAAAACCTTTTATCAGACTGTAAAATATAAGGCGATCGACAGTGCCACACCTGGACCGTTTTGCTGACAGTGGCCCGCTGGGGGTCTACGTGCAGATCACAGTCGATGGAATAGACGGCGATCAGAATCGACGGGCAGGGAGCGGTATACCAAGCCCCGATACCAATACCAATCCAGTAAATAAAACATAAATAGGATAAAAGTACCATTACCAATCATTTCGACAGCTAGGAAGGTGCTGAGTTGTCACCAATGTGTGGAGCAGCAAACAAAACGCAAAGACACATCCAATGGAGAAGTTTCTTTTTTTGAACACCACGAACAGCCTGACAGACGTACATAACATCAACGGACTGGTTAAAACCCCAAGCATCTACGTATCGGCCGCATTTTGCATCATCTGACCACGTGTTCAGTCATGCTCGTGCCGCCCCACTGTCGAAAGCACTCACCCAGATTGAGCTCCTCCGTCTTGGAGAGCCGGTTCTCGATGAGCCAGAGGAGCAGTCGCTCGTGCCGGAACTTGTCGCGGATGAGGCCCGTGGCCAGGTCGACGGAGCGCCAGAGCGACGGCTCGAGCGCCGCAGTCCGCCAGAGGCGACACACACGCGACATACGCAGCAGAGCGGGCACCGCACCGCCGGCGTCCCGCACCACATGACCCAGGATCTCTAGCAGCACGTCGACCGGCACCCGGTCGCCCCACGGGCCCTGTGGCCGGTCGTCCTCCTCGGCCGCCGTCAGCGAGACGGACTTGGAGCGGCGGCGCGACGCCGGCTCCGGTGCCGATGCGCCATCCTCACCGTCACCGTCCTCCAGGCGGGCCTTGCGCGAGCGGCGCCGCCGCTTGGTCCGCGGCGCGCCGTCCTCCTCGTTGTCGGCGTGCCGGGGGCGCCGCCGCCGCGCCGCCGGCCGCGCGCCGGCCGTATCCGGGTCGAGCGTCTCCACGCGGATCTTGAGCTTGATGGAGTTGGCCTCTGGCGAGATCTGGCTGTGGTAGGTGGTGCGCGCGCGACCGCGGCCGCGTCCCCGGCCGGCGCGCCGGCGTAGGCCCTCGCCCAGCCGGGGGTGGAATGTGGCGTCGCAGAGCAGGCAGTCGCACTCGGCGGCGCGGTGAGGGGAAGCTGCGATCGCGTCCGGCTCGGCCAGTAGCCGCGGCGCCAGCAGCGGCGGCGCCGGCGCCGCTGTCGGCGCTAGCTGACCGTTGGCCGGCGGCGGCGCGGCGGGCGGCGGCGCCGGGGCGGTGGCGGCCGCCAGCGGCGCCGGCGGCGCGCGGATCTCGGCGGACGGCAGCTCGGGTGAGAACACGCCCGGCGAGTCGCCGCCCATCGAGGGCGTGTCGCCGCCGGCCGACGGCGTCTTCATGACGTCGCTCTCGGAGCTGGAGCAGAGCGTGTTGGTGTTGCGCTCATTGGAGCTGGGACACTCGAACCGGTCGCCCAGGTCGTAGGTGGCGAACGGCGGTCGCTCCTCTGTACTTGAATCCATCTGGAACGGACGGCTGGTGCTGAACCAATGTGTAATGGCAAGACTTTGTCAGGAATATGACACCTATTATGGACGATTTCTTGCTCTGAGTTACAAATTATTATGGTAGTTTTGGTTCACATGCATGGAAAATGCAATTTTACACAGATTGTTATCTCCTGTAGGGCTTTGGCAAAGCCCTTCCAGTCACCACGACATATTCTGCTCAGGCAATACAGACACAGTGCACTGGTGGGAGCTGGTTTGACAAAGGATAGAGCTGTGTCTTGGAATCCAAACTTGCTGCATAGTCACAAAAATAAATACATGGTACTGAGCAAATTAGTAAAAGATATAAATTGTTGGTACTGTGGCCATTAGTTGGATGTGCTTAGCCAAGAGTAGTTGAAATGAGCCTGTAGTGACTCAGTAGAACAGAAATGACAACCATATTGTTGACATGGTATCAGCACATGAATTTAGGCCTGCTCATTCAGTAAGCAATGGTAAACAGATTCAGATATCACTGTCACTCTGAGATGTGCAACGCTCAGAGAAATTCAGTAACATTTTGTCATTGTCAATGCAACAAAAGTGACCCATTACTGTGGGAGTCATCAGCCGGTTGGCATCCAATGAGGCCAATTCGTACCAGATGGTGCACAACACAAAAAATGTAGGATCTCATGAACTTTTGATGCTGCTGTCAAAATATCCATATTAATAGCCACAAATATGGTTTGTCTTCAAATTGTCACATCTTTGACTTGCTGTCAATGGAACAGTTTTTAAGATCTATTTCACTGATTGCATAAGAATTGCACCTAATATTATAGGAATTGTGTCTAGCATTATGCCAGATACAAGCATGCAGTGAACAAGGCACAACAAAATCCTTGACAAGTTGTATCTGTGTCTGTTGCTCATACAGCCACTTTCTGGCCTCACATCACCTGGGTGTATGTATTTATAAATGCAAATTCATGCACAAAATAGAATGACAGGCACAACCTTATACAACCAAACTCATATTGTTTACATCAATTCATCTAGTCACCCAAAAATATGGTCAATATGCAGCTGATAGGTAGCCAAACCATTATTATGGGGCTCCAAAATACTTGTAATATATAAAGACTAGGTGTTAATTAAATCATCCTTCAAAAATAGTACTATTAACCAACATGCAATGTTGACCAAAAAATTGACCTAAGGAAGATAACCTAATAATGCTTAATCATGCCTTTAATGACACATTTGTGTTGATTAATATTTTTCATAGTTGTGTATAATGTTTGAATTTACATGCCTTACATTTATTTATACATGAGGATAATAATATGGTAATTAAATAATGCAATTATACCAAAAATAAACATAACCTTCACTTTTGAGAAGCAATAGTCATAGTTGAAACCTTATCAGCTTGAAAATATACAAAATTGTACTATCAGTTTGTAGCATAATAATGAAATATTAAAACGAGGACCATAGAATTGCTTTTACTTAGCACATAACCTGATGAATGGATTTTGTTTTTCATTGCTTGGTTGCACATTATTTGCAATTGGATCCAAAGTTGAGGACTCCCTTAGAAAGCTTGCATGCAATTGGGTCATAGCATTATCTTGGTCATCTTATGATATACAAAAATAAATACAAACATGCACATATTCATGTAAAATGCAATGCAATTAGCCTATACTAAGGCATAAGCTAGGCCTTTCTGCTCAATAGACAATAAGCTATTTTAAGCAATGTTCATCATACTAAGCCAAGTGCAGCAGAGAGGCAGACTCATATCCACTTGCTCTACCATGGGTGAAAAGGTAGTATGGCATATCAGCATTTGCAGCAGCAGTTTTTTCCACATGGCAGAGTTATGCCAAATTTGGTAGAAAAGGAGATACAAAACTTGAGAGAAATGGAAAAGTAGATAATAACCTTTTGCTATAGTATAGTACAGCCCACTTTAAATCCCAAAAGCAATGGATCTCCACACAATTTGGCTCGCAACTTTATCAGGTTGACTGTTACAAACACATACATAGGGAATTATACAGAAACTGATAAGCTCAGATTTCATGGGTATCAAATAGCACGCCTAATGGCATGAGCAAAAATGCACAGCTGCACATACTGAAAACACATACCTGTTGCAGATGCTACAGTTAGATGAGAGAGTAAGGCCACAAGGCAGGTGTGGAGCAGGACGAATGTGGGGCGCCGCCAAACCTTTATAAACGGTGGGGAAACCGTAATAATGGAGCTACGCACGTCAATCCTAACGTACGGCTCACACCTATTCTCCCTTTAACTCCATTTCCATGGCATCAAGATCCATGCCACCCCTGCACGACTGGATAGCAGCACTCGCACAAAACCAAAACAACAACTCCCACAATCGTGCCCATCCCCTCTCGCTATCCTTCACCAGCAGCGCCAGAATTCTCTCGCGCTGCGCTCAGGCGGCTGCTCCCAAAGGTGGCCTCCCCTTCATTGATTTGTTTGGAATCAACCAAATAGTGGAAACTAAACATGCACTTATATCACTTAAAGTCCAATTAATTTTGACTAAAGTACAAAAATTATGACTTTTTTGCACAGTTGAAACCTGATTTTTGATTAATTTAATATCTTAAGTCTCTGGCACAATAATGAATCTGCACTATGAGTGTTGTCTTTTGTTCCGTGCCCCATTACGCTCAACATGTTTTTCCATACATGCCGCGCGCAGCGGATCGGTACCATCTGGGGATCGTGGGTCTGCCTAAGAAAATGCATGCATACAGACATTCGTGTAAATTTTACTCGTATTCAAGTTGACAATATTGCCATCATCGATCAGCCAAACGATGAGCTAGCCTAATTATTAGCCATAAAAATCAACGGACAAAAGTCGGCGAAGAAACGCCTCAGACAAGGTGGTGCCGTAGCCAGTTCTGGTGCCAATAATTCAAAAGCATGATCATAAGGTAATTTTCAACATTGCTGGAAAGGTGGTGCCGTACCAATTACGCCTCCCCCTCCGCCGTTCGCACGCAGGGGTGTAGTTTCGCAACACGGGTCATGGTTTAAACGCCGACACGTATCGGGGTAGCCGCCACCTCAAAGGGTATAGCCCTAAAAGCCCCTCCCCTGGATACGGCACCAAAAATGTTCATATCTGGTTAACTGCCATTTAATAAAGCAAAGACACAGAAAGAGCCCAATCTGTCCAAAAGTTATCTTAGTCACTTTAGTCAGATTAGACTATTTTCTGTGAAGTGCGGACTGTACCAACCCGGGGGTTGCAACGCTCATACGTATGCATGCATTGTTATCAGCCTCCAGAATCTACCTCTGATCCATCAACACGAGGACATTTAACTTCCTCGTGTGTGGTTAGGGGGGAAGGGGAGAGAAACGGCGCTTCAAGCAGCCTGGCCATTTCACGAGCCAAATGGCAGAGATGCCGTTTAAACCGCATTCAAACTTTTGGTCACCTCGGTGTCGCACTCTTAAGCCGTAAACGTCAACAATTTATGACTGCTCGCATTGATCCAACGACTCTTGAACCATTACAAGTGGCACTTGTGCCGCCTCCAGGCTGCTCCGGGCCGCCTCGGGACATCTTCATCGGAATGGAAGCTTCAGATCGTTCCGGATCTTCTCTCTGTCCTGGATGTCCTTATTCCTGACCGTACCGACAGGAAGGTATAGCGAGAACTTTTACCGCACCGACTGAGAGACAACGAGAACCCTTACCGTACCGACAGGAAGGCATAACAAGAACCCTTACCGTACCGACAGAGAGGCATAACGGGGACCTTTACCGTACCGACAGGAGGGCTTAGCAAGAACCCTCTTACGGGCTTTGGTCCTTTGGAGCCCACGTGTTCTCTCAGGTAGCATAAGATAACCACATCCTTACTAATACTTTATTGACACTTGACCGTACTTATGGTGCCCCTCGCGACCTCAGTCTCGCGCAGCGCATGCTGAGCCGCCGATTGTCCTGGTCACTTCGATAGCCCCAGGGGCTCTGATGTTCGCAGGGGCCTCCGATCGGCTCAGACCGGACGTATGCCCCGTCTTGCGGGCCACCTGACCATGTTTATGTGGGATCTGATATTTTTGGCGCAAGATACCACGCGACTCCGCGTCTTCCGTGGCGGGTTCACTGAATCACTGGTCGCCATGCTGGGAAAAACACCGCGGTCCAGCCATGAGACGAGCGACGCTGCTGGTGCTGCTAGCGGCGGCCGCCTTGCCGTCCACGGTGCTGATGGGCCGGAGCTGGGGGTTCTCGCTGGTCGGCCAGGCGGCGGGCTCGTTCCAGAGCGTCAAGCCGACCTTCCAAGCGGACGAGGTGCTGAAGGCGTAGGTGAGTTGGGCGGAATGGTGGTCGGCGTGGCCCAGCAGTGCCGCACCGCTCCGGGTCCAGGTGCTGGACGGGACGGCCGGCACGCCCGTCCGCGTCTGACGCACTGTCGTTGCGCTGGGACGTATCCGCCGAGAGCATGGCGCTCGGCAGGACGGCAGGATGAGGTCCCTCGCCGGCCTAGGTTTCCTGTCGCCGGCACTGGTGGTCAGCGATGGCAGGATGAGATCCCCACCGACCCAGGTCTCCCGCCGCCGGCACTGGTGGTCAGCGACGGCAGGATGAGATCCCCACCGGCCCAGGTCTTCTGCCGCCGGCACTGGTGGTCAGCGACGGCAGGATGAGATCCCCGCCGGCCTAGGTTTCCTGTCGCCGGCACTGGTGGTCAGCGACGGCAGGATAAGATCCCCACCGGCCCAGGTCTCCTGCCGCCGGCACCGGTGGTCAGCGACGGCAGGATGAGGTCCCTCGCCGACCTAGGTTTCCTGTCGCCGGCACTGGTGGTCAGCGATGGCAGGATGAGATCCCCACCGACCCAGGTCTCCCGCCGCCGGCACTGGTGGTCAGCGACGGCAGGATGAGATCCCCACCGGCCCAGGTCTCCTGCCGCCGGCACCGGTGGTCAGCGACGGCAGGATGAGGTCCCTCGCCGACCTAGGTTTCCTGTCGCCGGCACTGGTGGTCAGCGACGGCAGGATGAGATCCCCACCGGCCCAGGTCTCCTGCCGCCGGCACCGGTGGTCAGCGGCGGCAGGATGAGGTTCTCACTGGTCTAGGTGTCCTATCGCCGGCACAGGTGGTCAGCGGCGGCAGGATAAGGTTCTCGACGGCCCAGATCTTCTCCCGCCGGCACAGGTGGTCAGCGACGGCATAATGAGGTCCTCACCGGCCCAGATCTTCTCCCGCCGGCACCGGTGGTCAGCGGCGGCAGGATGAGGTTCTCGACGGCCCAGATCTTCCGCCGCCGGCACTGGTGGAGCGAGCCCTTCGCCGCGCTCGAGATCGGCGTTGAGGCCACCACGGTCACGGGTGACGACGTCTGCGCCTCGCTGGCGGTCGTGCGCCGCTGCGCGACTGAGCCCCACAAGCTGACCAGCGACCAGCTGCGGCCGCGGGTGCCGTGTCGGCAGCGCGCGCGGCCGACGGTGTCACACGCCGTCGCGCCAGACGGCCTCTGACTACCTGATCCCGAAGACAGGCACCACCCCGTGTCTTGCCACAACGGCTGCCAAAACGGTGCGTGTGGCCACGGCAGAGCGCGCCGTTGAGAGGAGCCCGCAGCCGCCCCAGGTTGGTTGGGATAAGCTGCTGCTTGTCGAGGCGGCCGAAGTGCCCCGCCGTCGCCCGACGTCCTGTATGAAGCCGGAGGGGCGTCTGGAGGCGGAGTATCCCTGCCTGGCCTCGGTAGCGCTACTAGAGCTAGCGACGCTGATGTGCCTCTGCTTCCTATTCTCGTTTTCAGTTTGTTTAGGATAAGGTGCCGGCCAGGGAATGTTGTGTAGGCACATTATCATGTACACATCAAATGCCCGTCAGGGATGTTAGGAGCTAATCCGTTATTTTCCCGACTTACAAGCAAACATACAGACCGCAATAGGGTTTCTATAAGATGCTTTACTAGTTCTTAACTTTTAATGCTGAAAATAGACGACCTCCATTGTACCAGGAACTATACTTCAATATGCTTCTTGGTATATCAAGGCGCGCCTGGGTGGACAGTTGAAAACCGTTCGCTCAGCTGAGGGTCAGTTAGTCCTTCTGAGATCTCAAGAAATACGAGCAAGATGCACCAAATTCACGGGGCTGGTTGGCCTGCATTTGAACTCACTTGTATCAAAATTAAAGGCTACTAGGTCGTAACCTTCGGGTCAAATAAAGCTAAACAAGGACAAATCCCAGGTTAGTGTCCAAAGTGCTCCAGACCTCTGCATGCAACCGCCTTGAACCAAGATATCTGTTCTAGGAAAAACGTCACTGACGTCCATTTGAGGTCAGTGACCTCGTTTGACCTAAACAAGGTCACGGTGACCTACTCCGACAAAATTGTCTTGATTTTCACATTTCAATAAGCGCCAAGGACTACGCTAAGGGGTAAGCTCCTAAAAGGTTTATCTGGGTCTTTTTAGGTCAGTGACCTACCCTGACCCTTGAGATGTCTATCCGTTGCGGTCCCTATTGTAAATAAAGTTAAATTCAGAGCCAGAAGCAACTCCACACACCTAGCTTTCAAGTAAAAAAGCAGATTGGTTTAAGCCTCCGTCTGACATATGGTCCTGCGCCAATGAAATGTTTTAATCCTAAATTCTATTGTTTTATTCATTAAGGAACTATCTCAGAGATGCATAGCTTCGCCTAATGCTCCGTCGTCGCATCAGATTGAACGATTCCCTATACATCACCCTCGCTGACAGCCGCGGCCTGACCTTGACCTGGTATAGGTCGGTGACCTTGCAAGGTATACCTAAGTTCTCAAACCAAAACATTCGTTATTCAAGCGCCTGCAGTTGTGCAAAGTTTGGTGGGGGCTACGCCGCGCTGCTCGAAAATTATTTTGTAAAACCCTTGGGGGGGGGGGGGGGCAACTGATCCCCACCCGAACGCGTGTTCAAGTCCGGCTATTTTGAGCGTAAGAGGCTATGCTTCCGAAAACCGGCGGGGATTTCTTCCTTGCTGACATCAGGTATTCACTAAGGTCCTCTTATGATAACTGACTTACTGCCTACCTTTTTCCTTTGCTACAGAAACAACAAATGTTAATTGCACCCTTTACTTTCATCGCAAAGAGCCAGTCTATCACTTGTATCAAAACTTAGCTCGTCTGAGCTCTTTGCCTTTCCTACGCAACATTGCGATAATCGCATGGTACCTTCCTACAAAGGAGTGGCAAGACAGCGGAAATTGTTAGACTCCTTCTTTGGACCAACAGTACATCCCAGTATGCTTCGAGTTCATCGCATTCTTGTCTTGTCTTGTCACTTGCCCAACTGAACTGCTTAATCTCTTTTATCACAGAGATATTCGCACTTGTATTTTTTGCGAGGATTCCACGAGTACCGTTACCCATATTTCGGCCGCATTTCGGTGTGAGCTGTTCGCAGCATTCTTTTTCTCCAGATAATAAAACCGTTCCGTGCCGACTTTCTAATGGGAGCATTTGTGCTGACCACAACATGGCGTCGACTGCAGGCACCCGTCTAGCAGGACTTCGCGGCGGAAAGTCCTCAAGATGCCATCCTTCCATCCCCCGACTAACAGCCGCATCCGAACTACGTCTCCGTGAGAGCTACTGCAGTCTCATTTAGACCCATTTAGACTGAACTGTTATCAACCTGAAATGTAAGCGAGCTTACCTCACCGCCCGCCGTATCAGACAGATTCACGGCCTTCAGGAGGTGTATTTCACTGATGCGGTTGAGGAGCACACATCAACGCCGGCGGCCATTCTCAGCACGCGGCACAGCACGCATGCCACTGCGCAGCGCCGCGCCACACTCGGGCATTTGAGCGATTCCTGAAAGAGTTGGTGTTGAGCATGACGGACACGACGTGAGGTGGCGCGCCGCCGGCGGTCCTGAGCGTCCGGGCGAGCTGGCGGCGGCGGCGTGCGGGCCGCGCCGCAGAGGCGCCCGCAGCGGGCCGCCCGGGCTGGCGTGCGGAGGCGGTCTGGACGGTCGGCCCCTCAGCTGCCCGGTAGGCGTGCCGAGCGGCTCCGTCCGCCGCGCACCGCATCTGCCGGCGCACAACGGCCGTCTGAAGCCACAACGGCCCACCGAAGACACAACGGCTCACTGGAGACAGAACGGCTCACTGGAGACTAACCCCACAGCACACAGCACACGGTGATGGTCGTGTAAGGTTTTCGGGGGCAACCACTGCGCGTGGTCGTACAGCGAACATGTCTGGTGTATTACGCTGTAGGGTCACGGAGCGAAGAGGCCGCGTCAAGGCGTCTCCAGACCTCATCTTCTTTTTTGACGCTGTTACTTAAGACATCCGTCTTGACTTCTGCGTCACTTACTAACATAAGCCACCAAGTCCAAAAAACGAAGTGTAAGACAAAAAAGCCTTTTCATTGAAGCTGCATTTGCTACCGAATTGTTATAAAACCAGAATTGGCGGCACTATGGAACTAAGGGTGGTAGAATGGGCCATGATTACGGAGTGACACTGCAAAGCAAAAACAAGCGGACCATTTCGATTTATTTCAGATGAGCAACGCTTTTCAGAAAGTCGTTCGCTACGCAGGACACGAGAGACTAATCAAGTCTGAAATCTAAACTGACCTTCATAGTGCGGCTCGCAATCAATCGGCATGAATTAACTCCCCACTCTGAAGGTTCCGGCTCAAAAGGAAAAGGTAAGCTGGGCAGACGAGCAGAGTGCACAAGGACGGCGGCAGATGATAGTGGTGCTTAGTGCTCACGTCCTGCGCAGCCATTGGACTCATATCCCCCCCCCCCTCTCATGATCACCGGCAACAGTGCACATATCATATCAAATGCACCCTCCGGCCAGTACACAAGACATCAACAGCACATCAGCACCCCATCAAAGTGCCTTGGTGTGAGACTAGTGCATTATGCAACAGGCCTGCCGTGGCCAGTGCTCCCCACGACCCTCGAGACAGCGAGCCAGCGGTCGTCAGACACCGCAGTGACGGTGACTGTCGACTCAGCTCTCCAGAGTGCCCCAGGCCGGCCTTGTGTCGCGTGCCGACATGGGGGGGGGGGGGGGGGGCGCAAGTGCTGCTACGCACGGAATCACGGCAGGCGGTGGAAACGGAAACTATAATCGATCGCCCTAAGCCTTGAACCCGATACTTTAACGATTGCAAGTTGCTCTGTTGCAACGTTCTTCGATGCTTTTTTCACTTAAAGGGAGTGTTCTACATCGGAAGACATTTAATCATCAGATACGATGAAAGAAGCTCACTTATAACTATTGGTGTGCCTTTTAAGTGGAAAAGAATGCTGTCGACAACACAAGTTCTCTATTTAGTTAATATGCTGCAGAATGGGTCACTATTTGATTACGTCATCGTACCTTGCACAACAGTGATTGAGAGCCAATTGATGGCCGTTATGTCTGGTAATTGTGCTAAAGAACGTCAGATATGAACGACTCAACAATCATATTTGTCTTGACCTTGACCGCCGCATGGGCAGTGGAATGACAAGATATGAATTTCATTATTATGGTGTCATGGATGCCTAGGTGACCTTGAAAAAGTCTCCAGAAAGTCTGCACATCTTCGCAGGTGTGAAGTTCAGAAACAAAAGGGCAATAGGAGAAGGATAGGGCTGTGAACTGCACCGAATGATCTTCAAGATGGCCATTTCAGTTCAGTACCCGATACAAATGTGGAACGCTCCCCTGAACCTACCACCAGTAAGACTGCTTTAGCGGCATGGGACGCAGGAGGTGAGCACAGGCGCATGTGTTCGTAGCAAGTAGATGGTCCAGAAACATAAGTGAACGAAGCTAATCCACATTCTGGAAGCCTATGCATATAGCTCTCACCAGAGCATTGGAATGGAATATTCCCCTTGCATGATATTTGCAGGCAGATGTACAACGGTGATAACGCCTGCGCGGAAAGTTACAAGTGCCGATGTATTAAGACCGGCTGACTTTTGGCCTGGCGAGGCCTGATACTCTCAGCCAATGAAATTGATGATTTCAGAGCAGCTCACGCATGCGGTGGCAGCAGTACTTCTCGGGGTGGTACTGTTTGCAGGGAGCGCAGCCGCAGACACCGCGTAGTTTTCGTCACCAAACCCGCCTTTCAAGCACGGTGAGTGACATGCGAGGCCGGGTCTAAAAGGGCAGCTTCCTATCCGTCTACTGGCGTTGCTATGGGCTGGACATCGCAGAACCCGAACGGAGTTCTACAGGTGGTCCATTTATCTACACAGCGCGGTTGGTTTCACTTCATTTTTCTCTCATCGTCGAGACACCAATTGTTAAAAGCGCCATCAAACTGGCGAATGCATGGTTTGCGCACGGGTGCGCGCATGAGACCGGCTGCACCCATCGCCCCCCACTTTCGCCGGCACAACTGTCGTTCTCCCTTTGTCAGAGTGTTGGTCTCATGCCGTGGAGACTCCGAGCTGCCGAGCTCTAGACCTGGCTAGGACTCATGTCCTTCAGTTACTCATCTAATCACGTGTTAATAGAACGTCACTGAATGCAGGCCTGCGGGCCTAATGCACGCGGGACAATCCATCATATCGCCTGTTCGGTGATTTGATGCGATTTTGTTTTATCTTTCTAGGAACTCGCTAGTGACTGAATGTTGCGCCATTTAATCGGCGATGATGCTTATTCCACGGACTCATAAGGTCGGTGGAAATGACCGTGACATGACACATTACTCATGGCTGGCGCTCTGCTAAGTATCTGTACTTGTACCACACCTAAGTTACTCGCCATATGTCTGCATATAGCGCACACATATGCATGCAAGCTGCGCATTAGCGAAGCCAGTGCATGGAAAAGCACTCGTATCTGACACACTTATAAGCACTCGCTACACGGCTGGCCGACGTCCGAAACCTGCGACCATTCCCGCCACGACCTGCGTCGCCGGCTCGGACCGCCGTCCGGTTCTCTCCACAGCCGGCCATTGTAGGGGGAACTGGACGGTGGTTCGGAGTGGAGGGGTGGGCCACCGTCTCCCCCCCCCCCCCCCCCCCCCCACAGCCGGCCGCTGCCAGACGACTCACGAGGGCCGTAGATCTGCTGCAGCTGGGCGTGCGGCGGTGGCGGCGGCAGCGGCGGCGGCGCAGCCGGCCGGCCGGCCGACACCGTCCAGCCGGCCGGGTACGGCGGATGAACGCTGTACAGGCCGGCCAAAGAGCGCAGCGTCGCCTGCGGCCGCGGCCGCGCCGAGCCCTCGCGGTCGCGCTTCTTGCGCTGCAGCCACAGCCGGAAGGCGTCCTGCTGGCCGTGCGCGCCGTGCTGGGCGCGGAACTCGGCCTCCGCCACCAGCGCCTCCTGCTGGCGCAGCAGCTGCACGCGCTGCTCGATCGCTTGCTGCTGGCGCTTCTTGCGCAGCCAGACGCGGAACGCGCGCGGCGCCTGCTCCTGAACGTGACACGCACCCAGGGAGGTTAGTGTCGAGCCACGCGGCCATGGGTGATGGGCCGTGTTATACACTGATAATCGGTTCACTGGAGAGGTTCACTGCAAAGGGTAGGCGGGGGGGGGGGGGGGGGGGGCCCAGCAGTGACGTAAAATTCCCTCATACTCGAAAAGTATGCATATATTTCAAAAAGCAGAGTTGTCAGACACGGGCTTAACAGAACGCCGGACGTTATCGTGCCTGTCAAAATGCCTCAAGCGTATCTGTCAGATAACGTCAGGCAGGTTCAGATCATCTTTACCGGCCATGCTTCACATTTTCTCCCGTCGAGTAAAGCTGATGCAGGTCAAGGAATTCGCCGTCTGCTTCCAAGAGTTGCCAGATCACCCTGAGGTCATTACATGACCTTCTGTAATTTTGACCTTGGGTGATCTCACGCTTGGAGGTTCACGTACGACTGCGCTATCGGTAGGCTTTAAAATATGCACTAGTCTTCTGCGTGGTTTTCAAGACCGTCAGATTTGACCCTGACCTTGGTCGACCTCCAAACTACCATAGACACTTTCCATCTGTTTTTGGCTAAGCTTCTCACGGGCCTGAAAGCTGGCTGGACGTTACCGCCTTATAGAAGGACTGAAATGATGTAAAGGTACCACGGAGGGAATCATTGTTGGGCCTATCGCCTTGTTCTGGTGCGTTAGGATGTTCGCAATGTTACCGTCAGTTAAAGGGAACGCTCCACATTTGGGAAAATTGAGGCAAGCATCAGATACGAAGAAGTGTGTTCACTTGCAATAATTTGTACGCTTTGAAGTCCAACAAGGCTGCTCCAGATAACACAATTTCATTATTTAACGGGTAAGCTCCTCGATTCACTGCCGTTTGATTGCGTCATGGGGCGTTCGCCTGACGTCGATGTCGCTGCCAGATGGCCGTGTCACCACTGTCACTTTAGCGGAACGGCTGACTCAATTATATAACCTCAAACCTGCCGAGAGACGGAGTGCGTCCCAGCGCGTGTTTCCAACACCACAACATCGTTATGTGTGCGTATTTCGACCGTTTCTCGTGGTGTTCTTACATATTGTATACTTGCATTGCCATGCTGGAGAATGGCGCTATTCTGCATTTCGCCATTCCCAGTAATGCCTCCTTCCTAACTCGTACCACTGCCCAAATGCCTGTACGATGTAGCGCAAAACGTTATTTGTGCTCGAAGCTTGCGTTCTAAACATCAAAATGTTTGCAGGGTAACTGATGACCGTTACCGTTGATTACCGTTGATGCCATGAATCCGCGGACGGACACCGGACACGAATATTTCGATGGATATTTTTGTTCTTGGTGTTTGACACTACAATGTTCAATGAGGCGGCGATACTTGCGTGACATTTATATGGTTACGAATGTCTGGGAATCTTGAAATAGTCTGCATGAAATAGTCTGCAAAAGTACACGGGCGTCCACCTTGGCAACAAGAGGGCTTTAGGTCTTAAAAGGGTATGACTGTGATCTGCACTAAATGATCATTAAAATGACCAGGTTAGTTCAAATCCCCCCACAACTATGGAACACTCCTCTTAATGCTCCCTAACACTAAAAAATAGCCTTAAAAATCCGCAAAACTTAATAATATCCCAAATGTGGAAACTCTACGGCCCTCATCGGATGTTATGGAGTCCTTACAAGACTTGATGATGCTTGGCTTTCAGTGATGTGCACATCACAACCCGAATTCTCTCCTTGGATTTGTGGGATCCAAACCGGGACCTTTTGATGGTGAGTCCAGTGCTCTATC
Organism: Pollicipes pollicipes; assembly: GCF_011947565.3. Taxonomy (NCBI): domain Eukaryota; kingdom Metazoa; phylum Arthropoda; class Thecostraca; order Pollicipedomorpha; family Pollicipedidae; genus Pollicipes; species Pollicipes pollicipes. The sequence continues at coordinate 47,169,816 of NW_023596576.1, forward strand.
CTCTGAACTAAGCGGGAAGATGTACTTCCCAAAGGACGTCCTTCCCGCTCAGCCCAGTTGGTAGAGTACAGTGCTGTAATCAGAAAGCCCTGATTCGGATCACAGCAACTCCAGTAAAATAATCCGGGTTGCGATGCGTACAAGACTGAAAACCAAACATCACTCAGTCCTTCCAAAGGCCCCATTACACCTGGGGATGCTCGGAGAGTTAACTGGCCGGAGCGTTGTATGCTTACTTACACGCCAGACGATAGCGAACGTCCCATCAACTTTGTCATCTGGTTAGGCGCATTTGTTAAGGCGTGACCTGGCGTAGCCTTGAACGAATTGAACTCCCGAGCTATTTCAATCAACCAACACGAACCAAGCGACCTTTGGAGGAATTCACGAGCACTGACGGCGTGCACAATTTAACCATGAACTGCCGTTAAAATCGAAGGACAATGAGACGAGGGGCACACACGAACCAAGAAGGCGCCGCAAAACAAATATTTCCTCTTTTCTTTTTCCGCGTCAAGCTTCGGGGGCGAAGCTATCGCTCAGTGAACCGACAGGGCGGAAAGTTGAAACTTGCAGGTCGAGTGTCAAGAGGTTTCAAATTGGGCGGGCCCAAATTTCACTACAACGTACGGAACGGTCTGGGAGCTGCGTCCGAAAAACAAAACTGGACGAACCGTTGCATCAGCTCTGTGCCCGGCGAAAGTTAGCAAAGGATGAGTTCCGTAGCCGAAGGACGACTTCTGGGATGAAAAGGTGAACAAAGCCGGCTCGTTTGCAGTCACAGGGTGACGCAACGGGACCACTAAACCGAAGTCATGGGTAGGGGATTAGCGTCTGAACCGAAGGCGACATGCCGGCCCGTTCAGGTGAGCTCGACCGGCGCCTATTCAGAGCGCGACATTTGAAGCCGCCACAGTGGCGAAACGGAAGGGCATTTGGTTTTCCAGGCCAATGGTGCTGGGACCGAGTCCGAGAACATGCGCTCTGCTCGATACGACAGGCATCTGAAGCCATCTGGCAATCAGTTAACAAGTGTTAACCACGTGCAGCGTCTTTCGAGCGAACACATAAGAACGTGTTTCTTATTTTCCTGCTTTCAACCAGGAGCAAACGTGACTTGAACAATCCATTCGTTGTCATTGGGGTTCTACGGACACACTCAACTACTGGGCCTATATGGCGTTGCCTGCTTCTCAACTCTTAGATTCTCTCAGGTTCCTTAGGTTCCCAGAGGCGCAGCTTGACACTTTCGGTACCCGAATGATCAACTAGCATGCCGTAATCCGTACGAGTTGGTGATGCTCCGCTGACCTGAGCGTAACACGTCGTGGGAATGCATCACAAACCCTGGCCCGTTCCCACCTGTTTGATGTGTGCTTCCTGCTTGCGTTTTTTGGCACCGCTCTTCCTGTCCTTGAGGGCCTGCGCCCGCTCCTTCTCATGCTGCACGAGCCACTGCTGGAAGGTCAGCGACGGGTCCTGGGAGGCCGGCCGGCGCCGGGTCGGGGACCGGGCAGCGGCGGCCGGCGGCTGGGCCGACAGCTGACCAGCTCTGGTGACAGGTCAGTGGAATGGCATCAGCCACTGGCCCACGGACGGACGATCGGGGGCTCATTAAAACAAGGCTCAGCGCGTGCACATCGTCCTTAGGGCCATTACACCGCACACAGCGTGCTACGCAGGCGGCCTCGATTGATCTAGTGGCCTGGCATCGTACAATTCTGCCCCAGTGCTCTTTACATGCATCATTATAATTCCTACAATAGAAGTCACCTTACTATGCACATGCGTATTGCCATACCATACATTGCCCGCTCCTTTCCTCATAGCTTTTTTTAACGCGAACACCCAAACCACAAGCGCTGATACTAAAGCTGATGACATACAGTACTGAAGCCCAGGAAAGGCCCGTCACAGACACTACCCTCCCTTTAGCAGCGCGTCGGCCCGCTCCGGTACTGACCGCTGCTTGGGCCGCTGCCAGAGGCCGGCCGGCGGCGCTGACCTCGCCGGTGCCGAGTGTGGCCTCTGCTCGGGCCTCTCCGGCGAGGCCCCGGCCGGGCCTTTGACAGGGCTCGGCCGGCGGGTCGGCGAGGCCCCGCCGGCGCCGCGCGCCGCGTGCGCCCCCCTGATGGAGGCCACAGGAGCCGCCGTAGCAGGCTTCGGCGAGGTGGCGACACGCGGAGCCCGGCGGCTGGCGGCGGCCACGGGGCTCGCGCCCTTCGACGGGTCCCGCTTCCTCTTATGTCGCGGCATGGTGGTGATTTGGTGTTGGGTGCCCGTCAGACCGAGAGACTGCTGCTGCGAGGCCTGTGGCGACGTCGGCGGCGGCTCCAGGCCGTCTCCGGACCAGCCGTCGGTGCTCGATTCACGGCTGGTGGAAGTGTGGTCGTCCATAGACTCCACGGCGCTGTCCACAGACTTCGGGCTGTCCGTTTTGCGGGCGTCCGACTGCTGACACGGGCCAACATCGTCGCTGCGAGCCTGGATATCCGCCTTGCCCTGGCTTTGGACCTGCTGGCCTGCTCGAGTGTCACGACTACCACGTACAGACAAAGCCATATTCTCAAGAGCGTTGGCGTTGCCTGGTTGGTCTTCCTCGCCCCCACCATCCTTGCGCTGCTGCGGCAGCTGTTGGCCGCACTTATCTCTCGCCAGGTCCAGCTCATCCTGGCCTGATGAGGCGCGGGCGCCGGCGTCCGGCTCAGGGTCGTCGTCGGACGGTGCCGGGGCGGTGCAACCGCGCGCCGGATCCTCCCGCTCCGTCTGCGTCTGGCTACTCCGCACAGCCGTCGGCTTCAACTGCCGCACCGCCCGCCACTCGGTGCGCGGCTGCGACTGCAGCTCCGGCTCCGGCCGCCGTACTGGCTCCGGCTTCCGCACTGGCTCCAGTTCCAGTACCGGCTCTGGCTCTAGAACAGGCTCCGGCGCCGGCTTCGGCTCCAGCACCGGCTCCATCTGCGGGTCCCGCTCCAGCTCAGGCGGTTCCTCGACCGGCGTCATGCTGCTATAGCCGGTGTCCGAGCGGGCCGGCCGCACCACGCAGTCGGCGTCGTCGTCCGTCAGCGACAGAACAGACAGGCAATCGTCGGCCAACTCGTCTGGAGACTGTAAATTTTGAGAGTCACTAAAACCCCGCCGAACGTTGCTGGCATGAGCCCCCCTATAAGCATACGTACTTGTGGACGCGCCACCCACTGACTTCGACACCCCATGGCCACTCCTTGACATGGTCGTCCTGCTCTGAATCTTGGTCTTGCGGTGGACGCCGGCGGCCGCCGTCGGCGACATGCCCGCAACAGAGCCGCTGATGGTGGAGACGTGCGTTGAGGGGAGTGGAACGTGCGAGCTCTTAGGAGGATCGGGAACCTTCGGCATCGGGTGTGGTGGCGCGCTGATGGAGGTCTCGATATCAGCTACCTTCTCATCCGTTTCGTACTTGTTCAAGTCGAATGGCTCATCCTCGTCGTCGTTCTCATCTGCCAAAGAACAAAAGCAAGAAGGGATTTTTTGGATACGACTGCGGTTGTAAGACCATCCGCCCATGTATTCAATCCGAGGCTTTCCCGTGTGTCATATACTTTTACAGACACAGCTGGAACATAACTGACGGATACAAATAAAAAATTAACGAACATTGCACACAACTAAAAATATGAAACGATTAGATCGTTTACAACAACTGCACGTGAGAGCCCATCATTTTTACAAAAGGCACAGCCGTTTCAGTGCAGATTTTTTATTTTTCATTGCTGGTGCATAGACGGTGCACCAAATCGGTGAGATCTTCATAATCATTGAACATCCGCAGCAAATTGGTATTTATAACATGAAACATGCACATGATGTTCGTAAAACCTTAATTTGAGAATATTTAAGGGATGGTAGAACAAGAAAATCAGGAAGAAACAAAGGAGGCATCGCACCACTCCATAGCCAAAGACGATCCACCCGTACCTGAAGAAACGCAAGGCAAAACGGAATCTGAGCACGGAGACCCAGATGCCCCAAACGTCAATGGGACCGGTGAGCAAGATGTATCGGACAAAGGAGAGGCAGATGCCCCGAACGTCAATGGGACCGGTGAGCAGGATGTACCGGAGACCGGAGAGGCAGATGCCCCGAACGTTAATGGGACCAGTGATCAGGATGTAGCGAAGACCGGACAGGCAAATGACCCGAACGTCAATGGAGCCAGTGCCCAGAATGTAAGGATAGATCAGGGCGCAGCGTCCAAACACAGTTTAAAAAATGCAAGTACAAGCGACACTGGAAAAACGGACGAGACTGTAGACAATGACCCACAAACTTCAGCCAGTGTGACTTCTAAAAAGTCGGGCCTTGCAGAAAATACTCCTCCGAGCACTGTATCAAAGGAACAGAATGCAGCACCAGAAGAGGAAACAAATCCAAACGAAGCGGTCCAACCAGGTCAAATTTCCTCAGATAACACTCATGAAAATCAGGAAAATACAGAAACGAACGGAGCAGAAGGCTCTCCGCTCGAAGAAGCACAAGCAAAGCCGGAAGACTCCGAAGCTCCTGAAGCCCAGAGCAATCCTCCACGGGATGTTCGTAGTAATCACGAAAACAATGCAGAATCTGTACATGAGGATGCGGTGCACGAAAGCGGCGACGAAGAGTGCGAGGACGGGGAAGAGGACACAGAAGAGACGTGTTCTGAAGATAATTCCAGCAACCCGACTTCTTCAGTGAGCCCTGAAGAAGCGGCTGACGTTTTACAAGAATTGCCACCAAAATCTGCTATGTTAGTTCCGATCCCAGAACCAGATTTTAGTGTCTTAGCTGACAGAGAAAAGCTCTTTCCCCGACCAGCGCTATCAAATCCCAAGGTGACCTATCAGCTTAGCTGTAAACAGCTGGGCGTGGTTCCCATAAGCCAATACTTACGGTCCTTGGACACGTACGCCGAAGACCTCCGCCTACAGAGCTACGGCCTAACCAGGCTGGACATGCTTCCACTGTGCCACTCCCTGGCATACAACACGACCGCCACCACCCTGAACCTGAGCAACAACCGCCTTGAGGACGACGTCCTGCCCAACATCGAGGCCATGATGAACGACAACAGCTTCATTGGCGCAATCAACCTCAGCCGCAACAACCTGACGGGGCCGGGGCTGGACAGCCTGCGGGTGATGCTCAGCAATAACTACACACTGACCTCGCTGGACCTGTCGCACTGCCACCTGCTGGACGTTGACGCGCCCGCGCTCGCCGCCGTCATCGAGGTCAGCCTCAACCTGCGCCAGCTCAACCTTGGCTACAACGAGCTCTCCGAGTGCGGCAAGGTGCTGGGCACCGTGCTGACCGCCGACGAGGGGCTGGAGACGCTCGACCTCTCCTGGAACACGTTCCGCGCGCGCTCGGCGCGGGACCTGCTGATGGGCCTGCGCGCGAACAGCCGCCTGCGCCGGCTCGACCTCGCTTGGAACAGCCTCGGGCCGGACGTGGCGCGCGGCCTGCGCGACCTGCTCAAGAAGAACACCACGCTGGCCGAGCTGGACGTGTCGCACAACCGACTGCGCGACCCCAGCATGCGACCCATCGCCATCGGGCTGCGCAAGAACCAGACGCTGGAGAAGATCTGGCTCGGCCACAACCCCGTGACGCCAGTAGGCGCTCTGGCTCTCATGAAGGTGCTGCCCAAGGCGAGCGTCGGTTATGTGGACCTCTCCCAGATCGAGGTCAGCAGTGACTTTGTGAAGATGAAGGAGAAGCTCGATCAGGAGGCGATAACTGTGGTGCATGGGACGATTAACAAGAACATGGTGCTTATCGCGCCACCCCAGAAGAAGGGCAGGGGTCCTCCGCCACCCGTAATTAAGAAGAAAAAGTGAACGCATGCCATGCTCTTTCAAGTGCAGTGTTTTAATTCGACAATGCCTCGGTGTAATTGTAACGCATATAACAGCGACTCTTATCGTGCACTGACTCGCGTTCGTGGTAATACTTTTGGTCAGTACAGATGCCAGTCGGTGCTTTTTATGTTTCGAATGCAAGTTCATAAAAGCTTGACCAGGGCACAGAATGGAACAATGAGCTATGTCTCGGAAGCATTGCGGGGGCATGTTAACGAGCCGTTTAGCTTCTTGTTGTTTTCGCGTCCTTGTGCGAGGGCACGTCTGGCGCGGTCCCAACCGCGCGACCCGCAGGGTCAACTCAATTTAAGGCTCTCAACGCAGCTCCCTCGAGGGTAGGAGGAAGCGCCTCAGAACCAGTTCCTTCTGGCCGGGTAGGCCGAGTAGGCTGTTCGGGGAGGGGAGGTGGTCAAGCCTCCCACGCCGCCGGCACAGTGGGATACCGGCCGGCCAATCCGGCGCAACGTCAACCTGGTCGGTACGCTGTACCCTCTGCGCGGCTTCGATGCGGCAGGTCCGATCCCATCTCACGAAGGCTTCCCGTCCAAGTGTCTGGATCAGGTGGGCTGGCGCTTGACACGAGCTGTCGTCATGCAGTGTGTCAGGTCACGGACGGCCGCTCGAGCACATGGTATGTCGATGACTGCGGGCCTGTGAGCGCCACGCCGCTGCCTGATTGGCCAGTCCGGCCACAGCCTCGTTGCTCTGGAGTCACCACGACAGAGGACACAGTGTAGGGTTATGGTCATCCGTTATTGGGTTAGACCTGTTGGACGGTTCAGACATTTCCCGTGCGATATGTACCTTTGTTGCAGCTCTGATCCGCTTTGCGACAGTTGGGCGTCGTGGAAAGAATCCGAGCATAGGAATGATGCGTGCCCGAGCTCTGGACTGTTCCGGCAACGCTGAGTTGTTTCAGTGTCGGTAGTCGTGAAAAATCACAAAACTCCTCGAAGCAGGCTTCCCTTCTCTACCTCAGCGACAGCAGCTTTGTGCCGCGCCGCTGGCCGGCAGCTGGAGGTGTGCCGCAGGTTCAGCGGAGTATCTTTGTCACACCAGGCTGATGCTTGTCACAAGTTGGCGTCAAGACTCATTTCTGCGAGCCGTCGGAAGATCCGCGGAGGCCTTTCACGGTTGACATTTGCAGCAGCGTTACCCAGCGCTCCTGCCTCTGGACGTCCAAAATGTCTGCCCTTTAGCGGTTAGGAGCCGCACTCATCCACAGTGCCTCTTCACGCTGATCTTTTGTGTCCTGACAACCTTCGGTCTGGAGATGGTTGTTCTTCTGTCTTCATTGCCGCATGGCATGGTCCTTTCGGTTACTTCGATGGCTTCCAGGGAATCACCCTTTATCTCGCCAAATGGTGGAGCTATAGTGTGGGGTCAGTTACCCATGGTTTTATCGGGATATTTGTTTGCCCGTTTATTCTGAGCGGTGTCCTGGTGGTTTGTATTTTACTTTGAATCGTTAGGCGGACGGTGCCGTTGCTCTTGTTGGTCTCCCACTTTACTCCGGTGAGGAGATTTATTGACAAAGTCGTGAGGTCGGGGACCGATCTTCCTCCTATACTTTCCTCCTCCCTCCCTCCTTCTCCTTTTGTCACATCTGACGAGGATAGCTCATGTAGATATGCAATTGCATGCGGTACGTGCAAAATTTGTTTCTGGATTTTCTTTACTAGCCCGCAGAATGCCGCGGAAATAGTTTTTATCTCCTCGCCAATTGTTCGATGGCTTTTAAATAGCCTTCTTTCAGCATCCCAAAAGTACAAATTTGGTGGACAAGTCCAAACAATGAGGTGCCCGCTTCAACGTTAAGAGCTACCCAACTGCATTCTCTCGGGATGCGTGTTAAGCCACAGCTTGATCCCCTTGGCGATGTAATGCGGCGCGCTGTCCTGAAATCCAGGCACGTTTCTTATAATGCCACATTTCCATTCATGAGCAGCCCCGACTGTGTTTAGCGCCTCGGTGCATCGGAAAGAGCTGCTCTCGCGAAAGATATACGTAATAATGCTAAACGAGGACGCGAACTGCACGCATGTCACGAACCAACTGTCAGAAACGGGTACTGAATTTTGAAATGGCTCTTTTGAAATTTTAGTGAAAGTTGAAACGGTACACAGTGGTTGTATGGGAAGGAAACAGGGTTGTGTTCATGTCTGACAAGTGTCTCAAGCGTGCGCCCAAAGCGATAGAGATTCTCGCTGAAATCAATAAGGTGCTTCAATGTCGCAGTGTTCGCAGTACACTGCGACTGCAGTGTCCACGCCACTACACCCGCTGGCGCACGGTGCGTGTACCGACAGCACCACCGGTCAGCACCCGGCAACAACCACCGCCCGCTGTCAAAACTGCAAACTGCCTGATGACCAAGCAGCATATGGCTTCTAGCACGTAGTTACATGCGATGGATAGTCATGGCGCATGGCCATCGGAGTTGCTATGCTTTCAAGCTGAACAATGAAATCGTCCCTGGTGCTCGGAGTCTTGCACACATTAGACGTCTATTAAGAACGTACACGCCGTGCTTCCGCATCAGCGTTGACAACGTGTTTTCCTAAAACTGCCCTGCGAACCGTTAATTTCCGAACCCTTCTTCATGCCTATGTTGGCGGTTATTTAAAAGCCCTGCCAATGTTGCGGGTTCAATGAAAACGAATATGATCAATCCATAGTGATCTATGGGATGTGCTTAGAGGACTACGAGAAAATGCAAACTGTAAACATAGCAATGTTTTTTTATCGAGTGCTACATGGCAACATGTAAAAAGGCGTCATACCAGAATAGGTTATGCGGTAGACGGCAACCCACAAAAGACGACACGTAAAATAGGTGACAAGTCCCGATGGCAAATGGTAAAACGTGCCCGTGTTAAAATAGCGACGTTTCAAAATGGTGAGTACGACCAAATGGGGAAATAAAAACGTTCCAAAAAGATAGAAAAAATATAAAAAGACATAATACAACAGATAGAAAAGAAGAAAAAAGATGACCGATCAAAAAACAAGCACAGGAAAAACGACTGTTCGCAACATACAATGTTTAGGAGCTCGGAATACGATGGCTTGCAAGAGCGCGGCATGCCAAACTGGAGAATCACTAAGCCAACACTGGCTGAATGGCGACTTACGAAAAATCAAACTGTGAAATCGTGAATAGCCAATTTATGAACGACAAAACACTTCGAATGTTGTATGCAAAAGTGCCTATGTAAACATTACCCCTCTACTAAGGTGCATCCCAGAACATGGGTGTATAATGACAAGCTGTGGACAAGCACGGCTGGCAAAAATGGAAACAGGGAGCGAATCTGACGGGAAAACCCAAAATTTACTGCAGAAGTTCACTACGGTACTACGGGAGCAGTGAGAGAAGTGGTGTCCGGTGGCACGCATTACTGGGTATCGGTTAGTTTCCGCAAAACCAGCCCCCTTTCCACACCACGTTTGTGTTTCTCACGCACGTCAAGCTTTCGGTACGTTGGCGTCGCCCTGTTTCATCTAGATTGGTCAACTTCCAGCACCACACGAATGGAATGATAGAGCGATCGCCCGGCTGCTGACGTGTCCGTTACCACGCTTTTAGAAGGAGAATCAAATCAAGCAATATCCCGAAAACGAGCTGCATTTTGTACTAATGGCTTTTGTGGTACTGGCCCATGCACATCAAACTGTGGCTCTGCTTCAGCTCTGCCATTTTGGACCAGTTTGCAAAATGACGCTATTGAAAACAATTCCGTATGGAATTGACATGTCTCAGTGTTTGCCAAAAAGTACAAGCAAGCAAACGTAAGCTAAGTAGCTAGTTATAGTTGATAAAAAAGAAACGGTTTCAGCCAATAGATTTTCGACATTACTGGCTGTGAGTTATGTTAAGGTAATTGTTAGCGAGCAAACGGGCCGTCGCTGCCGGTGCGGCGGCGGCGGCTCCGCGAGGGTGTGAGCGGCCCCTCTGCCGATTGATTCCGAACATCTGTGGCCCATGAACCCACGTAGGTTTATGGGGACGCGCGGGCGAGGACGCACGGTCCCTGCCGAGCAATCCACGTTCAGGCTCCGACGGCGCGGCTCGATGCGAGCCTAGTCCACGTTCAGGCTCCGACGGCGCGGCTCGACGCGAGCCTAGTCCACGTTCAGACTCCGCCGGCGCGGATCGACGCGAGCCGCGACAGCGTTTACGACGACGACGACGACGACTTCGGAGTGTGCGACGCCGCCCTTCCAACCCCTCTCTCACCTTTGCCTTGCAACTCTTTGGCTAATAGAGACTCTTTTCTTTCAACGTCTCATGTCGGTGGTCCTCCGAAATACTAACGAACTCTTTCGCACGAACAGTAATCACCTTTAATATACCGGGAAGTACTGGTAAAACGTCTGTGCAATACTAAATGACAATGTTAGGACGGAAGCCGGTGGTGTAGGCGGCGCTACCATACCTTTGATCAGATCAATCTTTCCTGTAATCGCGCCTCATCTTCTGCGCATTGTTAATAGTTCGCTAGGGTCCGGCAACGTACCGTCCGTACGAAAAATGTACCGTCCGTACAGGAAAAAGCTGCCGTGACGTCTTTGCATAAAACCGGCGATCAGAACGACCCAAAAAAGTTTCGGCATAGTTCGACCCTGTCAGTGGTAGCAAAACGTTGCGCGCGAATAGTCGGCAACCAGCCTGAATCCTACATGCCAAAACAGCACGTTATATATCCCGAGCAGCATGTTTTCTGCCCAGGTCACCCCACGGAGTCGACGGTGTTCGGCACTGTCAACTTGCTAACCAGTAACACAGATCGTAGCTTAATCATGACACTGGCGACGACCGGCACGTTGAAAGCTTTTGACAGTCTTCAGCCTTGCTGGCTTCTGGAGGCTTGGTTGGTACGGGGTTGGTGAGCCACTGGTTCCGTGGCTGGCTTGCGGGCCGTTCGCGGCGTGTCTAAGGTGACGAAACTGCACTCCCGGTCACGCACGGCGTAGATCAGGGGAGAATTTTAGGATCAATTTTGTTTGCGCATTTACTTATGGTCTTTTTCTAGCACTACGTCCGCCGACGACGCTCAGATTATTAACACCTGCCCTGGTGGATAGCTGAATATCCCTCGCTCGGGTAGGTTAATTTGACCGCCTGAGATCTAAGAAACTAAGAGGGCTAGATACACTGAATTCACAGCGTGCTGGCCTGTACGTGAATTCGCTTGTGTCAAATTTGAGGCTTCTGGGTTATGACCTTCGAGTTAAATAAGGTCAAACAATGTCAAACTCCAGACTGGTGTCTCAAGAAGCCAAAGCCCTTCTCATGCAAATACCATGAGCCCAGATCCCTGTTCTAAGCAAAAGAACACAGGTGCTCATTTAAGAGCAGTAACCTTGTGTGACCTTTCGGAGGTCATGGTGACCGAAATCATACAAGACTGCTTTAATTTTTTCATTTGAAAAGAGTCAAGGATTACGCTAGGCAGTATGTTCCTAAAACAAAATGTTAACCTGCGTAATTTTAGCTCAGGGACCTATTCTGACTTTTAAGAAGTCCATGGAAGATGTACAACGCGGTTCCTCTTATCAATAAATTCAAAACGAACACACTACACCAGAGATGTATGGCTTCGTCTAACACTCCGTTATTGCATCAGATTGAATAATTCCCCAGAAATTATACTCGCGGAATCCATGGCCTGACTGACCTGCCATAGATCAGTAATCTTACAAGGTACACCTAACTATTTGAGAGCAAACGATCCGCTATTCAAATGTCTAAAGCTATGCCAAATTTGGTGCCAGTACCCCATGCCGTTCGGCAATCATTCCGAAAAAAACCAATGGAGGTCAAATTGACCCCCGCCCGAACGCGCCAATATTACCAACCTTCATGGTTGGATGAAAACCTTCAGAATCGTTCTAAATTGCCTTACGCTGAATCGACTCAAAATTGGTCTCGTCAAACTGATCTTTCGCTTGTAAAGTCTGCTCAACACGGGCAAGAATAAATTTTTAGGCCAACATTAGGGAGGTAAAAATTAAACCCTCGCCTTCAGTAAAGGTTCTTAGAATCGTTGTTTATGCTAACCTAAATTGGAAGCATCAGGTATCTGCCACTGTTTTACGGTGTTACGGCACTTTATAGGGTCTAGCCAAATGAAGCCATCAGCTTCCAGCTGAAACTGAATATCGAGATTGAAGGACTCGTTCATTTCCACATAACATACTGCCCCACGGCGTGGGTTGGTTACTCACAAACGCAAAAACAAAGGATTCAAAAAACGTTACATTTTGACGCCAGAACTCTAATCAGTGAAATGAACTGTATGTCTGTATGATGAAATAAACTATATGTCTCCCACCCTGAAAACGCTCCGGTGGCACGAAACTGACGAACTGTTGGCCGAGCGCGACTTTCTAGCTCTCCACTACCTAGTACGGTCACCACCGGCGCTAGAGAGTTCACATGCCCTTGTGGTCTTGCGCTGTGCCGTGTCTGTCCGGTCTTCACGAGGCTCTGAAAGCCTTCTGTTACAGACCCCGCGTGTCCGAACTGAACTCGCCCGCCTATCACTTGTGTGCCCGCCGTCACCACCTTTCCGTGGCTATTTGCCCCATGGTGAAGAATCAAATGATTCCCGACCCGAACCAAACCACAACCACCAAATTAGCATAGGGCAAGCGTATTCTTGTCTCTTATTGCGAACAGGATCATAAGAGCGACTGATAGATCCAGAGAAGTGTTCAATATAACGATTATGTGGGGAGAGCACAAATCAAACCACGGAAGTGAGCTCTCGGTATATCACTCATGACTGGACGCACCAGGTCGGTGGAGACACTGACCCTGTTTTGACTACTGTGGCGGATATTTGCGGCTCGGTGTATGGGGCAATGTCAACTTACAGTCGGTGCTTACCCGTCGGTGAGCTCTGGGCTCAAGGGCTCAACCCCATGTGAGATATCCTCGACAACTGGCAGATTGCATTTGAAACAAACAAGACCTCTGCCAGACGGCGACACCTGGAGCGAGTTCAAAAGGAAGAAATGACATCGGAGTACCTTCACCTCCGATGCCAAACCCTAGTGTAACACACATAATCATGCTTGATTAATATGAAAGGACGACAACCTGTCTCCCACGCCACTCCGCTGCAGCGAAACGGCTGCTTACCTGTTGGCGGCGGGATTCGTCGCATAGAGATGGCACGCATCTGCACCCTGTTGTTGAACTTGATTTTTCTCGGCCGGTTGCTCTCCACGGGGGTTTCGTCCTCCTCGTGCACCTTGTTGATTTCGCGTAGTTTCTCTTCAATGTCATACGGAGGATGATCGGGCCCTGTAAGGAAATGAAGTCGCTGAACTTAAAACGACAGTCGATAGCCCTTGCTATCAGCATCCTCCAAAAAAAAACCTGACCTTCCATGTGTCATATGATTGGTGGCCTTACAACAACTCACAAATCCTCAAACGCGTCTGGTGACCTCGAGGCCCTCTAGTACCCGTAATGATAGTCATTTAGTCTCGCAACAGGGTCATCGAAAGAGTCTCCAGCAGTTTTGGACTAGAACTCTTCTGGCTCTTCGTAACCATTTCAGGCCTGTGGGAGAAGTGATTGGATGGCGGTGGGGGCCAGACTACTCACACCTGGGAGCGCCCGCCGGGACTTAGCCCCCACCAGGACTCAGCACAAGGTATGTGCTCGGTGCCCGGACGGGACCCCGCAGGGGGGGGGGGGCACTTGAGCCCATGCATGGCTGGAGCATGTAGCTCGCCCTGGATAGTCGGGGCGTCGTGTGAATGAGGAAAGACAGGCGGATGAGCCCCTGCATTTTGGTCGGAGACATCGCACAATTTTAACGAAAATAAAGGATCAAGGCTAGGAAATCAAAGAATTTGTCCACCCTTGCTTTTCATGTGACCTGCAACGGCCTATGACGACCTCCTTGGGAATTTGGTCTAAAAAATTATTAGGTTTACTGGCTCGTTTATGACAGATAGTCACCTCGAATTCTTTCGGTTCTGGCAAATCTTGTTATTGTTTAACCTAACATGGCCTTCAAAGGTGACCAGATATCGTCTGCGCTATTATGATCTTGGTTGACCCAAGACCAACTCAGTTGATGCATTACAAAAAAGGACCATAGGGGGAATGAAAAATTCGAAATGTTGCATCTACAAGCACGCATAGTCTGCAAAGTGTAAACCTTCAAAAATTATTCGCGTATCTACCTGGCTTGATCTGACATCGAAATACATTTACGGTACAACGTGTCAAACTGACTACGTGGTAGCACGTAAACATCTGACTAGTTCATCTGGAACAGCTCATAATTTATTTTAGAAAAGTCGGGGACATATTTTCAACTTCCAGATAGCCGAAGTTGGATCGTTGCAAAAAAAACAAACAAAAACAGACGGGATGTTTTTCCAAGCGATATAGTGCAGACACACTCACGCTTACCCTGCCGCACAATGAACATGATACGTACAAAAGTAGGAGTAATCATCGTCGTCCTCCTCTTCGTTCTGCGACCTCCAGTCGGCGAGCACGGATGCTTCGATGTCGTATTGCCCAGCAACGGATAGGCCGGAGAAGTCATAGTCGTCGTCATCGGCCATGCCAGTGCAGCCTGCGAGTGCAGGGGCGGGGCTAGGTGACAACGACATAGGCACGAACAGATGACACGAGCCTCGTAGACAAAACAAAGACAAACTGGTCTTTATTTTGGAGCGCTGTAAGACTGTTCACAGGACCCCAGATGCGAACTCATTGACCCAAGAGGGCTCAGGCGATCAAGATAAATGAAACAATCGAAGGGTTTCTAGGTGCCCGGAGAGCAAAGCAAGGCTATGCAAAGCCTTTCAAGGCACAAATTACCATTGCAGTTGACGCACCCTTATAACTCAATAACTACGCCTTTCAAGGGTTCTTGGGAAGGTCAAACAACCAGTCATGCAAGAAACAGGCCTGCAGCGCGCGACACACGTCATACTGCTAGAGGTCTACGATATAGGCGGAATTTAAAAATGTTTGTGCTATGGTATTTTTTAAATGTCGGTTTTCTAACACATGCCTGTGACAATTCAGTAAGGTCTGATCGAGCAGCCAGCTCACGGGAAAGAATCAGTTCCTATGAAAATACATATGTAAGTTCAGAGGAATACGACAAGGTTGGGCCGGTCGGACGTCCCAGACTATCAAAGTCTTTCGAAGCAATAGAAAGGTAGCTTCGAAACAGTCAAGAGGAGCGTGAAAAATCAAACGGCAGTGAGGAAATTTATGTGGTAAAGGATCAGCCGATGCGGCCTTCTCCGGTCGTTTCATGATGATCTATCCAACCTTGAGGGCCTTGAGATGCTGCTGACTTGACGGGCATAACCGGCATAAGAACCTTGTAAAAAAAAAAACGGCGGGGGGGCGCAACCATTTTTTAAAGCGAAAGGGGGCCAGTATTTTTCCTGGGTAACGGCACCAGAGGTACAAGGTCCCACGCAGGTGCATGTAGTAAATTAGTGGTGCAATAGTTAAATGACAGAAAATACGTAAAACCCCGGGCACAGCCTTCCGCCAACCGACCAACACATCCCACACATCCGACCGACACATTCCCCAATAATGTGACATCTTCAGATCGTGCAAATGTGATTAGCAGGAAGGATGATCAATGTTTTACATTTGCGAAGAACAATCATCGAAGGAGACATATGTATATGCTAGGACAAAGACAAAGACAAAGACCCAACGAAGACGATGCTAAATCATAATGCAAACCACAATGCTACATTACGCCTCACCTCATACTTCCGAGAACTTGCAGCAGTCAGGTTTTGGTAGAAACGTTAACATACGGTTCATGTTTGGCCTTCTGCTTATAAAAATACGGTTACCTAGTTAAACAGACGCTTTCAAGTCAAAATTTCTTCCCGGAATACAGTGCAGAAACGCGGATACGCTTGCGTTCCATAGTACAGCACTGATTCACCAAGAACGATCGAGACCAGTCACACCACCCACCATCATGCGGCCACCCATCGACTGAATTTCCAGACGATTTGTTTACCTGCGGCAACTTGTTTCTATGGCAACTGGTGGAAACATTGGAAAATGGCAGGCATGCTCTGATCGCAATTATTTCGGATCGTGCTATTCGCACAAAAACAAACCTATTACCCCGTTTTTGATATAACAGAACTACGTTTTTTATTACCATATTTTAAGATAGAACCAACGCTTTCGTTAACGAAAACAAATGGGGTAGAGTGATCCTCGAAATGCATGATCGAAATAGTCTCATGACGTCAAATTGATCGGATTGGTTAGGTATTGTAGAGTCTATCTTTCACGGTCTTCCTAAGAGTAAAGGCGAACAGTCTGCGCCATGAATGTAGAGTGTTTCTAATTCGGCAAAACAAACGCAGCCATGTACATGTGGGAAGAGGTTCAGGGGTTTGTGGGATTTGGATAATTGGAAGTTTTGTTTGCTCCAGTTGGAGATTTTATATGCATTTGAGAGCCGTGGGTTTGCCAGTGCTCCACTTTCTCAGGGGAAGGAGCGTCGGCAATCGGTGCATCACATAGGTTTGGCTGAGTTTAGGATTGGTGAAGTAGTGGTACTGTGAAGATAAACTGTCACGTATTGTTATTGCCTTGCTCAGCCCGAAGTGGAAGGACGTCGAAGGTATTCAGAAGCTGAAGAATGATATACTTGCAGGGAAACTGGGATGTCGCATTCAGGTGATTTGCCTCGATTTTACCAGAGTGTGTTAACTTGGTGATGATATAAATGCACTGTTACCCTGAGTTTGGCGTATTCAGGCTTGCTAACAGGTTGCATATCTATAGGCAGAAAAGAACATGCAACCAGTAAATAAGCTTTGTTTCTCTACATCTTCATCTATGTGTCACCTCACTGTCTTGTTCAGTCAGGGTGCACTTTCCTACCTAATGTTAGAAAAAATCATTGTACACCATTCGTCGTGTTTAAGGCAGGACATATGGTAAATAATCTCAAAACAGGTAGAACCATGCTCCTACCTTCGAAATTCAATAACTTCGATGGCGGGCCCCCGAGCGCCGCGCGCACCGCACCGCCTGGACTCCCTAGCGCCGTTTCTGCGTTGCCGTTGCGCAAATACAATATTTCTGCTTACCAGGAACTCTACAAAATGTACGGGACCAAAGTAAACCATTCGTCGTGTTTAGGGCAGGACATATCGTAAATAATCACAAAACAGGTAGATTCATAATCTTACCTTCAATTTTTCATAATTACGATGGCGAGCTCCCGAGCGCCGCACACACACAGCACCCGCGACACCGGCGCCATTTCTGCGCAGGTCACAACATTACTGTGCATCAAGCAGCATCAAGAACCATAAAAATGTACCGGGCCAAGCTAACAAGAATCCATGAAATTTGATCCTCGACGCCAACGGGACCATGGGTTGCAGGGGGATTGGGTGGGGAATGTAAAGCAAAATGAGAACATGACAGCTAAATAAAAGCTCACTATATGGCACCTATATATGGCATGGAACATGGACGCCAATGGGATGCTGGGTTGAAGGGGATATAGGGTGGGGAGGTTAGGTTAGGTTAGGTTAGGTTAGGTTAGGTTAGGTTAGGTTAGGTTAGGTTAGGTTAGGTTAGGTTAGGTTAGGTTAGGTTAGGTTAGGTTAGGATAGGTTAGCTAGGTTAGGCTAGGCTAGGCTAGGCTAGGCTAGGCTAGGCTAGGCTAGGCTAGGTTAGGTTAGGCTAGGCTAGGCTAGGCTAGGCTAGGCTAGGTTAGGGTAGGTTAGGTTAGGTTAGGTTAGGTTAGGTTAGGTTAGGTTAGGTTAGGTTAGGTTAGGTTAGGTTAGGTTAGGTTAGGTTAGGTTAGGTTAGGTTAGGTTAGGTTTGGTTAGGTTAGGCTAGTTTAGGATATGTTCTGGACTATTCTGGCCTGTGTGTTTCATAAATGTACCTAAACTCGATAAGAAACGATTTTGGTTGCTTTATTATTGTTACCTTGGTCCCATACATGTTTTATGGTTCTTGATAAGCAGAAATATTGTGCTTTCGCAACAACGCAGAAACGGCGCTTGGGAGTCGAGGCGGTGCGGTGCAGTGCGTGCGGCGCTCGGGAACTCGCTATCGTATTTATTAAAATTCGAGGGTAGGAGCATGATTCTATCTGTTTTGCAATTATTTACGATATGTTCCGCCTTAAACACGACGAATGGTTTACCTTGGTCCCGTACATTTTGTACAGGTCTTGGTAAGCAGAAATATTGTATTTACGCAACGGCAACGCATAAACGGCGCTGGGGAGTCCAGGCGGTGCGGTGCGCGCGGCGCTCGGGAGCCCACCATCGAAGTTATTGAAATTCGAAGGTAGGAGCATGATTCTACCTGTTTTGACATTATTTACGATTTGTGCCGCCTTAAACACGACGAATGGTGTGCAATGATTTTTTCTAACGTTAGGTAGGAAAGTACACCTACACCGTCTTGTTCTGTGACCTCAATGTTGAGTGGAGATATGGAGAGAGGAGCATGTAGTCAGCCTAAATCTGAGTTGACCACATTATTTTGGTACCTTGTCCAGATATCTGGTAACTAAGTGTGTTTTAGCTTTGTGAATACCCTGAACTGTGTGCTGGTCTGACCATCATGATTGATTGAATGACTAAAGCACACATTATTTCCAGGTGTGGTGAACCAGCATGGGTGACATTAAAACTGCCTGGTAAGTTTTGAAGATCTGTTAAAAAACAAATTTGTGGAGTTGCATACCATGTTGATCATCAAGCCTTTGCTGATTTTTTTACAAATGCTTTGGAGGCATGCTTGACACTTCCTGCAACAAGTGGAAAGGAACAAACTGATCTTGTATGGGTACATTTCTTGTATTCTCCCTTAGAATTGCTGCATATGTTTGAAATGAAGGTCAGGGTGTACTTTCCTACCTAACATTAGAAAAAAAATCATTGTAAACCATTTGTTGTGTTTAAGGCAGGACATATTGTAAATAATCACAAAACAGGTAGATTCATGCTCTTACCTTCAAATTTTTTTATAATTATGATGGCAAGCTCCTGAGCGCTGCACACACACAGCAGCCATGACACCGGCGCCAATATGCAGTCACAGCATTACTGCATCAAGCAGCATCAAGAACCATACAAATGTACAGGGCCAAGGTAACAGGAATCCATGAAATCTGATCCTTGCAGCTGACATGTGACATGTCCATCAGCAAAGTCCATTGCACAACATTGGTCAGGTTATGTAGTTGCAGCAGCCACCCCAGCATCCCAGCATGTCTATTCACATCAGTCCTTGGCCCTCCAGTATGACTATCACCACTTGCTGCTGGACAGGCCAGGAGGGCGTGCACGGCCGTCTGGAGGCGGCCACCAGCTCCGGGCTGGACAGCGAGGTGCGAGGCACAGACGGCTTCTGGGCGCGCCGGCTCGGCGCTGACACCCTCGAGGTCGGCCACCCAGCTGCGCCAGCGGTCTACCGACACACGCTGCCGGCCGCCGAGCTGCGCGGCCTGCATGACAAGGCAGTTAGTAGGCGCAGCTGGTGGGGGTCGGGACGGTCGACAGGTCAGGGCGCAGCATTGGCCTTCCGTTGTAGATGGCTCGCTGTTGGTGCGATGCTGTGGGCGGGCACAGTGAGTGATGGCGAGGTGAGGTGATGCATGACGCCAGGCATGGGAGGAATGCTGACACAGTTTGCTGCCAGATGTTCACTGGGTGATCTGAACTGATGCAGTTGGAAGGGCATCAAACTCGTTATTGTCCGACTCTCATATGAATTATTGGGATGTGTTGATATATTGGGCCTGACGATTGAATTGATCATATTGAAACACCTGGGAGGGTTAATGTAAATTGTCATGACAATGCATTGCTTGTCATGCAGTGCATGGATGAAGAATGGACACTTGGTATTTGGCTGGCCATCCTGGCAGCAGGGCGGGCGAACTAAGGGGCTGGGTTTGTGTGCTTTTTCATAGCTGGCGCTGGTCACACGTCTGATCCAGGGGTCCGCGTGTCCAGCTCGCACTGTCCCACGTTTGCAGGTGGCGGGTGTCGACTTGACGTTTGACCCAGTACTCTTAGTCCGCTCTTCTGACGCTGCGCCGTGTTCTCAGGTGACTGGCATTGACGCGACCCCTAACGGGCTCGGGCTGTCGTGCTCCGCGGACGAGACGCTGCGGATCTGGGAGACAGACGGTGGCACCGTCAGGGTGCGTACGCCCCAGCCTCGTTGACTGCATCGTGACATTGTCTGTTTCTTCTGCTTGTCTGACGTTTTTTCTTCTTACCTTGAGCAGTAGTTGTGTGCGTGACCTGTGTAACGTGTGGTGGCTCTCTGCTTCTCAGAGGATAGCCGGTGGAAGGACTGGCAAACACTTGTTGTGGAAGAGCATTTGCCGGCGGTGTATACGTAGTTGCTGTTCTAGTGGTGGCGCAAGAAAAAGCTGTTACTCGCGCTCGTCCCGAAGGTGGAACGATCCTTAATTATTTTCGAAGACGCTAGAGTCGAAAGATCTCCCATTCTCTGAGAACATGGAGTTGCATCACGTTTTGCGATTTCAGGACCGAGTAATGACACTACTTTCTCGCTAGGTGGACCGAAGTATGCGTACCCACATGGTCAGATGTCGGAAATTTCACCCCCCTCTCGCGAGGGAGAGAGAGAAAGAGAAGGGGAGAGTGAGCTGCTTCCACGCTCGCCGCAGTGTGCGTCCACAGCAGACATAGTCCGGGTTCCACCTGTACTGACTGCGCCCCGTCTGTGATTGGGCAGAGGCAACTGGAGGGCCACCTGGGGGAGGTATACACGTGCCGGTTCTTCCCATCGGGCGTGGTGGCGCTGAGCGGCGGCGTGGATATGCAGCTGAAGATCTGGTCTGCCGAGTCCGGCCGCTGCGCCGCCACGCTTCGCGGCCACACCGCTGCCGTCCAGCACACGGCCATCGTCGACCGCGGCAGGAACGTCCTCTCCGTGTCCAGGTGAGCGGCGCCGGCGGCAGGAACGTCCTCTCCGTGGCCAGGTGAGCGTCGCCGGCGGCAGGAACGTCTTCTCCGTGTCCAGGTGAGCGGCGTCGGCGGCAGGAACGTCCTCTCCGTGTCCAGGTGAGCGGCGTCGGCGGCAGGAACGTCCTCTCCGTGTCCAGGTGAGCGTCGCCGGCGGCAGGAACGTCTTCTCCGTGTCCAGGTGAGCGGCGTCGGCGGCAGGAACGTCCTCTCCGTGTCCAGGTGAGCGTCGCCGGCGGCAGGAACGCCGTCTCCGTGTCCAGGTGAGTGGCGTCGGCGGCAGGAACGTCGTATTTGTGGGCAGGTTAGCGTGGCGTGACTGGTTGGCATGGCATGAGAAGGGATCATCCATGCGGGCAGGCTTTTATCGTGAGGGAGGGGAGGAGGGCGGGGACGTCGTGGCGATCCGTCGGTTCGGGAGGATAGCGGCGTCGTCCCGGTGCGCAGCAGCCTGCTGTCCGTGAACAGGTCGGTGTGACATGAGCAGGACAGGGGCGACCGAGCAGGCTGTGGTGGCCGTAGGCATGGAAGCCGAGGGAGGGTAGTGCCGTTTTCGGAAGCACGGCAACACGGAGAGGCCAGGGGTGTGGATGCCGCGGAGGCTCAGCCAAGCGACGCCTGAAGTCCCTTGTTCGGGGATAGCTGAACAGCTGCTGCCCACCAGATTGAATTCATCTGTTAGCATATATTGCCAGCCGGCCGACTGTGGCCCACATAACCAGGCGCCTTCCGGTTCACATCAGCAACGCAATCAGCACCCGGACACAGCGTGTCGGTGTGGGATCAGCCCGCCCGGCGGAGCGAGACCGCGCCATGATCGCCGCATGCCCCAGTGACCTGGCGTGTGACCCGCTGACCGGCGCCGCGCCATCGCCAGGGACGGCCGCTGCAAGCTGTGGGACGTGGGAGAGCAGCGCTGCCTGGCCGACCTCTGCTGCCTCGATTCGCCCGTCAACTGCGTGGCGCTGGGCGACCTGCCCGACGGCGTGGAGCGAGGAGTGCGCACCGAGCCGCCTGGTACGTCAGGGACGGCGCCGGGTCGGGTCCGCCTCCCTCCCGCCGTCGGGGGTCCCCTGGCCGGCACCGGCCGAGTCGCCCAGTAGGTCAGGGACGACGCCTGGCCGGGTCCGCCTCCCACCCGCCGGCGGGGGTCCCCCGGCCGGTACTGGCCGAGCCGCCTGGTATGTCAGGGACGGCGCAGGGCCGGGTCCGCCTCCCACCCGCCGTCGGGGGTCCCCTGGCCGGCACCGGCCGAGTCTCCCAGTAGGTCAGGGACGGCGCCGGGCTGGGTCCACCTCCCACCCGCCGTCGGGGGTCCCCCGGCCGGTACTGGCCGAGCTGCTCAGTACGTCAGGGACGGCGCCGGGCTGGGTCCACCTCCCACGCGCCGTCGGGGGTCCCCCGGCCGGTACTGGCCGAGCCGCCTGGTACGTCAGGGACGGTGCCGGGCTGGGTCCGCCTCCCACCCGCCGTCGGGGGTCCCCCGGCCGGTACTGGCCGAGCCGCTCAGTACGTCAGGGACGGTGCCGGGCTGGGTCCGCCTCCCACCCGCCGTCGGGGGTCCCCCGGCCGGTACTGGCCGAGCCGCCTGGTACGTCAGGGACGGCGCCGGGCCGGGTCCGCCTCCCACCCGCCGTCGGGGGTCCCCCGGCCGGTACTGGCCGAGCCGCTCAGTACGTCAGGGACGGCGCCGGGCCGGGTCCGCCTCCCACCCGCCGTCGGGGGTCCCCCGGCCGGTACTGGCCGAGCCGCTCAATAGGTCAGGGACTGCGCCGGGCTGGGTCCGCCTTCCACCCGCCGTCGGGCTCCCTCGGCTGACACTAGCTGGCACATCTCGCCGTGCTCAGGCAGTCATTTCTGCCGTTGTCAGCGAGGAATCGGCTCACTGGCTCCCTTCAAAGTATTGCAAATCGAATGTAAACGGCGGAGGCGGAGGCAAACGGAAAACGGCGTCACAAGACTGAGCAGGGGAATGGGCAGTTGTGGCGAATCGACACCACGGGTCAGGGGCAGGTACAAGGACCGAACTCAGTGTGGCAAAGTTCGGCCATATTGGTGCCAAGAAGAGCAATTTTTACTGCTATTGTGCACATGCCTAGGTGCCCATTGGCTGTGGCATGTCTCCCCGCTCAGCCTCTAGCCTGATGGTGATGAACCTAGTGTCGGTGCGCCTCGGGCACAAATCAGACGGACTAGTCGAGATGAGATCGTCCGGGTCGGGGACAACGCGTCGGCAGCAATGTGGAGGCGAAGACGGCGAATAAGGCAGGGGCAGGCAACATGAGTTAACGTTGGCTTCGCTGACACCAACTGGACATATTTGTCCACGCTGACCGGGGTCATCCCGTGAGCCACATCTCTCGCACCGTTTTGGACCTGTGTACGAGCCTCGCGGAGAGGGGAAGCATGGCGGACCCCGCAACGTTGAGGAGGGACCACAGGCGTTTTAGGTCTATAGCAGCTTGAATGTAGCCCAGTAGTACGAAAATGGCAGATGACACGGGTTGCTTGAATTCATGGTCTCGCCATTTAAATTCGAGGTTATCAGGTTTTGGGAAGGGCCCATCGGACTTTTGAGGCGGCCGCCCCGTTTTGAGTTTCTGGTGCAGTAACTGACTCCTTTGCGAGATTCTAGAGTCAGAGGAGTCGAGGCAGTGGAGACCAAAGGACACAGACACTGTACCCAACAACAGTCATGTCGCAGAAAACCCGTGCTATAAAGGACCAAATAAGTCGAACTCTACGTGAGGTACCGGTGCCTTCTCGGGCCGAAAAGTGCTTTCTATAGCAACTTTTGAAGTGGGAGCAAGGATTTTCTATCATGCCATTCAAGACAATTTGTTAGTGGAGCACACTTGCATTTAGTCAATTAGTCTATTTTATGAAAGAAAGGAAGAAAAGAAGGAAGGATGTATGCTAGAGTCTGCTCAGCCATCTACCTCACTACATCCTGCAATTAATTAAGTTTGGTGTCACAATACCAACTTTGGACCAGACCGTGCTTAAAGAACAGTGCGAAGATCGGCCTGCGGCGTCCATGCCTCCGAAAACGGCCAGTCGCGGGGCATGGGCGCCGCCGCCGGGGGCGGGCGGGTGCAGGAGGTCACGCTGTGCTCGCCTGGGCCGGAGCTGCCGTGTCGGGTGGCCACCACCGCGGTCTGCCGCCGCCGCCACCCACACCCGGTCAATATTGATGTGGATACTGTGTGTTGAGACGCATCGATTCGGCTGCCCGGTCAACCCCGTGAAACAGCGGGCCGGCTCCGGGCCGCGGCCGGCGCAGCGAGACAGAGCACAGCGAGCCGGCTCCGGAGCGCGGCCGGCACCTGGAAGACGCGCCGCCGGACAGACCGTGGGTCGCCGTGTCCCGATGCGGGCGCGTCCGTGCAGAACGTCACGTCAACTATTTGTTTCTGGAGAACTTCCCGGACGCAGTCACTTTCTAGCCTACACGATAAACAACTAGCGTTGCAGCCCAAGTTTTCGCTGACGCGTCTTCGTACGGCTCTTACCGCCAACTTGAGACTTTTGGCCCCATAATCCATCACCCACGGCTCTGGATTTTCTTCCGAAGTGGAGGCGTGATCGGTGGTCGCGCTTCCCCTATTTTGCCTGTTTTCCCGGCCAGCACGCTGCGTGATGTGTAACTTTGCGCTGCCTGTCTGTCTGGCACAAGATCGCGTCTGTTCACTGCATTCCATTCATCGGTCGTGGCCCGACATTCCGTTGTCTCGGATTACCGCCCAGACACACTTTCGGACACACAAGTATCCGGTGCATAGCCCCGGCACTGCCGTTACGTTTCCGGGTGCCATGTTTTGACCTCATTGCATCATTGCGTGTGTTCGCCTTTCCACAGATGAAAGCAAGCCACAGTCGGCTCGTTTGTAGACGTGATTGACACGGTTAGCCGAGTGTTAGACGTCCTCGCCCCACTAGCCGGTCACGAGAAGGCAGTAAGCCTTGCCTATGACGAGCTTCCCTGCATTCCAAGCCCCGAGTCCTCGTTTCCGCCCTCCGACTGGAGGTCACGTGTTTGCACCTCCGCTATCGTCCCTCCACACACCAGGCGCTTCCGGCAGCCTCACCCCGCCCCTCTCTCGTGTGCTGCAGACGAGCGCGAGGTGGGCACTGAGGGCCGGCTGGTGGCGCTCGGCGCCGAGGACGGCTCCGTTCGCCTGCTGCACGCCCACTCGCGCCACCTGGTGGGCCGCTGGCAGCTGTCGGCCGGCGTGACGGCGCTGGCCTGGACGCCGGCCGGACCGCTGGCCGTCGGCTGTCGAGACGGCACGGTCGCCTGGCTGGACGCGCGCGCCGCCGCGGTGACGGCCCAGCGCCGCTCCAGCTCGTCGGCCGTGCTGGCGCTGCTGGCCGCCGACGGCCGGCTGCTGGCGGCGCGCGCCGACGGGACTGTGCACGGTGAGATGGCGATGGAGACCGACGGGCCCGTGGCCGTGCTCAGTGGACCCGACTGTGAGCCCGTGTACGGCCTGAGCGCCGCCGGCGCCGCCCTCTTCACGGCCGCACGCGACGGCTGCGTGCGCCGATACCGACTGCCGCTGTAGCCGGGGGCGGCGGTGCGGCGCGTGTGTGCTGGCGCCTGCCATGCCCTGCCGGTCTAGCCCGGCGGTGGCGGTGCGGCGCGTGTGTGCTGGCGCTTCCCGTGATCTGCCGCTGTAGCCGGGCGAGCCCTGCTGATCCTGGCAGCTCCCCCTGGCTCGCCTTGTTGCGTGAACAGCCAGCGCCCCGTTCCGGCGGCGGGGCCGGCGATCTCGCGCAGTCGTAGTGTGTCGTATGCTTTTCCACGCCCGTACAACTGGTTTACAATCGCCGTGAGGTGGGTGTACTCCGCGGAATGTGTACATCGCTGCCAGCGTTCCTCAACATGCTGGCTGGTCAGGCATCAGTTTGTTGCCATTTTGACTTGGTAAGTCTTTGATAAGTACGTCTTTATCTCGTTCAAAAACTGCTGCTTCGTCCACATCCAATGATTATGCCTGCGTTTTTGTGTTGTTTTTTGACCAAAAGATGGGAAATGGAACGAAATTGGATTGGTGGGAGAACACGCCTTTACATCAGCTGCTAAAGGTGATGATGGTGGTTCGGGAATGAAGTCAGTAAACGTCATATACATGGACGGCATGCAGTCGTGCTGTTTGATGAAATGATGACGTGACGCGTAAATTGTACATGAAAACGCGCGTTCTGTTTGAAGGCGGAAAACACCCGTTAGAGGAAAATAGAAAAATATATTGGCGCCGAAGCAGAGTGGCAGGCAGACATTGCTATCGGCCGCTCCGTGTTAGTATTGCGTCCGGCCGGCCACGGTCTGGGGCGTGGGGACGACCGCCCCCACCCCGGACCTGGGTCCACACTGCGGTCAGCACATACACACGCACGCATCAACAAGGTGTCGTGACGGAACGGGGCGCCACCCCACCACCGGGGCACTGACACGGCCAGAGGAGCGGCCGCGCAGCCGCGTCCCAGCCGGGGGCAGCGCGTCCGATGGAGGAGCGGCGCGCAGCCGCGCCCCAGCCGGGGGCAGCGCGAGCGCGCCCGATGGAGGAGTCGCGCGCTGACCGCACATCCCAGCGGCGCGCACACATCACGCAAGACTGGCCAGCCCGAAGCGGAAATCACGATAACCGATGCGGGTCACGCGGCGTCACGCGTGCTGTGTGGGGCAACTGACATTCGTACCGCTTCGCACCAGAACAAGCGAAAAGCGCGCGCCGTGAGCAACGTTCAGTATGGGCAACACGCTCGCCCCTCCCGGCTCACCGGGAGTGTCCGAACAAACAGCAGCACAGGGGAATGCGAAGACAACGCACGCAATAAAGACACCACTCACAACCCTAGGACGGAACGGATTATCAGCTAACACTCAGCGCGGGCCGAAACAAGCAGCGAGTGCAGCCGACAACGCCTCACCAGCTCTCGTTGAGCAACGCTCGCCAGACCGCCACGCCCCGGCGACACGGCAGGCGGGCTGCCCGGCGCGCGCCAGCCTCGGGGCGCGAGCGAACGGGCCGGGGTCATGTCCTGGACATGGGTCGGGATGGTGCACAGGGCGGAATGGGACGGGGCCGCCGGAGCAGCGGCGGAGCTGCACAGGTGGAGGCGTTCAGCACGGTAACAGGCCTGCCGACCGACCCATCAAGCCAAAGACTCCCCGGGCCGCGAGCTGAAAGCGGACATCAGACGGGTGTACGTGGGACACGCTATACAGTCCTGTACGCTGCTGGCAGAGCCCCGCGGAGCCGATTCAAAGGCCCCCTGAATGGTGTTGTTATCGGTCGCAGCGGCATTTCCAGTCAACAGAACGCAGCTCAATGCCAACGAATGACATTCCACTTCGGAGACATATCTACAGCTACAGCGGAATACTTGAAGCAGCATGCTTCGCACGATCTTTACCGTCACTATGCACGTCCTGCATGCCGATCATGGGGAGCATAATACGTCAAACTTTCCTATATAATCAACTAGTTCCGTAAATGCACGTGAAATCGACGGTTAAAAGCTGCATGGATCGTGCCGCACTGAGTAAAAAAAAATAGTTTGATTACAAAAATGGCGAGTAAATATGGGCGTCTGTTAGGTAAAAGAAAGTGGGTTTCCAGACTGCAATCAAGATATTAATGCAGTTCGCTGTCGTATGCCCACAGCCGCAGGCATCTGCCCGCTCTCCTATTATTCGCTTGCATGAAATTATGCTCTAAAGGAATTAGCCATGTGCCAGCACCGGGATAAGCTCACAAGATAACAGCCAGATTAAGGCAACACTTCAGCTATTGCGTGCAGTGAACTGATTGGTGTGAGGCCTCAGTGAGCTGTGGGGAATGGAAGCAGCTGGAGCGTTCACATGTTGGCTTCCTGAAGCCGTTTTCTCTGGAATATTGCAAGCAGCAAACTCTTCGAAGCTGCCTTGAATGTAGGACACTGTTCATGATATTTTCAAAGATATGGTCATTAATGAAAAACATCATGTGCTTTAAGTTTCTTGAAAGACGAAGAAGGCCTCTCACCCATTGATCTGGTTTCTTCTTTCATGACTCCGCAAAACAAGAGGAAGTTTCAGTTTTTAGGTCGTAAGGCCATCCAGCCAGAAGCATGAAGCATCCAGCCATGAGCATGAAAAACTATTGTTTTAGGGAGCCAATACATTTCATGCCGGCCTATTACATGCAATGTGCGCATTTGTAAATGGATAATTTTGAAGTCACGCCTATACGGCCTTCACGAAACTGGCCAAATGCAAGGATCTGGTCGACGCAAACAAGCACCGATTAACCACGCCTCTTGCTGGCGAGAGGAACCAAAACAGAAACGGATCAGTTTCACGCCACTGACCGATTCCATTTGTTCTCATGCATCAGCAGATCGTGTCCGCTCCCCTAGCGAACCCACCCCTCGAACGCCCGCTTGACCTCAGTCTGCAGTTACCGCCTGCAGGCGGCCATACCGGCGAGGTGCCTGAGAACACGCGTTGCTCTACCCAGCGGGAGGCGTGATAGCATGCCAGCAGGAAGCACTGTACCCTGGTGTCGGTTCCGAGCTACCTACATCCCCGCAGAGGTGCCACGTGGCTAACCGCGACGCACTCGATTCCGACGCACAATGAACCAACGTTGTGCACTTCAGCGGCGACAAATTGCTACGCTACAACCGGAGCGCATCGGCGCTCTCACCTTCCGGAGTCCGCTCGCCGCTGAGCCGAGCACAGACGAAAGGGTAGGTGCATCCCACCACCGCGAGCTGGTGCGCTGGTGCCGCCCAGGTGAGGGGCCGCGAGGCGGCGGCCGCCTCCGCGGCGCTTTCTCCTCCTCCGCCGCCGCCGCCGCCGCTGGCTCGTGCCGCCGCCGCCTTACCTGATGACGTTGAGCGTCACCAGCCGGTTCTTGCCGAGCCGCTCGAGCAGCGCGTGGCCGGCGTCGCGGCTCAGCTCGCACCACTGGTACTTGTCGATGAGGTGCGCCTCCTCCAGCGGCTTGCGCACGGGCACCAGCAGCGTCAGGCAGAGGCCGGCCGGCTGGTCCGGCTCGTGGGCGTACTCCACCGACAGCACGCCGGCCGGCCGGTGGGGCGGCAGGTCGGCGCCGAACATCTCCTGCGGGCCGCGGCACACAGGCGCGCGGTCAGGTGTCGCCTGTGGTCCAACACAAGCGGCAACTCCCGCCCGTCTCTGGCGCTGTTCACGGACACGGGGGTCGCATACACAAGGCGCACGACTTTCAGACACGAGACGCGCGTGAGACCGAGTGAGCGACTTGATTATTGACCAGGCAGACCAAACGAGCAATATTATTAGGATCGGCAAAAAGACTGTTGGCCAACATCCAGCCCGTCATATTGACCACTTTCATGAAATCACCGCCATTTCTCTCCTCTGTCCTGCCCACCCACAGTCATAAGCAAACGGTCCCAATGAAGATGCGTATATGCCTTGAACCTAAAAGCCTACCCATTTTGCTCATTAAGTATCAATACCTGTGACAACACACAGGCCTTTCGGGACCACGCTGCCATGTCCTGGGACAAGGCGCATTCTAGAAGGTGTCATGGCTCAATAGGGTTCACAGTCATCAGCTGACTGGAAGAAAAAAAGCTACGGCGCGAATAGGCCAGCCTTGTGATGAGCCACTATAGGAGCCATGGCTTATGGACGTAAGGCACGTGCTCGTGCAAACCACGTCTGCACACATCGGAGCGCTGTCACCAGGCCGCCGCCATGCCACACGCACCGTCATGTACTTCTTCAGTGTGGAGTGGATGCTGCGCGGAGGTGATATTTCACAGGTCGGCAGGTGAAGCGACGTCTTCTCCGACATCAGCACACTCACGCGGTTGCTGCGGAAGGCGCAAACACATCCAACGCTTCAACGGTGGGTACAGATACGACGTTTGTAGGCCAGAGCAATACTCATGTGAGCCCAGCGTAGCGAGTTTGCTACGCATGACGTAGCAACGTGATACAACGATATGTAAACATAGTGAATCTCAATTGCTCCAGGACCTCAGTGAACTGAAACATATCATATCCATCTACCAGTCGATAGAAGAATTAACGTCATTCAATCCCGCACAAGGTGCGTTCTTAGAACTGGTAGATTCCGTCCTGCCGGCAGGCATCGCTTGACATCAAACGTGCGGTGCAATCCCACCTGACACACCCAGTCTGCTGTGCACTCCCCCCCCCCCTCTCCCCCTCTCAGCCGGCGCGCGTCCGCCTTACTTAGCGCGTTTCCGGACGCAGACGACGAGCCGGAGCAGGAGGCGGTCGTGGCGCCTGGCGGCCGGCAGCAGCGGCCGGTGCCAGGGCGTCTCGCCGCGCCGCTGGTACGCCTGCGACAGCTCCACCAGCGGCACGATGTCGGTGGCGCGCAGGTCGAGCGAGGTCAGGTCGGCCACCCACTGCGCCTGCAGCGACTCTGGGTCGGCGTCGGCCGGCGTCTTCAGCCGCCCGCCTGCGCCGGCCGTGAGGGTAAGACGGTCAGACGCACGCCAGCACCGGCCGGGCGTGCTCACAGACTGCGGCTCGTCACCGGCCGGACATCCGCTGTAGTCACGCAGCGGTCAGCTGGCGCGCCGTGAGCGAGGCAGGCCGGCGACAGCCAAGAGGACGCGAACCACACCACACAAGCCCGGCATCAGCGTCCGTAAGATCAAGATACCATCAGAGCAATGACCGCAGCATGAGCCGGCACAAGGCATGGATATCACTGAGAGTCCTGAAGGCGACAAAGCACGAATCTCCAAACACGAACGCTATATGCACACCCGGTCAAACTGGTCGGGCTCGCCACGCTCCAGCCGCGGCGTGGAGGCCAGCGCGGCCCCAGGCGCCCCGTCGGCCGCCGCCTGACGCACCAGTGATGCTGCCGGTGACGACGAAGCGGTACCAGGCGCCGCCGGCCGTCTCTACCATGAGCAGGGTGGTCGGCTCGAACTCGAGGCCCGTCTCCTCGAGCACTTCACGTCTCGCCGCCTCGGCGATGCTCTCGCCCGGCTCCATACGGCCGGCTGGCAGGTACCACTGGCCGGCGCAAGAGCTGCCAAGGGGAGGGAGGTCAGAGCACGGCCTGGGGACGCGCTGGCAGGTACAACTGGCCGGCGCACGAGCTGCCAAGGAGAGGGAGGTCAGAGCACGGCCTGGGGACGCGCTGGCAGGTACAACTGGCTGGCGCACGAACTGCCAAGGAGAGGGGGGATCAGAGCACAGCACGTGGCCGGCTGGCAGGTATCACTGGCCGGCGCACGAGCTGCCGAGAGGAGGGGGATCAGCGCACGGCGCGCGGACAGCTGGCTGGTACCGCTGGCCAGTGCACGAACTCCCATGGGGAGGGGGAGGGGGTCAGACCATGGTGCGCAGATGGCTGGAGCATGTGACTGCAGGCACTGGGCCCTGAGTAGGGGCGCCCACAGAGCCTGGCCACCTTAGTGTTAAGGACTGAGAGTCCATCACTTTCATGCAGTTGCTGAATTTAAACATAAACTTTGTCAAACAAGACACTTCAGATAGAGGGTAGTCATGCACTACATGTCGGTCAAGACAGTTGGTATGTGACATCTGGGGAACACACAAACCAGCAGTCCTTTACCTTTTTGCCTCTTGTATCATCAATACTTCTCCATTGTCATTTACAATGGCTCCAGCCACAATGTAAAACACATTTTTCTTCAGCTCTGGTGTAAATGTAGATGGCGTTGATGGTGAAACTCCAGTGGCAGCTGGTGGGAAAACATGACATCAGTCATGCTCACAAGAACAATTCCTTGCCAGACTACTCACTTGGTCTTGTATTCACTGGTATACAAGGCTTACTCCATGTGCTTCAGCACATGCAGCAACCTGTTCTGCATATAGGCAAACTGCAACTAAAAGCATGCAATCTTTTATTTCCATGCCATCTGTGGACTTTCAATTGCAAACAAAGTCTTTACTTGTGACTTTAGATGGCACACTTCTTTTCAATACTTGACAGTTAAGACAGCAAAAAGATAATGATATGAGCACACCCAAACAAATATCATCCATTTTCGGAGTACCTTACCAGTTGCCTCATTTTGCTCTTCTAATGAAAAATCACAGAATTCCTCTGTTTCAAGGGGTTGCCCATCCAGCAGAGCTTGCACCATTTCTTCAGCCATGTCTGCAGCTCCACTTACACCTGAAAATAAATGGTCTGACCTTTAGCACACTCCCAAATTTCACATTTACTAAGTGTAACATGACAGTGTAATGTGACATGGACAGTGCATGTTTCATCTCTACTTTTTGTGCACAGCATCACATCTAATGAAGCTTCTATCATATCATAACATTAATAGCTAGATGCTGCACTAAGCCAGCAACTATCTTATCACCCATGCATTTTCACTATCCCAAGGCAAAAAGGCCAAAGCATCATAAGGTAAAAAACACTCCTGCCTTTTTGCCTTTAGAGAGCATACTTCAAATTAACCCACCATAAATCTACCAAGATTTGGGATTGAACTGAACTGAAACAAGACACTGAGTACTACTTCCCAATCAGATCCAAATTATTGGAGGTCAAGGAACATTTTACCTCAAGCTTTATGTTATGGCTCAATATAATTTCCTACCAGCTTTCACTATTGCTAATGTCCGCAATGTATTTGAGAAGCCACAAGTAGACCAACATGCATCCTGATATCTTGTGGATTACAACTACTGTTTTGAAATCCCTGGGGATCTGTTGCAGGTAAAAATAGCAGGAAATTTCTGGGGTTTTGGGTGTTTATTTCCATGCAGCTCCAATGTCAGGGCTGCATTCTTACAATTGGTAAATTCTACCCAACTCCTTTAACAGCTTATCCAATTACACTATTTGTGGCACATACACATTTCATTGTGAACAATTTTCCTCAAAGGCCTCCTCTTCAGCATTTCAGCAAATCATGACCT
The DNA here is from genome assembly GCF_011947565.3 of Pollicipes pollicipes. NCBI lineage: Eukaryota > Metazoa > Arthropoda > Thecostraca > Pollicipedomorpha > Pollicipedidae > Pollicipes > Pollicipes pollicipes. Next base: position 47,202,642 of record NW_023596576.1, read on the forward strand.
GGTGAGAGTACCCTCTTCTGGCTCAGCGAGTCAGCACCTAGCAGTACAATTTATTCCCTGCAACAGCCCTAGTTGCATCCTACACACAGATTTCAAAGCGCAGCTTTTCGCCTGCAATCAGAAGAAATCCCACGATCACACTTAAGATTACCAAAGATGAATTCGGTTCAACCACATCATTGAGATAGGAACAGGCATTTTCAAAGAAAAAGTTAACGTTTCATTCTTCCACATTAAGCATCCACACAACACCATTATCACTCCTACACCCTGCTTCCCCAAGTTATCACATGGCCTTACACGCATCCCCCATTCTGATAAATTGTGTAGTGTGTACACAGCCCGCGGCCTTGAGCTGGGCGTGTCGTACCGACGCGCGCTGCCACGGTGCTCACGATGCGACTGCTAACGGTGCTTTTTGGTGGGGGCCAAGAGAAACGAAGAAATGTAAAGCCTAAATTTATATTTTCGTGTATTTGTCCTATATCGTTCCAGAAGTTGTGGTTTTTCCTGCAGCCAGTTCCTGCAAGTGCTAAACTGATCAAGCTGAATGATTTTTCTGATGAAAAGGTAATCATATTATGAGAACATAATGTACCTTAAAGCATATTACCGTGTGATGAGTGATCCATAACTTACGCTGATACGTTATGAAGGGAAATATATCGCAGTCATGTGGGCTGCTTAATGTTTTTACGGGGGGCCTAATATGAAGGATTTTAGAAGATCCTGCCTTAGCTTCTTTTGTAGCTGTTTTCTTGCTCGGCAGCGGGAGAATAACTCCAGATTTTTTGAAGATTGTGCTTGACCATAAACTGGCAGTGAATTAGCAATTGTCTCCAAACTTTCTCTTTTTGTATCAAGTCACTGTGGCGCTGCGTTGACGAGCCCGGTTCGTGCTTGCGTCGGGCGGATTTGGCAAGGACGGAGGGGTGAGTGGGTTAGGGCTATGATGGATATCCATGATTCGTGATGTTTTCCTGATTTTGAATCCCTGTCTGCACGGACCGGGCGGGTGTAGGTATCCGCTTCACCCATATGACGTTTTTGGAGATTGTTGTTGGAGATTGTTTTTGGAGAAGTTGAGAGCTGGTTATGAAATCCTCAAATTTTGAGCTTCCGTTCATTAATTTCGGTCTGCTGATAACGAGGGCTACACTGCGAACTAAATTAGTGGCTGAGTAGTGTAAACAGATAAAGTATGCCCTCAAAACGCATCAACCAACCAGCCAGCAGGTGTGCCCTTCAATTTGGCTTATTCACCTCAAAGTTGGATCGGGAGATTAATTTGGTTTGTGGTCAGGCCACACTAAATATGTGTTATGTTGAACATGTACTGCACAGCAGCATCCAGTGACATCCTGGCAGCAATTTGTACTCATGTGTGCCATAATTGAACCCTCAGAATTTGGCACTTTATTGTCACCAATATCACATTGTGAAGTACAGTGTTGCTAGGATTTATGTTGGTTTAAAAACAACTTCAAAGTGCACCCTAAATATCCCTGAAGAAAAGGCAGCATGGAAGTTGGCACAAATTGGCCTTGTCTACAGTCAGTGCATGTGTGCATCATGTTCAGTGCACCAGTTTTTAGGTAGGCATGTGGTGCAGTAAATGTATTTTTTATAGACCAGGGGAGCAGGCTGGAGCTTCCCAACTGTAACAGTAACTAAACATCTGATTCAGTACTTTTCAAGTGCAGGATATGTTGGGCCATTGACCCAGGGAAGTTTTAGTCAAAACCTATTGGTCCAAAATGTGGATGAGCTTGAGGCTTCAATGCATTATAATGTGAACTTCCTGTGGTCTTCATTTAATAGCTTAAGCTGTTGTTTCTAACCTGTTGACTATATTTCCATCTCAGAAGTCACTGTAGATCATATGTTTGGGTGCATAAATATTCACTCATATTTTCCAATCTCAGTGTCAAGAAGTTTGCAAGTTTTAAATCAAGTTATTGGTTTTTGGCTAACTGTTCCCACTTTATATTTATGAGTTGGTGATATCCATCTGCAATTGAGATCGTGCTCTGTCAGGTTTGCATGCACTTTCCACAGCACACCAGTGTGTTCAAGGTAGCACACCTGAGATTGAAGAGATCCATTTGATATTGAATGCAAATAATCAGCTACAAATTGGTTTTGGGATAAAAAAAATTTCAAGCACTAAATTATGAGGGATTTAGTTGTCTATTCAGCTGAGTGGGCCCCAGCCCTGCATTCCCTTACTTTGAAAAGAAAGTTATCCAAATCTGGGAAGAATGTACTTTTTGTATGCATATTCTGGGATGATTTGAGCTATTTTCCAATAATCAGCCCAACCTACTTTCTTAAGCTGTATCCTTGTAAATCATCACATGGTTTCCCAACTGTAGAATGTTTCCAAGTGTCACCAGTGGCATGAACACTGTGTGTCATTGGGGTTTTATAATACACTTGGCTGCTGAGGCCATATGATGTCACATGCCTCTCACCCTGGCAGGAAGGGCGGGCACCGCGGGGAATCGAACCCATACCCTCGGTTTCCCAGACGCATAATGGTCGACATAGATACGTTATCTACTACACTACTGGCACCCCCGGCATGGACACTCGGTTTGACAACAGCGTGTCGGGATTTCAGTGAACATCACGTTGTGATCGGCGCCGTGAGATGGCGTTGTCGGCTGTGTACCGGACTGCCGTGCGGGCCGCTGATAGATATGTGCCGAACAAGCTGCGTCCCATCTGGGAACACCCGGCCGGTGAGTGCCAGCCCTCCTCTGACCGCCGGCCATGCATGCTGGATGGAAAACATCTTCCCCTAAGCATGCATGGCCATGCATGCTTAGGGGAAAACCTCTTGACTGTGGTATCAGAAGTAATTATTGTGAAACCTCATCTATGCGTTAAATCACCATCACCCCCAGTCACATCACCCGTACAATCACATCACCCGTCCCTCACATCATTTGGCACCCGTTCCTCGTCGATGCTTGATATTAAGTCATTATGCATTGCTTCATCAGCTACATTCGATGTTTGTTGACACTGCGATGTTAGTTTTTGAACTAAACTTGATCCATTTTCCAGGCCCCAAGACTGTCTTTTTCTGGGCACCGGGATTTAAATGGGTACGTAAGATGTTGTAGATTTACGCTGCTAAAAATTAGGTGTTGGTAGTTCTATATGTTTTTGACTGGAAGAATTTAATTGATTACTACGCTGTTTACAATGTGTTAGTTGCTTTGTTCTTTGTGGGTAAGGTCTCTACTCCCTAAGTTCGTAAATGGTGTTGCCCTGTGCTTTGCACACATTGCGGCGACGAACTGCCTTGTTCTCCCGTGTTCTTCTGCCGGAACACGTCCGACATCACACGCGGCTCCACACAGACGTTGACCGCTCGCGTCACGGTCCCCTCCCGTCAACGCTGCTGCAAAGAGCGACTTTCATGTGCGTGTTCCTCCGACGAAGAGCGGCTTTCGCGCGCGTGTTCCTCCGACGAAGAGCGGCTTTCGCGTGCGTATTCCTCCGGCGGAGTGTGTCGGGCGCGGCGATGCGATGCTACCCTCCGTGTGCGCTAGCGCCCGTTCCCCGGTTACGTTGGGTACATGCGGCCGGCGTGGCCATACCGGCCGCGTCTGAGCACTCTGACCGCGCCGCCGCAGTGTCTGGTGATAGCCGGCCTGGGCGACGTCAACCGGCCGGCCGAGAAGCTGAGCGTCGGCCAGGCGGGCGCGCTCGCCGCCACCGGCATCATCTGGTCCCGGTGCGTGGGCCGGCCGGCAGCGCCGCCTCGGCGCGGGGCGGGCTGCCGGCGCGGCGGGGTCGGCCGCTCCCAGCCGACGATCGCCCGCGGTGCCGTCAGTGTTCAACATCAGCTGGGGTTTGGGATTTGCTTTTGCACCTGCTGTTATTAAAGTCGGAACCTGGGAGGCTGTGTGCAATGACGCAGCAGGTGCGGTCAAATGCCGATTCTCTGCCAGGGTCGACCTTTCAGACTTTGTTAGACCATGGCCGAAGTCGTAGTGGATTCTGTTGTCATTAGATTAAATGGGTTTATGAATGAGCTCTGAAATGAGTGGGATGTAAATATTTGCCCTTCGTCTTTCCAGACTGGCAGACCGTTACGTTTCGCACGTAGGGATTAGACATCTTGCTTGCATGAACTCACGCGAACTATTGCCCCGACCAGGGTCTACCCGTCTCGAGGCGGGACCGTGAACATGACGGATCCTTTGACAGATACTCCATGGTCATCACGCCAAAGAACTGGAGTCTATTCAGCGTGAACCTGTTTGTTGCGGCCACCGGTCTGTTCCAGCTGGCCAAGATAGCTCTGTAAGTGGTGCACTCAGTAGGCACTGTCCACTTTCATTTGACGTGAGCCTACGACAAAGGATGTCGTTCACTCGGCTGGTTAGCTGAGCCATCGGCCTTTTCCAGCTTGTTGAGACAGCTCTGTAAGTGCTGCCCTGATTTAGTGTTGTGTGCCCTCACTTGGCTGGGGTCCACGACGGAGGACACGTTGACCGAACCAGTAAGCTGTGTGTTCCGGGCTAAGTCCAGGCGTTTATGACGAGTCAACCTTCAGGCTGAGTGAGGCTTAACTTGAACTGACCGGGACTTGCATGGCTTCGGGGGACTGGCCCGGCCCTGACAGTCACGCCTGTGACGGGGTCGCGTCTCTGCAACCAGTCACCGCACCACCAACCGTTCAGTAGCATACAGCGGAATTAGCCGTGAGAGTTTGTGGCGTTTCGGAGCTGTGATGTAATGCATGCGAGGCACTCAAATGCAGACCGTTTTTGTCGGGCGGCGTGTTCTATGACGTGGCCGTGTGGCCACCATTTCACCTCACCACTTGAGTAACGAGGGATAAATAACGTTTGTCGCAAAAAAACACAAACAAAAAACGAAGAACGTGGGTCGGAATCAGGTTCACATCTCGGCGACCATTAGTCGCAGCAAAATGGGTTAACCATCGCTGACCAAGAAGAAAGAAACCGATCGCACGGGCAGAAGTGTGGACCAATGCGCGCAGATTCGCGCTCGCAGTCATACGCGAACTGCGGGCTCGCCCATTTTCGGTAATTCTGTGGATTGATGTCAGATCTTGGCAACCACAGCAGGCGGAGACGCGAGGCAATCTGTGTATCACGTGTATGTCAGTAACACTAACTAATAACAAATCAACAATCACGGTGTATGTGAAAGCACCGATCAAAAGTCCATGGGCGTTTTAGCAACGGACCGGAAGGCCACCAATGCATTTCCCCAAACCGGCCTCATCTACAACACCCTATGGTCTAAATTGGGGCAGACCGCCCCATGGAAGTCACACAGGCGGGTGGTTGGACACAATGGTGTGCCCAATGTCCACCCAAAACATCCGCGATTTCTACCAATGCTTCCATTTCAGTCACCAAAGGCGTACACTACCCAAAATTCAGTCACCGTCCCAACAGAAACTGTCAGGCGTTGGCAGGCCTAAAGCCAGTCAGTACTTCACTCATATTATAGTGCTTGAACGCTAAATACCTATCTTATTATCTCATATATTATCACTATATAACATTATCTCCATACTGCTGAGTACCCCCATCTGCTGAAATCAGGTAATGAAGGTTTTCTAATGCATTAACGAAGGCTATTCGTATAGGTTTCCATAGATAAGCCTTTCACACTTCCGTCCAAGTATCGTCCTCGCGGCACAAGTCGAGTCTCATCGCCTTGCTCGCGCCACGCCGTGGAGACCGCTGTTTCGTTGGAGTCTCTGCTTCGGATCGCATAGTCGACTCGGTATCATGGCACGATTATCGCTAAAGCCCACCGAGCCGGCATGTTTAAGCATCTCTAGCTGCACTGGTTTCCGCGTCGTTGTGTCCTCCGTCGCAGGCGGCTACCGCGTCTTACTTCATTCTGTGCTCACTTGCATAGTGTCTGTGCCGGTTTACATCAGATCTGCACCGGCAAGCGAGGGGCATCGTCCCGACAGCTCCCGCCAATCTCTGAAGAGGCTTGCGCCGACCTGCTACTGAGACCGCGCCGTTCCGCTGTTGCAGTCATCGCCGCTCTCTGGCCGCGCAGGCCGCCGCCACCTAATGACCACACAGCAAGTCCTGGCAGATGAAGCACGTGACCACGGCCGCCTCGGCGCGCGGCCTCGATTGGGCCGCCCCGATACTGTGATGAATGTGTACCAGCTGACGACTCCGCCCGTCCGCTTTGATGCTGCTGACCGGAGGTCTGTTTGTGAACATTTTGCGCCGCTCGCCGGGACGTCCGCGAGTCAGTTAGTTATGATGCGGGTCCGCCTGTGTTCCTGACGCTGTACTAGTCTCGCGCTAGTCAGCTGGCGCCGGCGCCGAGCTCAGGGCGAGTCCTGTCGGTCGGCATCAGCGGCTCTTCTTGTAGGTGTATGTGTAGGGGTTGAGCGGTGCGGTGTCGCTCGCTGGACCCCCGGGTAGCCTGGATTGTTAGGTGGTTACGGAATAAATATAAGGGTGATACACATGTTCTGTCACTGGAGATTTACTGGGAGTGAACGCACGCCCTTTTCGTCGGGGATTTACTGGGAAAGTGTGTGCTTTCGGAGTAGTGTGTGCTCACTTTATCGGAGAGAGACAGTGCTGATCATTGGCGTCTGGCAGTGATCAGGACTCGGCGGAAGGAGGTGGCGATCAGTGGCGTCTGGCGGTGGTCAGGACCCGGCGGGAGGAGGTGGTGATTGGTGGCGTCTGGCGGTGATCAGGGCTCGGCGGGAGGAGGTGGTGATCAGTGGCGTCTGGTGGTGGTCAGGACTCGGCGGGAGGAGGTGGTGACTGGTGGCGTCGGGGGCGGGCGTCCCCTGCAGCCTCCCCAGGAACGCTGCCAACCAGACCGCAACGCAAGCCGGACCCTACACACGCTCACCGGTGTACCTCCCACGATCTTTTTATCAGTGGGCCTGTCGTGTGTCGGTAAACCGAGTCCATACAAACGGCAAACGAATCCAGACAAATTTGAAAACAACACGCCAGAGGGTGTACGGCACGCGATTCTGGAGTTCGAACGCGCAAATCAGTTCGTCTATAGCCCGCATCACGACAGGGCCAACCCCGCACTGCCTGCGCCCAAAGCTTGGGGACGGGTGGCTGGTGTTGCCTCTGCACAAAGCTCCAGATGTACTACGCGCCTGTGACTCATCACTCCTCGTAAGTCTCAGTCTGCCAAAGGTCTAGTCGGTGAACAACCAGCTTATATGACGAATATTATCGGCCAGTTTACAAAGACTACAACCCACGTTACGGAAAAGGCATGCACCTCTCCCCACCACGTCATGCGGTACTCCAACACTACCTCACGTAGTCCCTGTAACTGCCAGGGGTCGGACGCTACCTGGGAGTGCACGCCCAATACAGCCTACAGTAACACGTACTCTGGGCACCAGCCGTGCCGTGGCCTGCCCCACGGGCGGCCTGTCTTGTGCCGGCGCGCTGCGGCCAGGATCAGGACACCGGAGCCCCTCTGTCGGCGTGTATTACCAGAGGCGGCCGCCGCCGGTCGAGGCCCGGGCCCGCCGCCGCCACCCCCCGGCACCCCGCACACCGTGTTACGACACCAAACACACAGCGAGAGACACAGAAACTGCTGGCGTCGCCGGACCGCACGGCGCGCCGTCGCGCCCGACCGCTCTTGCCACTGCGGTGCGATAAATACGGCGATAACTCACTACAAAACATGAACAGTTTGCACGCTAGTGCCCGCGCCACACACAGCTGATATCTGGTAAAGCCCAGGGAGCGACCGCCGCGCGTGCGCGCGAGAGGCGGCCCGTCGCCCATCGCGCTCTCGCAGGAATGCTTCAACACCGCCGTTCCGACAACAGCCGAAACGCCAACCGGAAACCGAGATGAGCCGCCGAGCTTGTACACACCATCCGGCCGCCGTCGAAGTTCCGTCCAGGTCCGGCAGGCGGCGCCGCTGCGGCGCGCGGGAAGCGGGGCGCATGCAGCTAGCTACTTCCTACAGTGAGACGGGAGAGAAAACGGTCAGCCGGGCGGTGAGCGTGTCTGCCGGTCGGCTGTCGGGCGAGGTGGCCATGCGGGACGGGACACTCGTGACACCGGGGCTCGCGCGCGGCCGCCCGCCGGCCCGTCCACACCCGCTCGGCGGTGGGAAGGAGGAAGCAAGGGCGTGAGGTGAACACGACCGAGGCGGTTACTTGAGGTCCTGCTGCTCGTCTTCCAGCATCTCCTCGATGTCCTTCTCCCAGTCGCCGTTGCTGTCTTCCTGGACGAGCTCGTAGTCGCCCAGTTCGGCGTTGAGCTCACGCTCCCAGTCCTCATCTGGCCGACACACAGCACACCGACACGCTCTCACCATGGGCCGCTACCGCTACACTGGGCACCTACCGGCGCTAGCCGTCTAGCTGGCGGGCGCATGCACCACAACACTCACACGCACGCCCACAGACACGGGCCGTGAACAGAGAGGGGCAGGGCGACAGCGACAGACAGACGGGGCGGAGATAGAGAGAGATAGAGAGAGAGAGACTGCAGGCAGAGAGCGAGGTGTTGGGGGCGGACAGAGGGAGGCGGCGGCGCGCTGGCGTTATCTAGAGTCCGGCCGGCGCTGAAACAGACCAGCCACGTCTCAGCCGTGCGGCGCGCAGGCGTCATCAGGCACAGCCCGGCCCGGCCGGCCAGCGGCAGCACCCTCGCGCCACGGCAGCAAGGTTACAGTTGAGACCAGCTGTGCGGCAGAATGACCCCGTGGGCACCGCCGTCACGCACTGGCCCCAGCAGACTACACCATGACAAGGCACTGGCCGGTCTTGGAACTTTGACTCGGGTGATCGTTTGCTCTCGACCAAGACAGCTCGAGAAACGCGTCATTTTGACCAGCTGAACGGAAGGCTCCCAAACTCAATGAATAGTCTGATAATATTAACACACAAAATCTGCACACTGAAAACAAGGTGTTGCATATCACATACAACGCGATTTGATAGGCGACCTATCCTCTACATGTCTTGCTCTTCAACGCAGAAAATCAGGCGACCGGAAATTTGGAAAGCGATCGGCACCATTCTGTGAAGCTCACCGACTAGACTCACTACTAATGCGAAGAAAAACGAGAGAGCGAGCAAGAGAGAGCGAGAGCGAGAGAGAAAGACTAAGGGCAGGGGAGTGAGCGGAAGGATCCAGGATGCATGATGTGCATTGCGTGAGTGTTGTGGTACCAGCGCCATCTACCGCTAGCCAACAAATCAACCAAACTCAGCGAACGCCATACACAAACGCTTGGTGGATTCCGCACATTGAAATCAGCAGTGGTTCGACACGACAGTGAATGGTACTGGCAGTATTTTATTTTTACGAAAACGTGGTAAAACATATATACAAACACAAAGAAATGGCAAAAATATCCAGATTTTGACTCTGGAACCATCTTAAAGTTTGGTCAGTGAACGGCAATATGGGCGCAGTCACATGGAGAAGCTCAAGACCAAATTCAAACTCAATCAAACTAAATTTGAGCACCGACGTGCCCAAACAGCAGCAGTAAACGAGATCCTGAGCCTTCACAAACGTCACGTTCCGGTGCTGGTCTGAAAAAATGCCAAAAATGGCGCTGTCGTCGGTAACGGACTCCCAATTTTCGACACTCACGATCCTTGACCTGATCCAGAATACAAAGAAACTACGTCAGGCAGACGACAATATAATTATAAGCTCGAACGCCACGTGGCTGGCAAACAAAAAATAAGCAAGAACAACAACAAAAAACGGTGCTGCAGCCAGGCGTAAGTCTCCAGATTACCTGGTGAGTCCCCACGCTATTCGTGGGGCGCGCGAGCCGACCTAGGTGTCGCACCTTTTTTGTTCATGCCCAGCTGCCGAATGCCGGCGCGGACCTCCTCCAGGTCCTGGGAGCTTGGCTGTATGCTGTCCGAGACAAACTCGTGCGGGCTGTCGGGTCGCTCTGCCGCCTCCTCTTCCTCCCTGGCGTCTGCGGAACACGAGCAAACTGGCAGCCGGCACGGAGAACAGGCCGCCCTGCCCCCGCCCCTCCCCTTCTCTCTGAGGTGTCCGGATCTGTCCAGTACAGACTTGTTGAGTCAACACGCAATAAGCAAGTATCGGGTGGCGGGGCTGGACAGAGTCATCTCCAGCCGACGCAAATAAATGGCCAGAACACCCCGACCACAAATTGGTAATTTCACGCCGCGAGCCCGAGCGGCCACACACGGCCACCAAATGTCCCTGCACCGTCGGAGGACGGGCTGCAAGCGGCCAGGATTGCGAGCCACCCAGCGCCCCTGCACTGCCCGGATCACGGGCTGCACGCGGCTTCCTGTTGCGCCGGCCCGTCTGCCCGGTGAGGCCGGCCGCGCCGCCCAGCCGCGCCGGCTAATGCCGTCGGCCGGGCCTCGGCCGCCTCTCCGAGCCACGCCAGCCGGGCCTCGGCCGCCTCTCCGAGCCACGTCTGCCGGGCCTCGGCCGCCTCTCCGAGCCACGTCAACCGGGCCTCGGCCGCCTCCCAGAGCCACGTCAACCGGGCCTCGGCCGCCTCTCCGAGCCACGTCATCCGGGCCTCGGCCGCCTCTCCGAGTCACGTCTGTCGGGCCTCCGCCGCCTCTCCGAGCCACGTCAGCCGGGCCTCGGCCGCCTCTCCGAGCCACGTCTGCCGGGCCTCGGCCGCCTCTCCGAGTCACATCAGCCGGGCCTCGACCGCCGGTGATCGATGTCGACATCAGCTTCGGGGCCAAGCCGCCGGCTCCCCGACTCCGGCGCCTAGCTCGGAGCCGGCTCCCGCGCGCGGCAGCGACGCACAAGCCGTTTTGCCGGAGGCGGCAGTCCGTCTGTCGTCTGTCCCTGGCGCACCTGCCCGGCGACGTCGGCGCTCGATTTTGCTCGTCGCCCCGCTCACACACACGAAACGTTGCCAGACTCGCGACGCGCCGCCTACGCAATCTGCACGTTACGACGGCGTCGGCTCCCGACCGACGGACGAGTCTGGCGGCGTATCTGTCGAGCGAGTGGCGCCCCCCGCCATGTGAAGACCCACATCCAGCCGGTGTCATGTATCTACATCGGTCCGGCCAGCGGAATCGAACGGATGCCTGGCTTCGAGCCGACCGCGGTCAATCGTGCGACGCCAGAGACCGTACAACATCCATGGGACAGAGCTCTGTGTGGGCCCGGAGAAAGTGGCACGCTGAAGGGGGCGGCGATAACCGATAGTGGGCAAAGAGATGTACAAGCACATCAGCGCCGCAGCCAGGGCGGGAATTTGGGGAGATGTCCCTCCCCCCCCCCCCACCAGGATCCCCGGAGGCGGCCGCGGGTCCCCCTAGGGCAGAAGGTGACAGAAATTTTTGAGAGTGGATAACGCCCGTAGAACTTCTAAAAATTTAGAACAAACGGGTCACCGTTGTATCCAAATGGACATCACGCTTAAAAAGTTGTTCCGAATAAAAAACAAACAGTGCCCCTAGGTGACTAAGAAGGGGTTCACTTAGCTGCAACGGCGTCCTATGACCTGATTCTGCCCCATCTTGAACGGATTCCTGTTCACGCCACTGATGCAGATATTGCTAAGATTAGCATACGCTGGCCTCTCAGCTGCTTTATTTGGCCGAGGACAAAACAGCTGTTTACCGACCGCATGCCCAAACGTCTGCCATTCTTGAACCTCCTTTACATCACTCAAAGCCCCAATTTACCTCACTGAAAGGGGCTCGAGGGTCTGGAAAGCTAAAATAGAGTATAGAAAACGATTACTCTAATGTCACAACAAAGTCACACCAACAGCAGACTGCGGTGCCCAACGCGAGCTTAAGCATCGCTGAATGTCAAAGGTCACACCGCCAACACACGACTGTGTGCACGACCTGCGCGGGCTCCAGCATCGCTGAATGTCAAGGTGATCCAGCAAGTGAATCGTTAAGTAAACGTCGGCCAAAACCGTGCACCAGCGCCTTCCGTTTCGACCGAATGAACCAGCCGCGAGGCTAGTAGGGCCAGACCGGCTTTTACCTTTAGTAGCCCTTAGTATGCAACGGTCCGGCGCGCTTATGATGTACGCTTTCGTCCACGTTCATCGTTGCAGGCTGAACACTTTGGAAAACACGATTACATCCGTTATCGTGGTAACGGTCTTGCTTCTATAAACCCACAGCGCAGCATGGTACATGCGCCACACTCGGCTCCCTTCGGCAAGGACGAAGAGCGGCTATGGTGGCGGTGAGAGGGGTGTTCGCAGACACGTCGACTGCGGGCCACGCGACGGCCAACTCCCTGGCCGAGAGTGGGCTCAATCCGATGGCATTTAATCAGCGGCTGCCAACTACCTGGCCCAGAGTGGGCTCAATCCGATGGCATTTAAGCAGCGGCTGCCAGCTACCTGGCCGAGAGTGGGCTCAATCCGGTAACATTCAATCAGTTTGAGTCTGTCGAGATTCTAAAACTGATCTAGAAAGGTCTCGCTCATGTTGTTTCGACTCGTCAGAGCGGCAGGAAAAACACCTTACGGCAGGGCATTTTATGTATTTACAGCTGCTGAGCCCTCGCTTCAGTTCAAACTGAGCATTTCACTGGCATCGATCTCGATCCAATTTCGGACAGTCGCGCTAGGCGACGTTCTATTATGGACTTATTCCAACAAACGAGCCCGAACTGGAAGTCACCTCCTCACGCAACCAACGCCGCACCACTTTCATTCAGACGAACCCGCCTTGATCGCCGACCGCCTGTAGGGACGGCGGGCCAGGTAGCAGCCCTGGTGCGGCGTCAGGCCGGTCCGAGCGCCGCCGCCAGCCCCGCCGTCACCTGGCAGGCTCGGCTCCGCCCGGCTCCGCCCGGCTCCGCCCGGCTCCGCTCGGCTCCGCCCGGCTCCGCCCGGCTCCGCTCGGCTGACGTCACGGGGCCCGCCGCGGCTCCGCCCGGCTCCGCTCGGCTCCGCCCGGCTCCGCTCGGCTGACGTCACGGGGCCCGCCGCGGCTCCGGCTGAGCGGACGGCAGCGCCGCCCGCTACCCGTCAGCAACAGCTACCGATCGCTTCCACGAACGCATCGCACAGCTTCGCGCACAACATAGCGCATTCAGCGTTCGTCACGGTCCGACCGCGGGACGACGGCGCAGCGGCGGCAGCGGCGACAGCGGCGTTTGACGCGCCCGCCAGCGGGTTGTGGGCGGATCGATGGCCGTTTGCTGCTCCCCGGGGCGGGGAAGCGGCACAACAGCCGTCCCAGCGGCGGCCGGCGCCAGATGAGCTCCACGTCACCGGCTGATGAACGCCCCTCCAATACGCCGACTGACTCCCCGCCACGGCCGGGGCCAGGCTGCGGGCCCAGCCGCGACGCAGCGGCGACACAATGGTGTCGGCCCCGGACCTCAAACGACGGCGAAAATCGCAGAGACGACCACGTCACTCGGCCGAGATGAGTGTCATCCGCGGTTGCATTGATGCTATCATATCTACAGATCTACATGGGCCAGGATTGGATCGGAACCACTTCATCACACGGCTCGATCGCCTGCTCACAACGGGTCAGCCATTCCTGGCCCGAGCCTTTTCAGTGGACAGCACGATGGATAACTTCAACATTCATCGACAATCTCCGCGACACAATGATGGCATTACTCGGTAACGCGTGCGAGCGCCGCGGTCACTCCCGTCACGCCCCTCCACACCGCTGGAGGCGGTGACCATTGAGCCCAGCGCGCCGGCGCCACGAACCCCTCCGGCCTCGCCTGCGGCGTGCGCCCCAGTGACCTCGGCCGCCACCCCCGCTGGGAGGGGAGGAGCGCGATGACACCGGCTGGCGGCTGGGGTCCGGCCGCGCCGCCAATCAATACCGAGCGGCGAGCATTAGACCCGAGTGGCGACAATGATCAGGCGGGCTGAACGACCGGCGCCTCGGACGATTACAGGTCGGCGGCCCACCAGCGGCAAACGGGTCACGGGGTCGGGGGTGTGTGTGCGTGTGTGGACTGTGGGATGTGCCCACCGGTGAAGCACGCCGGGGACGGGAGTGCGGACTCCTGTGGGCGCGCATTGTGCCGCGGGAGTGCGGACCCTTGCAAACGCGCACTGTGACGCGGGAGCGCGGACTCCTCTAGGCGCTCATCGTGCCGCGGGAGTGCGGACTCTTGCAGGCGCGCACTGTGACGCGAGAGTACGGACTACTGCAGGCGCGCACTGTGACGCGAGAGTACGGACTCCTGCAGGCGCGCACTGTGACGCGAGAGTACAGACTCCTGCAGGCGCGCACTGTGACGCGGGAGTGCGGACCCGTGCAGGCGCACACTGTGCCGCACGTGCCGGGGACAGGAGTGCGGAAGGCTGAGATACCCACTGGCCGCACGCGTCCCGGGCAGGCGCACGTAATCCCGGCCAAAGGAGCAGCCAGCAACGATCGGACGCCCCAGTTCTCCACCTCGTCGGCAGATCCTCGCCAGAGCGGAGTCTCGGCCGGCGCCGAAGCCGCGGCGCCTTTTGCCCCGATGCACGCGGCTGAGCTTCTCGGCCGCCAGTGCGCGGCCGTACAGTGGGGCGGCACCCGCTAGGCAGACAGGCGCTATCAGCCTCACACGAGGCACGGCCCGCCCAGCCGGCACCCCGGCCGTGACAGTCGTTCCAGACCGAGACGAGACGGCCACCTGAGACGGCCGCTCGCACCGCCGCAATGGTGCCGGCGCATCGTTTTCAGGCCGTTGGCGCGGGGGTTATGACCGCAAAAGGGCCTTCCCAAGATGCCGGAATGCCGAGATGCTCTAACGTTAATCTGTTCCACCACATCAGCGATGTAACCTACACATGTGGACAATTTATCGCGTCGTTATGTGGGGGCGCATAAGCTCGACATAATTTGTAACCAATCATCGCTGCTGTGATACGCCAAAACCACGTATGTCACGATTGCCCGCGATGGGTCGGCGCAATTCTGTTGTTCTGCATCTGTTCTTCTACTTTGCACTAGCTAACCAATCTGCCAGCATATCACGCTGAAAATTTGACCGGCGGCTTTAAGAGACTTCCCTCTCGGCAGAACGTTCCGAGATCACCAGACTGAGGTAGGTGTGCACAGAGCCTGCTTGCCTGGCGTTTCCGAGGGCGCAGAACACAACACACGCGATCAATGCCAGCGACCGCTGCTATGGCTGATCGAGCTCGAGATCAAATCAGGCAGGTCTTCAAACCTGTCCAAGGTAATATCAGCAGATATTTCATAGCGCGCTGAGAGGGCTGCGCTGCCTGAAAATTGAAAACGCAAATCAGTCAAAGAGCGGGGCATAAGCCGCCCTGCAATGACTCACATGACATTGCATAGCCTCGTGCTAAATGAATGGTATCACGGCTTACTTGCTGCCATTTACCACGTGTGTGTTCCCAGCAAGTGCAATAGTTCCCACGGACCCGTGATTGCATTGCGCTGTCTCCATTAGAATGGCGATGTGATTGCCCTGATGCTGACACGGCCCACAGACAGCGCTTAATTTTCCGTCCGATGCACTGAAGCAGAAATCTAACCGTCATGTGGTCTTGAACGTGACCCCCAACTTTTACTGCTGTTATTTGAAGTTATCCCTTGAAGCGAGCTTCATGATCGCGAACTTCTACTTTACTGATTTGAAGTTTTCCATTGTGGGACGTTCAACCTGACAATTCCAAAGAAGAAACCAAGGAAAATCATGAACCTGAACTCATCTTTACTGCTGAGCTCAACTGGCCAATGGAAACAAACCAAGTCAAACAGGTCATTCCTTCGCAAGGGATAATAACGTCAGGCCATTGCGAGCCTCCATTGCATTTGCGCCATGTTGAGCTTAGACGGCGTCGCGGATACAACCTTCCCGCATCACGGTTGCATTCGTGTGCAGACAAATTTCTGCTGGTATTACTTTGGGCGTTTTTCAACATTTTCACCTGCCTCCTTCGCAAACCTCGACTGAACGTTGAAAGGGGTCCGGGGCACCGACAGCAGACACCAGAGCGCTGCTGCCAGACCACACTCGCAGGCGCGGGCCGGTGTGGTCTGGCGCACAGAGCGCCAAGTTCGTCTGGCTGAGCGACTGACTCCGCGGTTTCACCGGGCAGACGTTTCATAAGCTCACAGCCGCGGGCCTAAACAAAGTAGAACGCAGAAACTTGAAAATACTTGAGACGCAGTTGACTAAATTCGAGCAAAATTCGCTCCAAGGGAAGAGGGATGCATGCAAACAAACAGCAGATTCGGGCGAGCCGCAAGCAGAGGCAAGGCTGTGCGCGTCCCGTTGAGGGAATGTCACATACGCGGTTTTGCCTTAGCACGGTAGCAAACGGTAATTGGGAATACGCCACGCTTTTGTGAATCACTACGACAATGCCAGAGTTTGTAATCATGTCGCCGGCATCTACTCATGACGCAGATCAGACGAAACGACGACATCCTGGAAGTTTCGCGAGCGGCGGCGGTGACCGCCCCGAAGTCGCTCATCCTCGGGCGCCACCCACGCCCGGACACTATCACGGCAGTGGCTGCTTCGATAAGACGGACGGCGCCGTTGAGGCGGCATCATTGCCGCCGAGCACGGGCCGTGCCGGCCGGCCACACGCCCGTTAATAATTCAGCGCCGCGCCATCGGCCTGGCGGCGGCCGCCGCCCGATTTACAGCGGCGGCGGCGGGCGGACGGGGGCGGTGCCGACCCGCGTCGCCGGCCGGCAACACGACACCAGTGTTATCACTGCAGCCTCGTGTCCGGCTGCGCGACTGTGTCACGCTACATCGCTGCTGGGTCATGAACACCTCGTTAGGCATCCAAAGACAAATCCAAGCCCTCCGAACTGCTCAGGAGAGTCCCGCCGCCCCGTCATCACATATTCCTGTGACTGTCCGACTATCACCAAATCACACTTCTGACCCACCCCATTAGATCCCATCCCAACCATCGTCCTGACGTCACCACGCTTCACTCTTTCCCATCACCGAATCGCATCCCACTACGCTCCGCCCATCGTCCGTACTCTGACCCCGTTCCTCCCATTATCCCTTCTCTGACCCTGCCTCTTCCATCGTCCCTTTTCTGACCTCGCCCTCCCACCCTCCCAGCCCTGACCCCATTCCTCCCCGCCGCGCTCGTCGTCTGACCTTTGGCGGCGTCGGCCACCTCGACGGAGCTGGTGCGCGACGAGTCCTTGGAATCCTGGCCCTCCTGCGCCAGCGAGCTCAGCTCTGACGACTGCCGGATCAGCGACACGCGGTAGAAGTAGTTGCGCCAGAAGGTCTCCTCGTTGATGCTGCGGACGGAGGCGCCGGTCGGCTCAGAGCACGCCCGGGTCCGGGTCACACACCGTAGGCCTGACGGGCTGGCCGGCTCAGCGGGCGGAGGCGGCCGGTCGGCTCAGAGCGCGCCCGGTCCGGGTCACACACCGTAGGCCTGACGAGCCGGCCGGCTCAGCGGCGCCGCCTCCCTCAGGGCTTCGACTCCAGCAGCCCACGGCCGGAGCGTCCGCGACAAAGGTCACGCTGAATGTTGCACGGCTTGCGGTGGCTGCTGGGCGGGCCTGAGCGGGCAGCGGCGCCGCGAGCGCCATGCCCTGCGTGTCAGGGCGGCACAAACGGAGCGGGCGCGCCGCCGCCGCCGCCGCTGCGCAAACACTCCTCACGAGGGTGTGCAGAATTTACAGTGTGCGACGTCGGGTCACAGAATGAACGTCGCGCTATCAGGTAACTTATGTAACGAGCGCCGGTCTCTCCCTGTGATAAATTACCGCTCATGTCGGTGCTCCAGTCAGGAGCTGCGAATCACGGTCTTATCCAACAATCTTGGCATGGCTAGCAACCCAATTCGCCGCTTCCTGGTAACCAGCAATATTTATTTGATGACTGGACGGCACCTTGATTCCGTAGACGCACCAAGAGAGCTGAGGACGCCTCGCACGTCCTCTACGACTACGTGTAAATGCACAAAAGGGGGCGGCGCAGGGAAAGTCAATTCCGTCAACTTTATTCCAACATTACCCATGTATCTCTTATTTTCCTGTTTTCCTATCAGCTTAATCCTCGCCGATAATTCTAGTACAAAAATGAACTGTACATATGAATGCCCTCACACCAATGAGACGAACTTCCGGTGAATATCCAGTTACATCCCTTCTTTAAAAAACGACCTTGAAATTATATCTACAGCTGACATCGTATTGGCAGACGGGGTGTTGAAAAACAGCATCAGTGCATTATATGAAGGCGCGGGGCACGAACAGTGCGACTACGCCGCGTCGTCGGCAGTTGTGTTTCTCTGAATGACATCCAACATTCGTGGGCCCGGCATGATCTGAGTCAGCTATTCACAGCCCGATTCACACAGTCCGCGCAAAACAAATGACATCTTGGGCCGAGCCGAGCCGAGCCGAGCCGAGCCGCGCCGAGCCGGGCCGAGCCGGGCCGAGCCGGGCCGGGCCGAGCCGAGCCGAGCCGAGCCGAGCCGAGCCGAGCCGGGCCGAGCCGGGCCGGGCCGAGCCGGGCCGAGCCGGGCCGAGCCGAGCCGGGCCGGGCCGGGCCGGGCCGGGCCGGGCCGGGCCGGGCCGGGCCGGGCCGGGACGGCGGGTCACTTGGCCCGGCGCTACGACTCCGCCGACCGGCCGGGCCGGCGCCGCCCTCCCGGCCGCTTCTGAAATCGACCCGGGCGTGCGGCCGACCCGGCAGTGATTTCCGCCGTTCGCCAGCGTCGGCCGGCTCACGGGCCCGCCGGGGGGGGGGGGGGGGGGGGCGCGGTCGTGACGCGGCCCGGGTGAGTCAGCGCGCTCGGCGCTGGAGGGGGGGGGGGGGGCTAGCTGGCTGGACCGCCCACCGCCAGGCCAGGTCTGACCCCCGGCTGCCGCTGATTACTGCAAGGCACACGGCGTCAACTCCGCCAGACCAGCGACGCTATGGCTCCCGAGGCCAGACCAGCGGCACTATGGCTCCCGAGGCCAGACCAGCGGCGCTATGCCTCCCGAGCCCAGACCAGCGACGCTATGGCTCCCGAGGCCAGACCACCCAGGGAAACTGGCGCTCCAAATGCGATTTTGCGACGGCCGCCGAGGGAACGTGCGCGAATATATTCGCCGCGGCTGCCACGAAAATTCAGGCACTTTATCAAGTAATTTCGCTGCTGGCAGCCCATCCAGATCCGGACGAGTGACGCGGTGGGCGGTGGGCGGTGCGCGGTGGGCGGTGCGCGGTGGGCGGTGCGCGGTGGGCGGTGGACGCCGGTTGTCGTCGCGAACCTCGGTCGCACAGAGGCCGGCCGCCGGCCGCGGTATCACGCAGGGGTGGACGGGATCGGCGGCCGGCGGGGCATGGTACGTCCGCACACCTCCCCTTGCTTCCTTGGCATGAGCCTTCATAATATGGCCCGCACCCTAGATATAAGGCCACATTCCATTCCATTCACACCTTGTGTATATACATTGTACACCAACAGCTGGTCCAGCTATACAATGTAAGAAAACTGGTTGAGTTTGACTTACATTTTGGCTTGCCTAACGCCTTAGGCACGAGCCCACGTGGCCTGACAGGCAGTTTCAGCGCCAGACCATGTAGCCTCACTCACAGACTTGACACCAACCACCGTCGTCTGACTCACGCTTTGGGCACCAGCTCGTATCTCCGCTTCTCCAGCTCGGGGTCCTCCTTCAGTACGGCGGTCGCCACTGGCATGAACGTGTCCATGTCAAACTGGAACTGCACCCCGGACGGCGGGCTGCGCACGAAGTTCCGGTTGTCCTGCGGCACGGAAACAGCACACAGACTGTCAGGGATGTCAGGGACGCTCAATACAGCGTGCATTAGACAGCGGACAATACAGTGTTCAAAGGCGTCTTCCAACTGCGGATTGGACAGATGAATGGGCTCGGTTTATCCTTGCCAAACGAGAGAGGGAGACGAGCCGCCTCTCCGGACGGTCTGAATGGTGTGTTTGGCAGACCGGACAAGTCCCTTATGACGACGTGCGGTTCATTGTGCGACTGAATGCCTGCTATCGGTTTGCATATATACATACCAGCATTTCCCAAAGCCGGTGCCAGGAATAAACTACACTACACAAACACCTGTATTCTAACTGTGCCCACACACCGTAACGACCGGCAAAGCACAGAGCCAATGCGCCTCGCACGCGGACCGCCAAGCATTTCTTAAACAACGCATTCGCCATCGAACCACCAAACAAAACACGGCCACACCCGTCTGACAGCGCCTGGGCCGGTCGGTCGGCGGGCGGCCCTGCCCGTCCGCCGCAGTTCCGACGTCGACCCTGCCGCCGCCGGCGCCTCACTCGGACGCAGAGCCGGCCGGCGGCTGCCGCTGCTCTCCCGGCGGCCGGCGCCGAGCACACGCCAGAAACGGGAGACGCCGCCGGCACGGAGGCGCCCGCCACGCGGCAGCACACGACGAGGGCGAGCCACGCGGAAATGGGCAGCGTAATGACGTTACGAGGGCACAATGCCGGCTTTATCGCCGCGCCGCCGGCTCGCCGAAGCAGCCGTGCGCCGCCGCCGCTTCGGCAAAAAGCGGCGGCGGCGGCGGCGGCGGCGGCGCGGCCGGGTCGACGCCACCACAGCGGCATCGACGTAAGATGACAGCGCCGATACAGCAGTTGGGCCACAGTGGCAACACCCCAGCCGTGCACAAGTGGCGTCATACGAGCGGCGCGGCATAGGCCCTGCAGGACGATATAGATCATCAGCCAGTTCAGCGCGGAGGGAACGGTGCCGACGGCGGCAGCTCGGGTCACCGCTCAGTCCGACAGGGGCAGCTCGGGTCACCGCCCGGTCTGACGGCGGCAGCCCGGGTCACCTTGGCGTGGGTCACTTTGGCGTGGGTCACCTTGGCGTGGGTCACTTTGGCGTGGGTCACCTTGGCGTGGGTCACCTTGGCGTGGGTCACCTTGGCGTGGGTCACCTGAACGTGGGTCACCCCGCGCCTCACATCAACCTCGCGTCCGACGGCGCCGTCACCGGTCGCCGTGTCTAGTCCTCTCGAAGTTGTCTGACGCGGCCGAGCGGCCGGGATCGCCAGGCCGGTCACGCGCGCCGGCCGGGTCCAAAACCGTACGTCTGGTCCGCGCTGTCCGACCGACGGCTCGGGCCGGCCACCAGCCGGCCCGACTCAGCCGTCAGCGCCGGCCACCTGAGCCCGCCGGACGGCCCGGTAAGGCCCGGCGTCGCCGCGCTTCAGCCGCGGCCCGGCGGAAACCACGCCCACGAGGCCGGCTGGCTTCGATCGTCCAGCTGGCAGACCAGGGCACCCACCCATGTTTATCCACGGAACATGGCCACTCTAAAGGACGCTCTTCGCAGAGGAACCATTCATTGGCCGGTACCTGAGCTCCCATCTACCAAAATACGTGCAGAACAGGACGAGTGATGGGAGGGCATAAGGCGCTATTTACTTATTTTCATCACATTGTAAAAATAATTTCACCACATTCGAATAAAGGCGTAATGGGTGCCGGAAACTATCACGTTCTCCGGCTCGTTCGAACCATGCTTTGCCTTCTCTGCTCGCTCAGACCCTGTTCTGCCTTCTCTTCTCGCCCAAACATTGCTCTGCCTTTTCTGCTCGATCAAACCCTGCTCTGCCTTTTCTGCTCGATCAAACCCTGCTCTGCCTTTTTCTGCTCGATCAAACCCTGCTCTGCCTTTTCTGCTCGTTCAAACCCTGCTCTTCCGTTTATGTTCGCTCCAGCCGTTTCCCCCAGTGCAGCCTCCGGCCGGCCTGGCCAGCTGCCAGTACGGCGCACTGCCCTCCCGGCCTCCCTCCCAAGCCGAGGGCACATCCTATCACTACAACAACGGCCGTCGACGCCGCCGCCGCCGGCTGCCCCATGGCCGCTCCAGTGACTCGACAGCCCAACCACTGGCGTCACCCGGGGACCGACGGTCGCCGCACAGCATTACTGCAGGTGCAAAGCCCCCGCTGCTGCCGGCCGCCGCCGCTTGTCCGCCCCAATTCATCCGAAACTTTTCCCACAAGTTGGCCAGCCCGCCGGCTTGTCAGGCAAATGAAGAGGCAGCGCGCCAACTCTCCTGGCAGAGGCGACAGCTCCCACGCGCCCGAGCCGCGCGCCACCGCAGCGCCGACGCGCCCCGGCGGCGGCGCTGCGGCGCGCCGAGCCTGGACGTCAGGGCGGCCTCGTCGGCGAGACGAGCCGGCCGGCGCGCACACGCCCCACATCGACGCCGGGCCCGGGTCGGCCGTGTTTTTGTGGCGCCGCGATGCCGGCGGTCCGGTGGCGCGGCGACCATCACGCTCCGGCTGGCAATCATCGCCCGCAGGGACGCCCCCTGATGGCGACGCGGCCGCCCGCCTGCTAATGAAGAGCCACCGGGCCGTTTCACGGGACTGACGTAGGGATGGGCGTCACAGCTCCGCTGCACGCTGGTGTCTCCATGGGCTGACGGCACAGGGCCCCGCTCGGTAATGAAGAGTCAACGGGCCGTTTCACGGGACTGACGTGGGGATGTGTATCACACCTCTGCTGCACACTGGTCTCCACGGGCTGACGGCACAGGGGCCGTCGCTAACCTGCGCCCCTCGGCTATCAATGCGGATGCATGCGAGGGTGAGTGAGTGAGTGAGTGAGTGAGTGAGTGAGTGAGTGAGTGAGTGAGTGAGTGAGTGAGTGAGTGAGTGAGTGAGTGAGTGAGTGAGTGAGTGAGTGAGTGAGTGAACCATGAAGACATGAAGCGCAATGAGCCTTATCCCGAGCCACGGCGCGATCGAGTGACCGCCACGCAGTGCAGTCATATTGCACGATAAGCGACACACGCCCGAGTTCGGCGGCCGTGGCCGTGTGGCACCAGGAAGCCTTCGCCGGGAAACCGTGCCAGCCGCCCAAGTTCCTGCGACGAAAACGCCGAACTTTAACGCCAGATTAAATACCAGCCGGTCTGGTCGGACCTGTGAAACGTATTGGCGAACTACGGCGGTGACGAGTTCTCTAAATGTCCCCAGACGGACGCCGTCGACACCGAGCGCCGATCAATGCCTGCGAGGTGCCGCCGGCCGCTCCAGCTCCGGCAGGCCGCTCTCTAACAGATGAGCTTGCGTTTACGACGCGACGGTTTCGTGAGACGGAGGGCACGGATCTGATCGGATGGCTGGCTCTGATGAACAGCCGTGGCGCTACGCGAGGATGCCAAGGCTGTTACGCGCGCGACTTTCGGAAGCAGCAAGCGAGCTGCGACACATCGTGACAAAACTGCTAGGAGAAACCGAATCCGTCGATGTCCAGAGGCACACAGCAGTCTGAATGACCAACCCGGCTCTTGTTGAACCATGTTGACTACAGGTGTGCTGCGATCGCTAGCGTGTCCGGCACTCGGCTGGCAGTAGGGAACAGACCGCAGCGGTGACTGCTGTTCACAATGCCGCCGTTCTTTCCCAAGGCCACCACACCGATTCCAACCACGACCAACACCGATTGATGCCATACCGCGCAACGGTCACTGATTTTACCTAGAACAAAAAGTGGCTTATGTTTTACTTGTCTCGCTTTCGTCGACCAAGTTCATGAGTAGTTCTCTTCGTGCTAGCGAGGCACAAACTGCCAAAAAGCACTCTCGGTTGTCGGTTTTCATATGCGCGCTGCGAGAACACCGACACTTTCATCGTCAAGAAATTTAGTAAGCGGTCTGAGCCCCAACGTAAGCCCCGCCATAACGATAGAGCAAATGAGAGCGGACCGCTCCGCGCCGGCCCGGCATTCATAACAGTCCTCGTAATCGTGGCCATCAACAGTGCTCTAGCCAAATGAGCGTTCCCCCCGCGCGCGCGCCGAGACGGGCCGTCGCTCGGAGACCATCCATCACGGCAGCGGCCGCCTGCCATCCATGCCGAGGTGGCGCCGCCGGCTCTCGGCGGAGCTCTCTGCGTCCACACTCGCTAATGGCATTATCCCGTTAGCCGGTGTTCGTAAGACGAGTATGGCGCACCCACGCCGCCCACCCGCGCCCGCGTCAACAGAGGTCCCTCGGAGAGACTAAGCTCGCCGTACCTCCGCCTCAGACGTTGGAAATCTGTTCCAGTGTCGGGTGTGGCAGCTTCCAGTTCGTTTTGTCGACGTCACTTGCCTGCGAGCCGACAGCGGCGTTTGTTTCCGCATTAGTCGGTCACCAGCAGCACCGAGTTCTGTCACGGTGGTCGCCCGCATATTCTTAGTGATTTAACCAGGCCTGAGCACCAATATGACAGCAGGCTTGCTACCTCTAACCAGCATAGGCCAACGATCTTGTCCCCCATTCAAAATATGTCCAAGCCTTACCTACCGAGGTGAGGCAGCACGGGATAACTTTGAAAAATATGTCGGATGAGGGCTTAGCATAGAAAAGTGACTAAAATGCCCCATTATATACACAGAAACATATTCGCTCTAAATTCCCCACCCTTTTTCAAACTTAGGGCTCAGCTGTAAAGGAAACCGCATTCCGGTACAGTGAGTCACACACTGAAACGGCGCGACTCTACACAACGTCACCGCCATCACAGAGTGGCGTTCGTGGTCACTAGCACTTAATCTCGTATGACACTGATGTAGGAGGCGCGGCAACATCCGAACACGAACAATCCATGTCCTGAGCGGGTCGAGTCGGACGGCCAGCTGAGAGAAGCGCTCCGTGTCAGCGCGACGGCGGACTCGTTGTTTCATCAACAATATATACACACACACACATATATATATATATATATATATATATATATATATATATATATATATATATATAGTAAAACAGTTCGTTTCAAAAGTGGCGAGTGCCCTTTCGATAGGGCAGTGACTGAGCTATGTGCGCGAAATCGGTTGGCACGCATGGAGGGCGGAAAACATTTTCATCAGTTTCCGCGGCATTCGGTTCGACACCTCCACCGGTTCGGAACATCGATCACGCCGCCGCTGGAAGCCGCGGAGTCGACCCACGCTGCCGCTATTTGTCGGCCGTCCCTCGGAGGAACGTGCCGCCGCCGCCGCCGAGCTGACACCCCGTCCGAGCACCAAATGCCCCGAGCTCGTGTTCGCCAACGACACCAATCCTGGCGCCACTCCTGATCGCATCAGACACGGAGGCGGCGCGGCGCGGCCGCCGCCAAACTGGACCAGACGGAACCAGCGGGTGGAAGGCGGCCGCAGCGTCCAGTGTAGGTCGGCTCTGGCGGCTCCAGCGGCTCCCGGTCCGACGAAATCGATAGCCGCTTCGCGATTCAGAGTATGGCTCCGACGGGCCCGACGACGGGGGACGGGCGGCCTACTGACGCGCAGCGGGAGAGGTTGGCGCTGCTGGCACACTGACGGGGTGCTCCGCTGGCTCACTGACAGCGGTCGAGTGGAATGTCGCTGGCTTAGTCAGCCACGACAACACAACGAGCCTTTTGACCCGGAAAACAATTTCAATTGAGCGTGCGCGGCTTAAAAAAGCCGGCATCTCCTGTGGGTGTCACCAGTGCGCCTCAGTGTATGCCGGCAGTACACCACTCAATGTCAGCGACGCTCCCTTCCGTGTGGCAGCAGCAGCATCGATATTCAAAACGGGACCAGGGGCATGACGAAAGTTCCCACTGTGCCATTCTCCGGCGGTCAGCCGCCGGATACAAGCACGCAGTCCCGCGCCAGTAACATAGTCCGGGTCACGGGCCAGCTGAGTCCGTCCAGCGAACGCCAGCCCCCAGGTGTGCGAGGACCGGGGGCGCACGTCTGCCGCCTGCACACGGGCGCCGTCAAACGGGAAGGGCGCCGAGAAATGCCCGTCTGACGACCGTCGGCAGGACACCTCTCCATGTGCGGCGCCGTCGAGTCGGCAACACATCGGCGGCGACACGCCGCCTCCTTCGGCGGCCTGACGTGCCGGCGCGCGTCACGCGGCGCGACGGCCGGTGCGACACGTAACCGGGCCGGGCCGGGCCGCGGCGGCAGCGGCGGCAGCGACGGCCGGGCGGTGATCGCCGATCGATCGCGGCACACCCCCGCTGAGGGCCGTGATTCCGCCCCGCCCGGCCGGCCGGCCGGCGGTAGCGGCGTCTAGACAGGGACAGCGCCGCCCCCACGCCTGATCGCCGGCGGGCCCGCCGCCGCGGCTCAGCGTCGGCGACTCGCTGACGGTGTCGTGTCGGAGCGCGCCGTACGCCGCTCGCCTGCTCTGCCAGAGCGACGATCGCGGCCGGCCGGGAGACGATCAATACAGGACGCACCCACCCCCGCGCGCCCGCCCGGAGCCCACAACAAATGGACGCCTCGCGTGGCCCTTGCCCCGGTTCGCAGCCTGCGTGGCGCCGCCATCGCCGATTCGCCGCCGCCGCCGCTGAACCCCGCCCATCTCGACTAATGGCGTGGCGGTCCGCCACGCCCGGCAGCCCCCCAGTCGGCCGAGCGGCCCCCCACCCCGACAGACCCGCGTGACGAGCGGGCGAGCCGTCGGCAGCCGTCGGCAGCCGGCGGCCGACACGCGCCCCAATCACGGCACCGAGCGGCCGGAGCGGCCGCCGCACGGACCCCGGGTCACCGAGACGCTGGCGGATTCCCGGCAGCCATATCCGGCCGGCGGGCATCGATTGATGATGTCAGCGCCCGGGCCGGGCGCCCCCTCCCCCCCCCCCCCCCCCTGCGCCGGCCGGCAATGATCATCGCCCGGAGACGAGACGATCGCCTCCGGCTACGGCAACAGGTGGCGGGCCAGGTGCCGTCTCCGGGGAACAGGCCGCGGGCCGCCGCTGACGGCAGCAGACCGAAGCTGCGCTGACCCGGGCCGCCCGCAGGGCCGGTGGCACCAGGCGCTCGCCGCGCACGGCGGCTGACGACCGCGGCCGCAGGGGACGTCGTCCGACGCGAGACAAGAGGGGTGCTAACCGACACCCACCGCCAACATCGACCATGCTACGGCCGTAGACTAGACAGTGCAACGGCCGAGTCTCTGCGGCAATCGGTGTCTTCCCTGAGCCCTGTTATCGCGTAGCCAGCGCGGGCAGTTGCGCCTAAACACACGGCGTTTTCGGACACCAACCGCGAAGACCGTTCCACCAATGGCCTAGCATTGCCGGACACGCCGCGTGAGCAGCACCATGTCCATAGCGCACGCGTCTCCACACCCACCGTGGAGAGGGCCAGAATCTGCTCCTTCAGGGTCTCTTCGTCCGCGTAGCCGACCCAGGGCGCCACCGCGTCGCCTGACGCCTTCTTGCTGTTGACGAACGCCTCATTCTCCCGGTTGAACTCCGTCAGCATGCTCTGCGCAGAAGGGAAGGGTGCCGTCAGTGGCGCCGTAACGGTGACGCGTGCACCCAAGGACTCGTCAGCCAGGTGTCAGCCGCGCGAGATACGACCCACTTCAGCATAGCGCGGGCCCCGATAGCGCACACAAAGCACGAGTCAGGGTCGCAAAACAGCGCGATATCTCGCGGGAGGGAAGAGTACAGCAACAGACAACAGGCGGTCGGACTTAGCGCGGCGCATCGCGGCTGTAGAGGGAGCTATCGACCCGGCAGCAACGACTTTGTAGTGCCCAGCTCGCCGAGCCGGAGCTTTGCGCCGCCTTGAAATGGAGGCAAATGACGAAAGCGTGCTACAGCAGCACATTTAGAATATTAAGCCGATCATTTCGATCTGACGGCTGCTGAAACGCTTTCAGCAGTGAAGTGCATACAAGACGAGCATTTCAAGCCACACGCCGCGTCTCTGTGGTCTGAATGACGCTAATCCATTCGCCGACGGCCTTCAGCTGTCAACTCAATGCAACAATGCCAACAAGTCCGTTCCCCGATGACGGCTCGCACCGCGCCCACTTTTTGCCACCGGTCATGCGGCTGGCGCGCCGCAGCCCAGGCCTTCGTCCGCCGCCCCAGCTCCGCCCGCCTGCGGAAGACGCCGCCGGCCCAGCGACGCCCAGCGACTGCCCGACCCTGGCGGGCGTGTTATCATTCCAGCTCGCGCGCGGGCTCCAACGGCGCTGAATGCCGCGCTGCCATTGAGGTCCGCTCGGTGGGTGAATGGCTGGCCGATATTGGCACGGCCGCGGTCGGCGGACGACGCGGCGCGCCGCCCGCGGGCGCACCTCGCGGCCACCCAACACATTCTGCAGCTGACATCTCCTCCGTTCGTGGCAGTTGGCCCGGACGGCCAAGGCGGCGGAGCCAGGCTTTGCGGATTTGGCTTCGACGAGTGTGGGCCAGCCGAACCCGAGGCCGGATGGGGTAGAAACTGAGGCCACCGCACGCCGGCATGGGTCGTTACGTCGGAGTGATCGCGACCCGTGAGTTACGGCCCAGTTCATCCACTGCGCTCAGCCCGTCGTCAGGAGCAGGAACTCCCCGACCGCGCCGGAAACTGCCCGGATCCGGCCGCGAGCCAATAACGCGGGCATCTGTCCACCGCGGAGCCGCCGCGCCCGGCGCCGTCCGGTCGCCACCCCACCGCCGGCAACGCGACCAGGCCCGGCGCGGCGCTATTTGATTTCGCCCGCGCCGGATCCCAGCCAGAATCCCAGTCGGGCGTCAGCGGCGCGTCTAATATCGCTCCAATCAGGAGCGTGCGGAGCGAGCGGAGCCGGGCCGGAGCAGCGCGGCCGAGACCGTACGTTTTCGGCGACCGACTTCTTGATTTTGCTGCCGGCCTCGGACACCGTCTTGCCGGCCTTGTTGAAGGCCGACGAGATGAAGCTGCCGAAGGTCTTGGCGCCCTGATTGAGCTTCTCCGACATGCCGCCGATGTCGGGCATCGCTCCTGCCGGGCAGAGGACAGTGGTGAGGTGCCGGCCGCGGTCATGACAATCAGCTGGGGGTAGACCACCGACCTGAGCCCGCTCCTCCCCGCCACCGCCACCCAGGAGACCACCGACCTGAGTCCGCTCCTCCCCGCCACCGCCACCCAGAAGACCACCGACCTGAGCCCGCTCCTCCCCGCCACCGCCACCCAGAAGACCACCGACCTGAGTCCGCTCCTCCCCGCCACCGCCACCCAGAAGACCACCGACCTGAGCCCGCTCCTCCCCGCCACCACCACTCAAGAGACCACCTCCACGAGCCTGCTCCTCCCCGCCACCATCATCCAAATCATGATATAAACATTCGTATCGTGTGCATCCGCTAACGTCTATGCACGCGACGCATGGGGTTATCAACAGCGCACGTCACTTGTTGAAAAAGGGGATGCATGACAATGCGCAGTGCGCCTATTTGTGGCCGGGCGGCTGAAGACAGAAGTGTGTGTGCTGTGCATGTGCGTCCCGCCGTCCCCACTGCGCCGGTCAACCACCTTCCCCCGTCCCCTCCCTCCCTGCCCCGGCCGCAGGTACTCATATACTGCAGAGCAGCTCACTAGCGGACGCGTATCGGCCGTGCGTCGACAGTGCCCCTCTGCCATACCCCGCTTGGCCGTGTCGACGGTGCCCCTCTGCCATGCCCCGCTCAGATGTGTCGCCGGTCCCCTCTGCCCTACCCCACTCAGCTGTGTCGCTGGTGCCCCTCTGCCATACCCCGCTCAGCTGTGTCGCCGGTGTCCCTACCCGCTGCCGGCCGGCCGTCACGTGCTGGACACCGAAGCCCTGCGACGGCGGTGCGCCGGGCCGATGACGGGCGGAGCCAGCCGCCTTGGACCTCGGTGATCGAGGGCCAGGCGGCGGGTAGATGCCAGCACCGGGCTCATCGCCTGATCACCTGGTCACAGGCCGAACAGCGCTCTGACCAGCACATGTTCGAAACGCGTACGTTGGTGCACACGCTCACCTAAGGTTGCCCGCCCCTTTACGTTCCCGCCGACATGTCCTACAGAACATCACATCACGTTTGGACGTCAGTTATCATGTCAGTAATGCCCTTGCTGGCCAATGCCCGCAGGCAATAACGCTAATGGAGCAGGACAACCCACGAGCGCGACCAGCAGCAATAGGAAATACACATCTGGAGCTAAAACAGCAATACCGTTAATGGGGCGGCACTGAGGAATGCGCATTGGAAGGTAAGCGCATACAAAGTGCCTCATCTGGCCCCGCTTCGCCGCAGGCGCTGCTCGCATCCGAACGACCGACTCAGCGTGGTGGCACACCACGCCGCCCTCCTGCGGCTCCGGAGCTGCGGGCAGCTGCAGTGTGGCTTCGCCTCAGATCGACCACTCGGCCCGACGCCGGCCGGCCTGGAACGGCTCTGGGCCCATGTCGGACCGCCGCCGGCCTTCCGGCCACGCTGCAACATCTCTGCTAAAGGGATGTTCCACATTTGTATGGGGTCCTGAATTGAAAAAGCCATTTTGAAGGCATTGGTGCAGCTCACAGCCCTGCCCTTCGTAAGATTCTAGTTTTCTAGTTTCTGAGCTACACTCCCGTGAACATGTGCAGACTGCTTAGTGCGACTGCTTCGATGTCATCAAGGCATCCCTAACGCCATAATAACGCCATTCGAATCTTGCAATTCCATTGGTCATACCGCGATTAATGCAAAAAAATATAGCTGTTAAGTCGCCGATCTCTGCCGTTCGGAGCACGATTTCCAGATATAACGGCCGCCAATTGGCTCTCAATAAATGTTGCGCGAGGTACGATAACGTCATCAAACAATGACGTATTGGGGAGCATATTTACCAAATAGACAAATAGTGTTTTCTAGAGCAGTCTTTTACATTAAAAGTATATCAATAGTTATAAGTGCGCTTATTTCACTATACATGATGATCGCTGAAGATCGATGAAGACATTAAGTCTTCAAACGTGGAACATTCCCTTTAACATACAGCGCACAACCATGGACCAGAAAAGTGGATCCCGGCTTAGCATTGCCGGGTTTAAGAGCCGGTTTCGTTTTTACGGCGAATCGAATGGCACGATGAGTGATGAGTCCATGAGCGTCTCCAGCGAAATGGCTCCTTACAGCTCTTGATAGCCACCATTCGCCAACAAACACCCACACGTCCGTCGGTGCAGCTCGCCGTCTGCCCTACAGCTCAGACTGATCCAGCACGTCACAGGCCCGTTCAGTTGTACGGAGCGCTGTCGAACCGAATCTGCGACGTACGCAGATCAAGAGGAAGGATGGTGTGTCCATCGCTCTGCCAGCAGATGAATGCTTTCGTCCCCGCGGACACGAAGGGTTTTGCGTCGACCGCACTCCTCTAGACACCACTGTAACAACCGATGGCTTTCAGGCGTCCTCGCCAAATCAGCGCCACACCTCACGAGAACAGTAACCGAAGACGAGGACGGCGCCCCAGGATCGTGTGAGGACATGCCCCTGCCATCACCGCCGGCCAGCGGCGGCGCGTGTGGGATGACCCGGTGACGTGCTCGAGGCGCTGACGCCGACGAGGCCCGCGGGGCGCCCATCAAGTCCTCAGCGGTCGAGTGCGGCCCCGATGGCCGCAATATCGGCGCCGGCGCCCCTCCACGGACCGCTGACGGCGGCAATAGCGGCACGCGGCCGGCTGTCCCCATATCACCGACGGTGGGGGCCGGCCGGTCAGTGACGAACAGCGCTCCCGTGCGGGCAACGACAGGTCTGACAGAGGTCACCGGTCACGGGGGCAGCGGCCTGGACCGGGACCCCAGCCGCTGCGACACCACCGGGCGGGGCCGAGCTTCACCACACCAGACGACTGAGATGCCACCCCATCCCCCATCCCCCCGGGACGCATCTCTAGGGCCGAGGAAAACCGCACACGACAACACCGCGAAAGTTCGCATAGTTGGTCGTGCATGTATTACGCAAGTTCTGCCAAGCAAAACTATATATGGTTCAGATCTCGCCAGGATACTAAGCGACATGCCACTTTTGGACCCCGTGGAGCTCCTTTCACCACAAGTGATGGCAGTTTGACATTCAACGGCCACAAACGGTAACTTTAAGCAGGAAATCAGGAAAGAACGGTCACGTCAAGCACACTCATCACTTTCAGTGTTCCCCATTTGTATGGGGCTTTGAATTGAGAAAGCCATCTTGAATTCTTGAATTCTAGTTTCCGAGATACACGCCCGCGAAGATGTGCAGACTATTTCCGGGGGACTTTCAAGGCCACCCAGGCATCCATGACGCTATAACGTCATTCAAATCGTATTATTCCATTCGCAATGTGGTGAGCAAGGCCAACGAACATATTGCTGTCGAGTCGTTTATACCTGGCGTTCGTAAGCAAGATTTCCAGATGTACCGATCGCCAATTGGCTCTCAATCAATGTTGTACAACGTCCGATAATGTAATCAAACAATGATGTATTGAGCAGCATATTTCCTGTGCAAAGAAGTTGCGTCGTCTAAGATGGTGATGATTTGGGATTTAAGGGCGCGTTGACATCAAAGGTCATACTGCGCCCATAACAGCTGTTAAGGGCTGTGTTATGTTTGACCTAGAAAGAGGCGAATACAGCTGGTAACTTGATACATCTCCGAAAAAGGCACAACTGGTTTGAATGTAACAGTGAAGAGTCGTCTCTTAGCATATCGCAACAAGTCAAACATGACGCAGTCGTTCTTCTTTGAAATGTGAGCAGGAGTGACGTACATGGTAAACTATCAACGGTGCGTCACACTTAGCGCATTGACGTCTCCCGCCACCACGCAGCAGGTATCCATGTGTCGCGAAATTACTGCCAATTAGCAGACGGCACAGGCTAACCTCCCCACATCTAGTCGCTCTCGAGCTAGACGGCCGAAGGCCCAGCGGTGACTTATCATCCTTAGCTGATTGCTGCTTTTGTCGTCCCAGCAGGGTTGCTATGCTTTCTTGTTTTTGTTAATAAGCTTTGATGGCTGGGTAGAGGTTCCAAGCTGTAAGCGGAAAAGAATGTGTGCGAGGCGTACTAGCGGCCCGCTTCGCGACAGCGTTGGCGAGCTCGTTGCCCGTTATCCCTACGAAGCTTGGCATCCAGAATAGCACCACAGTTTTGGACATGCAGATCAACCACGTCAAGCGAGTCAAAATGTCCTGTGAAAAGGGACACTGACGGCAAAATGTCTTGAGAGCCATTAGGCTGCTGAAGGAGTCAGGTTAGATCACGTGCCAGTTGTCATCAGCGACTCCAATACAGCGAAGTGTTCTAATGATGGCAACAAGCTTTGCGGTGAACACAGAGCATGGTCTGGTCATGATAATGAAGAAGTGACATGGCCAAACACGAACTCAGCGTCAAGACCTGATTCGGTTTTGGATCCGTCTGTAAAGGTTGTCACATACCCTTGGTATGACGAGATAAGCTCCAGAGCCCAACTCTCGAGTCGCACGTTACATGCTCTCGTTTTCTGGCCTCTGCTAATGAGAGATCCGCACCTGATGCACACATTTCCCGAGGGGGTGCTCCTAGGTGACTTGATCTGAGCACTCCCTCCCGATGCCACTTTCTCGGAACAGCTGTGGGACCTGAACCGCAAATGGCACAGCACGTGATCTCCGTTCATCTCGAAGGTCGCGTCACGAGCCGTGAAAAGACTGCCAGGTAGGTGGGATATTTTGGGAGCTGTGTCAACTTGCGAGCATACCTCATCCCACGCATTTCCCTCCGATCTGAGGGCAGCGGTTCATTTGCCTCCACCAATATTGTGTTGTCTAGAGCAGCCCTTTCCACTTCAAGTACACCAATAGCCCTAAGTTTATTTCATCATTTCTGATGCATGCTTCAGTACCTTCAAATGTGGAACATTCCTTTTAATATGTCGAGCTCATCAACTGCAAATGAAGTCAGCGATCCGCGACAACATTGTCTGATTAGATTTTAGGTCGGTCACAGACGACTTCCGCAATGATTCTCATGCAGAGCATGACCGGCGGCACTGAACTAAAAAGGCAGAGCATAACTGAGGGCATAGAGCTAAACAGGCACCGTTTCATGACGTGCTCTTGTACAGCTGCCATTTCCACTTTGCACCAGCAAGCACCTACGTCGGCCCAGCCTGGAAGGTCATTCATCGGCCTGAAGGTGTCAACCGGATACCGCTGAATTTCCTCGACACCCAGCTATTCACTTGTCGTTGCCCCACGGCTCCAGTCCAGCTGCGGACCACTAAGGAAAACACGTGCTTACCACTCTCCTCCGCCATCGGGCGCGCCGCTCAAGATCGCCACCGCCCGGCTATCGCCAAGCTACCCCATTCAAACGCAGGGAGGCGAGGCTGCGGCGAGTGCGGCGAGTCTGAGGCGCGTCAACGCTTAGGCATCACGTCAGGAGAGACGTGCACTGGTTTTGAGTGCAGTAGCCCGGAGCCGAAAGAACCATTCTGATGACGGACGGGCTCTGGTGAACGCTTGGACCTGAGACAGAGAACTTCACGACTGAACTCATTCTGGAGCCATAAACGTACTGGACTGGACAGCGTCAGGAACGTGCTTAAGAAAGAAAGGTACAACGAATGGAAAAATAGCACGTCGCCCCAGCGGGCATCTATAGTCCACAGTCGAACCATAGCTCAAGAAATGTCACGCATCATAAAGTACAACTTCGGTCAACTTGGCCGTGGAACCCTTCCAGGAAGCCGTCAAACGGAGCGATGTTGTAAGCTTTGTGTTAATCTAGCCCAAAAGCGAGACGATCGAAACTTACAGAATGACTTCTCTTTCAGAGTGACTGTAAGTTAATCTGGGTTAAGATGTCCGATATAATCAGAGAATCTGCGGCACGTACATAAAATAACTTTCCAATTACTCACCGTCACCAAGGAAATACCAGGCCGCCTACAATACTACACCAGAGCATATTTAGGTGACGGCTATGGGCGCCAGTCACCGATGATAGTCAGCGCTGCCGACCGTGGTTGGAGCTATGCATGTTGCCCCCAACGCCCTCCCCGCCCCCAGTATTTGCCCCGGGCCCTAGAGGAGGAGAGGATCCGTTCACCAAAAGAGTCGTTTAGCGGGGTAACAAACCCCACTACTCGAAAATGTCATCTTTCCCCATAATAAAGTTACGCTCCTCGTCACTGTCAATTTGCACATCAGCACGCCACAGCGTCCGGAAGCATGTTCGACGATCGACCAGACAGGGTGGACACGACACGCGACAGCCATCTGCCCCGACACCGATCGACCCGATACTGCACGGACACTCCCGCGGCTGAACGACGATCCCAAGAAGTCTGGTGCCGCGATAGCACAGGCAAACGCGTCGGCATTGAGGACGCGCCTACCAAATATTCAGGCAACCCCAGCGCGGCCTGGGTTCGTTCTTTAAAGGTGGCCATGCGTCATTTGCTCTCAAATGGCGTTGGGCGCTGGCTTGTTGGGCGCATCCCGACACACACTACGCCAGTGGTGCGACCTGAGATTATCTCTCTTCGTCCTGACATCGCCATCCGTCGTAAGGCACTACGCCAGTGGTACGACCCGTGAGATTACCTGTCCTCGTCCTGACATCGCCATCCGTCGTAAGGCACTACGCCAGTGGTGCGACCCGTGAGATTACCTGTCCTCGTCCTGACATTATCATCCGCCGTAAGGCACTACGCAAGTGGTGCGACCTGTGAGATTACCTGTCCTCGTCCTGACATTATCATCCGCCGTAAGGCACTACGCCAGTGGTGCGACCTGTGAGATTACCTGTCCTCGTCCTGACATCGCCATCCGTCGTGAAGCAATTTCCTCCCCATGTAGTGGGACTCCCACACGTAACATGGGAATTGAGTTCACATGGCTGGAATGCCTGAGGCAGAATAATCCGCCACGCCCCGTGATATGAGAGCGGAGTCGTGTCGCGGCCAATAACCACCGGTGAGCACCGGCCCAGCATATGCCACATCCCACACCATCCGTGCCCCGCGCTGCCCGCCGGCCGGCCAATGCAGCCACTTCGGCGCCCCGTCACGTCGCCATGATATGGCGCCCTCACGCGCACGTGACCACGATGAGCGGCGTGCAAGGCAGACCCGCTCGCCAGCGGCCGCCGCCCACGACGCTAGCAGGCACTGGCGCCACTCACCCATCGGCGACTTGTCCTTGTCGTGGGAGGGCGAGCCGGCCGGCGAGCTGATGTTGCTGTCCGCGCCCTCCGTGGTGCTGCCAACACAGAACAGCGTCGCCGCGTCAGCATCGCACGAGTCCGCGGCCCGGCCAGGCACGCCACCCGACGGCCCCACGCGCCGCTTGTCAAGTGCAAACACCAGCTTGTAACAACGGCATCATCTATGCACAGCCAAGGATTGCACCGCACGCATGGATGACGCGAGCCTCTGGGGACTTTCAGATGTGTTTGAGTCCGGGCAGACGTATGGACCTGCGCGCAGCACGATGCCATAACGCGTCACTGCGGATGCGTCACAAACGAAGCGAACGATGCAAAACCGGCACTGCCAGACGTCTGGCTTGACTGCCGTCCCCAGCAGCAGGAACGCCACAGCATGTATGCGCACAGCAGATACGCCACAAGCACAGCAGGCGTCACACCACCTTGATATGACACACCTTGGCTTCCCAATGATAAGACGCCTGACGCCCCTCGGCACCGAACCCAGGAATCTCTCCAAAGGTGGACGTTCGCCGCAGCCCACAGCCTACAGCCCGCAGTCCGTCCCGCGCCACGCCCCGCACCGGTCCACGGACCATCTCTTCGACGCAGCTGGTCGCGTCCGCGTTCGCTTGGCATCGGAGCGTGCTGGCCCCAGCGGGCCGGCTGTGATTTAAACCGCACGGACGGCCCGCGGAAGCACGCGTGCTGACTGGCCCAAGCGGGTCAGCTATGAGCTAAAGCGCACGGACGGCCCGCGGAAGCCCGCGAGCTAATAAAAATATCACAGCTCTCGCGCCTGTCACGGGTGTTTTGCGTCGAAGTTTCGCACTAGGACAGGTGATGACGGCAGCCGTTTGGCGGCAGGTGCCAGGTGGTAAGGACAGGTGCTTCAGCGACCAGACGTCCGCTGAGGCCGAGGGTGCAGCATTGCACGTCACAAACAGCCGAGCCCGCACCAGTGTCAGCTTCGTGCATTCATATTTTTTATTAATCAAAGTATCTGACGGCAACGTCGTGGAGATAGGGCCCCGGCGTCAACCTAGAGGAGCGTTCTCGACCATAGCGCAACTAATGTCGGTCAGGCAGGCAGCCCTGCGAGGCTCCACACAGATATACTCCTTAGGGCATTCTCGACACACCCAAAGTTTAGCCCCGGGCGAGTTTTTCAAAGTTTAGCCGCGGCCGCGTTGTTACAGCTTCGCCGACAGCTATCCGGAGGGAATCGTTCTGCGGTGTTCGCCGGGGCGGCCGCGCCGCTCACACCGCCGGCGACGGGCCGGAATCCCGGGACCCTGTCAGCGGCTGCAGGCACCCGTCGGCGCGGTGGTCGCCCTGGCGTCTGGCCCGAGCTGGGCCGGCCCAGCCGCAACGCCCTCCCGAAGGTGACACGGCACCAGGCCGGACCAAACCGGAACAGGCCCGACCAGACCAACAGGGGGGACGGCCTTGAGTGAGAGCACAGCGGGGTGACCACGCTTGGGACCATTTCAAGTGAATGCAACGGAATCAATACCGCAAGCAGCCAAGCTTCAGTGGGGTCAGTGGGGAATCGATACCTTTGAAAACTTGGAACGGGTCTGGCTGAAAGTTCGTCATGAGTTCGCGTAAGAGTCGAACAAATCAGTGCACGAGTGAAAAGTGAGGCCGTCCGAATGCGAATCTGACGGCATGTCCTGGGAGTCGAGTCCTGGGAGTCGAAGCAGATCCCGTTGTAATGAGTCTAACTCAGCCGCGGGTTAGATATGCATCAGGTCGCGATACATCATTAGTGCGGCACAGACCGGAAAGCCCAGCGCTCAATCAGCTCACTCACACGCCCGACAGCGCGCACCGGCAGGCTCAGCCTAATTGCATGCGGGCGATATTGTAACTGTGTTTGCCGTGCAGCACGGTTGCCAAGATCCACAATTTGCCGTGCAGCGTAGACCAACAGGCAGCAGCCATGGCGACCGGCGCAGTGTACACGGACCGGGACGGGGTCGACGGCGGCGCTGAGCGGTGGCGTCCGGCTCTTTCCACCCCGCGCGCCCGACGACTCCAGCAGCGCTGGTCGAGCGGCAAACCAGAGCACCCGTGCAGGCCAGGTCACAGGAGCCTGCCAGATGCCCCCCCCCCTCGGTGGCCCGGAGGTACAACCCGACCCCGGCCGCGCTCCGTCCCGCGGCAGGGGCCTGCGTGTGACCCAGTGCCGCCGACGGCACCGGCACCGGCTGCGGCGCTCCCACGGCGCCGCGCCGAGGTTTTGCGTTTGGCCGCGCGGTCAGCGGCGCCGGCGCGCCGGAGGGGTGCCCGCGGCCGTAACGACGCCATTAGGTGCCGTCACAGTGGGGCGATCGTTTACCGCCACACCCCGCGGTGGTGACCCATACACCGGCCGGTGGCGTTTTCCGGCCGCGAGCAAGCGGACTTCGTGCACGCCCGCTGTACGGCTGTCACATCGGTGAATGGACGGCGGCAGCCCGCGGCGTCGCAGGCCCAGCACCGGCGAAACAGCGTCGTCCAGGCCCGGTGTGGGGCGATACGCCACGGCGTACAGCTCGCCACCAAAGGCCGCCACCGAAAGCCGACTAGCTGGGGGCGGGGGCGGGGGGATGCCACACGTCACCGGACGTCAGTGCGCTGCACAGTCCGGCCGCGGCCCGTCACGCTCGGGAGCAGCGCCGGCACGGACCGGAGAGCGAGGACCGCGCACTCGGCGCCGACCAGCGACGCCACGCGAAACAAAACATGCGTGCACCGATGACCACTGATACCAATCGGGGCAAACATGCCTGAAAACCGAAAACAGATGTATATCGATTTGTTTTCCGGTCAAACGCGTTAACACTTCGGACATTTTCGGGACAAACATACTGTTTACTGTTTATGCCCGTGAAGTGCTGGCTAACGATCGCCGGTTCCGCTGGGACTGGCGGCTGCGAAGACAGCGGCATGACAGCCGGGCGAACAAGGGGCGGCCGACGGCGGGGGGCGGCCTGGCGATCCAAGGGTGGTCTGCAGACAGGCCCGCAGCGCCAGCCGTGCCAATGTTCAGCAGACCCCCGCCGTGTGCGCGGCGGCGGGGGTCTGCCAGGACACGTGCAGCCAGCGGCGGCCGCGCTCCAGAGCTGACCGGACGGGACCGGGACCGGGACCGGGACCGGGACCGGGACCGGGACCGGGACAGGGACAGAGACCGGGACCGGGACCGGGACAGGGACAGGGACCGGGACCGAGACAGGGACAGGGACCGGGACCGGGGCCGGGACCGGGACCGGGACAGGGCCCGGGACAGGGACCGGGGCCGCGTGCGACGGTACCCGATGGAAGTCCAGGTGGCGCGCGGCACGGCCAGAGCAGCGGGCGGGGGTGTCACCAGCACGGCCGCATCCGTCAACACGTGTCGGCGGGCGAGACGTAGGCGGGAAGCCTGACAGCGTTGCGGCGCATCCGATCAAGTCGGCACAAGGACCTCATCGCGTAGGCAGATACTGACTACGGTCTTCGCTACAAAATTACACTTCTTATGGCGGACTGATAGTGCTGTACCCGCAACAGGCTTTGAGCCGCAGCTTCGACCAAATCCCGCTCTCCGCCAGCAGGCGCAATGATATCGAGACATGGGATCTGTGAGCTTCCTCGTCAGGCGGCTGAGCCCGCTTCGAACCATGCAGTTCGTCGATCACGAACGTCTTTCACCTCACGGAGTTTGACCAGGCACTGAAAATACATCAGCGTTGCAGCAAATAACATCCGTGCTGCGAATTCGGCGCAACCGGCTCTTCATCACAGATCAAACGAGAACGGAATGATTCCATTTCTGAGCCCGCCAATAGCCGGAGCAACTCGACGCGAGATGTCCGGCCGAGGTGCCATTCGGATTTAGACTCCTCTGAGGTCTGAAGTTGAAGTTATAGGGCTCGAACACTCTGATACAGCTGAAAAGCGCACGGGCCAAGGCAAGCTCGGCGGCGTAGCCCGGCGCAGATGGCGAGGGACAGCATCGGCTCGACCAGCCGGCCGGCTCCCGGCTACAGCCACCCACCCCTCACGACAGGGACCGACTGGCAGCGCGGAGTTCCGTCCAGCCTCGCTCAGTTATTCTGAGAGCTGCGCTGATTTATTCGGATCCAGTCATTCTGACGCCTGTGCTGCACTCCCGAACGGCGGAGCGTCGAATGCCAAACTATTCAACATAAAAATGAGGTCCACCTCGTGCCATATATTACCATAATGCTTGAGTGCACCCTCGGAGGATTTATTAGTGGCTGCTGCAATCTGAGGCCGGCTTAGCTTGGAGTATATAGCCTTTTACATCAGCGTTTTTTCGTGACGACCGACCAAAAGAGAACGCGGCAAGACGCAGAAATTTTCTCGCCACATTACTTGCCAAAGGACCTTACAGACTCAGTTACAAGGTGAATGACCGGATTATGCATGCAGATATGCATGCTCCCTGCCTGTGCCATGAAGAGTAATAGGCTTGGCTTGCTGATGCACTGGTCACAGGCCACAGGTCTGTCATTAACAAACGAGACAATAGCCCTGCCCGCTACCTGTTATTCCATGCTTTCCAGACAATTTAGGCTGACAACGCATTCACGTTTTTGTTCACGGGTGCCTCGTTTTGTTCTGTTCACAGCTTGTGAAATAAACGTGACTAGATTGGAGCCTGTCCCAACTTCGTGAAATGCGACAAATCAACATTGCCTTTTAATGATGTTTGGCAGTCAGTGGTTCACATCAAGTTTGCCTTGCTGTATGCTGTTCAACTCTTGTTCATAAAACAACTTGACATACATGATCAACTATATACTCCTAACTGTAGGAACTTTTGTGTATCTTTTATATAAAACAAATGTATGGAAATAACCTTATTCTTAATCTAGAGATGTGTTATGCCTTATCACCATTTACCTGAGCCAAGCGCTATATGCTGTTTAACTTGCAACGTCTACCTCCTACCAACATCAACATTTGACCCACAGGCGACGGTGATTCATCACCTTTGACATCACACACTTCTGGCACCCCAGGGACTGTCCAGTCAGGTTTCAGTTGTAGGGCACTGAGTATACCACTGCTGAGTTGAACCACTGCTTTCCCTTGAAACACAAAACCAGAGGGTGG
The DNA here is from genome assembly GCF_011947565.3 of Pollicipes pollicipes. Lineage (NCBI taxonomy): Eukaryota > Metazoa > Arthropoda > Thecostraca > Pollicipedomorpha > Pollicipedidae > Pollicipes > Pollicipes pollicipes. The sequence goes on from NW_023596576.1 coordinate 47,243,641, forward strand.
CCTGTCAAAAGTTATTCATATTTGATGGTGTGTCTGGTAGCAATCCAAACATCCCATGCTCAGACTGGTATTAACCTTGTTTTATATCATGACATATGTCTGCATCTCTTTCACTGCATATATTTCTGGAACCGGAGCTCATGCTGGATAGTGCTCATGTGACCCTGGCTCGCACCATGCATCATGAACTTGCAGGTCAACAGCAGGATTTTGTGGAGAAAGACTAACATGCCAAAGCAATTGACATAGTTCGTCCAGTCCTCCAACCGCATCTGACCTCAAGTAGTTGCTGCCACAGCCACATTTTCATCAGTGGAAGATGGCAGGTGTGAACATGAGTTGGGCACCAAATGACCACCGCAGTCTGTGCACCCGTAAACTTCAGTAAACATCAAAAAGTGGAAGTGACTCAAGCCCATTCATCCCACCACAGATTGGATGAGAATCTGGCTCTGCAACCAATTGAGCTGTAGGGGTGGCATTTATTGAGGAATTCCCCACATGCCACAATGGCATAAAACTGACCCTGAAGGCTGAAGTTGACACAGAAGAGTGGCAACTCAATAGACCAAGAGATAGGTTCCAGCAGGCCCCAAGAACCATTTCAGTCCCATATCCACTATATTTATTGATCCCAGATGCCCTTACATTGCTAACTGTACATCCTATCAAATGCTACATGCAATGCATGCAGCTTGATTTGGGGTGTAAATTATGCTTCTCAACTAGATCAATACGTAATTTTGCAAAAAAAGGCCGTGCATCTAATGGAAAACGTGTTCCCTCCACAAAGCTCCAAGCCAATCTTTAAATGATGCCAACTTTTGAAATTATTGGATATCACTTAATCCCAAATGTAAATTGTGATGCACAAATTTCTAACTTCACAGCTTCCTGCATCATTTGTTTAGTATACAAGCTCTATGAATCAAATGAAATGGACATGAGGAGATTAAAACATCTAGCACCTCTTTGCCTGCTTCTTTCTGTTCATTTCCATTTCCTAGCTGGGAGTGCTGTGACTTCATTCCATGTTTTCTGGTGTTAATGTGTGGGTCTGTTGCATTGCTGGGATACAGGGACAGGCACCCCTGATTATCCGTTCTTGGATAACGGTATAGAAAAAATACAAAGCACACACCACATATGTGTAGAAAATGTAACATCTGCAAGGCATGAACTTCTTGACAACATCTGAAAATGAAATACATTGCATAAGCATATGGCCGACCAAAATTACCCAGAATGCCTCACTGCTTATCCAAATATTGCATTTGTGCCTGCTCCTGAAGATAATCTCCAGATTCTAAAAAATCACTTAGTCAACAAATTTGTTATCTAAATGTTTGGGACTTGCCCAAAAGGCAATTGTTGACAGTATTCCTACCAATGTTGGGATGAAAATCCTTCCCCTTTCAAAATAAGCTGCATCAGCTCATAGGCAGGTTAGATACTGCTGCTTTTGCACATTATCCTTATCTCTGATGCAAAGCAATGAAACACTGCCAAAGTTACAGTGCCACCACATGGTACTCATCCCATAAAAGGTCTATGTTTGATCAAAAATTTGAAGAATCATTAGATGTGTCTGGATGTTGAGGGAGGATGTGACCAAAAAGAAAACATAATATAAATTGGTATAGTACACAACATTGTACATGCATAACTCAAGCGATTTTGTGTTAGCCGAGCACCTTGGCTAGGACATTAGATTACAGATCATTAGATCTGTTTGGATGTTGAAGGAGGATGTGACTAAAAAGAAATACATAATATAAATCAGTACAGTACATAACATTGTACATACATAACTCAAGTGATTTTGTGTTAGCCAAGCACCTTTCAAAGGCTTAACCACACCACCACATTATGTTGTAGATAATGTATAGAGCAGCACCTTTCAAGGGCTTCACCAAATCATTACATTACATTGAAGGTACTGTATAAAAAACTGGCATATTCTCAATTCTTTCTTTTATTTGTGTAAATCAGTTCCAGAACCAGAAGAGCCAATCTGGGCTTAGCCCATGCACCTGTCAGCAAGAACTCTTGTCCAGCTTTAACTCTGTCTCAGAAGCCAGCAGTACCCATGACCTAACAGAACAATAAGACAGACTTTTCAGTGGGGAACCCACTGGGAATTAGCTGACAGACCTAGTGCCAGATCCTTAAGTACACCTTTGAGATTCACATCCTTCCACAAGCAGCCAGCCTCAGCATTTTGGTTGATGATCTGGACCCAATCACATTTGTGTGATGGCAAGTCCATCCCAACTTGTTTAGAGAATGTGGGGATGCGCAGTAGATGTGCCACAGATGCTTACCTTGACCGATCATCCTGCTCATCCAATGAACCTTTGACAGACTTCTGGGATGTTGGTGTATCTGTTTTAGACTCCTGTGTTTCCTTTTCCTTGTCAGAATGTTCTGAATGTTGCTCAGCAACTGGATTTTCAGCGCTGTCTGGAGTCTTCTTAGATAGTCCTCCCAGCCAACTGCTCATCTGATTTGTCACGTTCGAAAACATCTTGAAAAGTGACAACCAACCGACAAGCAAAATGCGTTCACTTTGCTGACCAAGTGTTAATAGCCACACCCCTATTTAATGGAGCTTTCAGGCCTCAGGAACTTCATTCATTCCTGGATCGCATCCAATGAAATCAGCCACCTTAGAATGACACCAGACGCCCTATTGGTGAGCAGCGCCATGCATCACCACGGAGCGCTCTCCAATGCAACACCTATTCTCTGCGTCCATCACTCCTGGTGCTTAAATTCACAGACGCACTATCCTCTCGTCACCACCCGCCAGCACCAGCACCTTCAAGGCCCCAGTACGTGGTGCAATGTCAAAACAAACATGGCGAGAGGCCAGCTGACTTCTCCAGGAGGTTTATGTTTGGGTGTGTGTTTTAAAATTTATCCAAAATAGTCCGTTGTCTTCACGTAATATTTTCAAGCGTCTTTGCACTAGAATCAATCACTCATTTTGTCTAAGTTGAAGTATTCGCAAAAAAACACAAGTTAATTCTCTCGGGCTCTTAAAGTTATTGAACTTTTAATCCTGTTTTCGAAGAAAGTAGAAGAACTTGACCACCAATAATAAACCGCTGCTTCCTCAACTGAGAATGGTAGAAGTCACACGCAGAAGATGCCATCCTAATTCTACACAATACTTTTATGCTTGTTTGGCGCTTATAGTGCAAAAGCGTCGCACTGTTTTGTTTCGGAACGCTGCTGGCCCCTGGCCCTTTAACAGCGGTGAAAGCAGCAACACTTCGCGGGATTTTGTCAGTGTTGTTTGGGCTTTGCATCGGTGGTTGGAAGGCGGTATTTCGTGGGTTGTCGGTGAGGTAAGGATGTGGTTACCACATTTGCTTGTTTCGCGGTCAGCCGTGGAGTCGGTTACATAGCATCCTCTCAATGATGGCAGTATGCGTTTAGAGCAATTCGCAGTGGCATTAGCTGAGGTGATAAGAATATCATACAAATCAGAAGCTGTTAGAGGTAGGTGTTTGCTATTTTTGGGTTTTGTGTTGCAACCTTGAGTGGTCTTACTTCAGCCATTTTTATGCAGGAACAAATTATGACTTTTTCTGCTAGAATACTTTTGTACCCTGTCTGTGCCATACTGGATGTCTCTGTGACACCAATTAGCTGAACCTCACCCTTGATGTGCTGTGTCTAGGCTGGGTCAAGCTGTACTGAATTTCACAGCTGTTTTTATCTGAAATATTTATGGAGTATTTCCATATGAAATTACCTTTGCAGCATAATAGCTCCCAGTAACATAGGCTCAGTTCACTGAACTTGTCAGTGACTGTACCAAACTTTGTGTGCATATATTCATGCTGGAAATGGGCTAGCATTTTTATGGTGGTGTGACTACTGTGCAGAACATTTTATGTGTAAGGTTTGTTTTTACAGTCTATTATTGAATGCATTTTGAATAGCTAATAATTGGGCTGGTAGGTAGTTATATGCATAATACAACTGTGTTTTAAAAGCTATATTTGATGTATACAAGGAAGGATTTGAACTCCTAGCCTTCCTATAGGCCATATTATTGAAATAAGTTTGTGTGTTTGATATTGTGAGTACTTAGTTGACCTTCAGTATACCAGCATGGACATTTGATATGGTGTGAACCTAGCATTGATTATAGTGAAAAACTTCACATTTTGCTGTTGGGGCTGGGTGCATGAGTTACTTGTGGCCATCAGCGCAGCTTTGAAACATTAAACACCATGATACATTCTGAAGTATCAAGTTACTCATGAATATAAACTCATTTTCAAAAAAGTAAGTTCACTTTATATAACTTATGCTTGTATGCAAGTCTTAACTGGAGTGGTGATGTTTTTTAAGTGGATCGGGGTGTCAGTGAATGCACACTCAAGCTTCAGGTCATCGATTATCATAACATCAGGTCAGTTACATGTTAAGCAACTGTTCTTGTGAAAGTACAGTTCAAAAATCTATAAAAATCTAGTATGTACATGTGGTATTCATGCATTTATAGCCTGTTATATATTTACTAGGTATGCCAGAAGCTCTTATTTTGCATCTTAAACCCTCTCTCCCCTAGACAAAATGCATCCAAATCCCAGAATAATAACCAGTTTGTGTGCATGCTACTTTAAAACCAGGTGGACTGCTGTCTGAAAGCAGGCTACAAGGTGCTTTGTCTGGTTGCTGGTGTTTATTTTAGTACTGAGATTCAAATGATATCTCCATAAATTCTTGTGAATAGTACTATCATTCAGATCATTTACCAGTTGTTGTTGGTAGAAGATGATAATCAAATTGTTAAAATTTACAAGTCATGTGTTCCTCTTGCATTCCTTCTAGTTGCTTCATCATTTCTGTGTGGTAAGTTGTATGTGGGTATAATCATTTGTATTGGCATCAACAAATACTTGTGAAACTATTTAGGCCAAACATTTATCACTTTTGTCCAGTGGGAATAGGCTTAACATGAAATGTATAAGGGTATTCAATATGTTAGAAATAAATAGCATTTAACATGTATGTGTGGGAAGTTATTAATGCTTTTGCTCTGGATAGCTGCTTTGTTCTACATAGATAGGGTTTGCAGTGTTTTCACTGATCACAATGAAAGTGATTTTTGTGCTCATAATTGATGTTCTCAGTGGAGTTCCTTGGCTTTGATGTGCTTAGCTTGTTTTGTGGACACATGCTGCAAAACAAATGAACAAGATGTAAGCTCATTTGTTGTGTAGGGATCTAGTGCTATGAAGTGCCAAGCTGTGGCTGTCTGTGGTAAATATGTTCTCTCCTGGCAAGAGAACATGATGCCTTAGGTGAGAATTAAAGTGATGGTGTAATCTACTTCAATCTTACAATGTGCGGCACTCACTGATAAACCAGGCCAGACCAAATGGTTTGGAAATTGAAAACCATTTTTCTGTGATGTATTAACAAAAGCCATTGTCATTACAGACACTGAGCTTGAGAACCCGAAATGGCCATTGCAGCAGCACGAGGGAAGCTCATGGCAGTGATTGGTGATGAGGTAAGGTTATGGTGATCATGCTCATTGCATGCACCTATAATGATTGACCAATGATTCAGATGAAATATTTGTGACAGGTAGCAGATAGTTAGACACCATCAAGATCAGCAGATGTTTCAGCCATAGCTGGAAGTTTTCCCAAGCACTGACGAGGACCTATGATCCTGCTGGTATGCTGATTCCCTGCCCTTATAACAGCTGTCTCCTGCTAGATATGACATACAGGTCAACAACCATTGAGAAGGCCTTCATTAGTGGTATACACCATGATGCAACAGATTCTCCGAGAAGTCATTCTGAAGTGGCGTTTTTGCGGCAATTTTCCGACGGATATATTTTACATGGGAAACGTGGGAGGCGCTCTGCAATATGCAGACTGCATTCGTACGAATCGCCGGCCAAATTTCGCGATTCAAGTTGTATTAATCGCTGGACGCGAAATAACAGTGAGCTTGGATGCTGTGTGTAATATTTCAGTTAAAAGTTTCATGTGTGGTTCATGTTATCACACACAACTGACCGTTGACAACCCGGAGTGGTAAAGCGGCGATAGACGCAGCCAGCCCGGCTGGGCTTGCCTCCCTCCCTCTCGTGCTCCCTCCCCTTGAGAGCGACACCCGGCTGTCAAGGGATGAGCAATGCTGCCGTCAGGCGGTGCTTGGCCCCGTGGCATGTGATCTCGGGTGCCTCTGTGACAGTGAGAATTGTAGCCATTGTGATCATGTGACCTGCCCCCTGTCTGCAGGATACGTGTGTTGGATTCCTGCTGGGTGGTATCGGTGAACTGAACAAGTCCAGAAAGCCGAACTTCATGGTCGTGGATAAGAGTGAGTTGCGCGCGTGTTTTACTCCACGATTTGCGTCGCTCGTCGGGTGGATACTGTGACTGTTGAATGCTGCGTTGTCACACCGACGTCCCACTTACAAACGCTGCTCTTCGTTGCTGGCCTACGATGCCTACCCACTGGGAACCGAGAAATGTAGCACATTTTATTGGGCAAGTGCTTTGCCCTTGTTGGTTAATGGTGTGTTCTCCTTGCTGCATTGGAATCTTGGTATTTATAGTGGCACCGATGGTTTATAAAATAGGTTGTACAGCATTGTCCTGGCGATTCATTTTCTCCTGATGAGTGACAATGGCTTTCATTTCAGATACGCCTTTGAATGACATCGAAGAATGCTTCAAGAAATTCCTGTCTAGGGACGATATCGACATCATCCTGATCAATCAGATCGTAAGTTCATTTTCTGAATATTCTGGTGATGTGATGTTAGCTGTCCAGTGAGGCTGCTTTCTCGTTTTTCGGTGTGAGAGTAAGTCAGTGCCGTTACAGCAAGCCAATTAGTGTCGTCCGGTGACCAATCTGTCACCGCCCGTCCTGATCACGATTTTTATTTACTATGTGCGCCACGCTCCCAGCGGGTCGATAAGCATGACGTGGCAGCCGAGCCGTCCCTAACAGCGGTATGGACGCAAGAATTCAATGTGATTTGTTAGCTGCAGCTACAGCGTGAACGCCAGCCCACCAAAGCTCCTCAACCACGATCACAGATGTCGCTGACGTCGATGCGTTAGCTCGCTATCGCCATGTCCGGGCGCCTGCCTCAACTTGTCCTCACCAAGCCTCGTGCGGTGTCGCTTGCTCTGATAGATCGCCGAGCAGATTCGTCACGTGATCGACAGCCACAGCAGTGCGCTGCCGGCCGTGCTGGAGATCCCCTCCAAGGACAGCCCGTACGACCCCACCAAGGACTCGATCCTGCGCAGGGCCAAGGTGAGTCGTCGGGCCGGCGCAACACGCGAGGCTGGCGCACCATTGAAGGCGGTGAACGACCCCCCTCCTCCGGTGGTCCGACATGTCCGGATGTTTCCTCGGTGTGGTATATATTTGGCCTGGCACTGCCCGACAGCATGTAAAGGAACTCTGTAGGGTGAGGAATGCAATAGCTAAATGCCTGAAAAGTCTAATAAATGTGTCAATTCCTGAAGAGTGATACGATAAAGATTGGCGTGAGATACGAAGGTGCTGTTACAAAGACAATACCTCAACAGATCATTCAGAACAGAACATCGTCATGTAGACTAACTTAATTGTTGTAATGAGCATCTCTGGTTTACATGTCAGTAAGGCGTTTTTTAAGGCATGGGTCGAACGAGGCGACAGTGGCCATGATCAGGCGAGAGGGCCATGGCGCCAGACGCTGCTGGCAGTGTCTATGATCAATGCGTTAGAAAGTTCACCTGTCAAGGGAATATCACCGATGTGTGCCCACTGATGCAACATGGCCGCGCTAATACGCGAATTGCGTTGCATGAAAAGTGTCTGGGTGTGATTCCGGCCAGGCTCGGCAAGTTTTATGTAAGGTATCGATGAATGTACAATGATTTGCGGTTTGGGCATGTTTCATAGAGTTCTCGTGAAGAACACTAATATTTTACGTGGATGGGGTTCGGGTTTCAATTGCAAATTAAACTGCTCACCTGTGTCGTTTTTATCGCCCGGCGTTTCTTGGCTGAGGCCACAGTCTTATGTTCGAGGCCAATGTCAGAGAATGTGGCCCTGGCCTCCCTCCGGTCGATGACCGGTACGGGTTTCGACCGGCCAGTTTGCCGTTCTGTCAGTGGAGTTGGAGCTCCAAGGTGAAGAGTCGGTGCATTGGCCCGCGCCCTGCAGCCGGTCTCACGTCTCCATCCGGTGTTGTCGATGCGACCTGGCGCCAGTCCTCGGGAACGCGCCGGGACGGACGGATCCCTGGTGTGCGCGCGAGGCCGTGTGACCTCGTGCACACCTCAACTCGCGTGTTTCTCAGTACGATCTTCCGTCAGAGTGTGTTGGTCCCATGTTGAGGCGATGTTGGATCGTCTAGTTGTGGGCCTTTTTACCGTATTCTTCAGCTTCTCTGCTTTTTCAAAATGTTGCTTTTCATCTAAATCGAGCGGAGAAAGGTGAGACGGTTGTGCTGTTGCCATTTGGCAGGAAAACTCTACCTACACTTGATCAGACAGCTTGCATGCAAAGACGTTACGAAGTATTCAGCACGACCTTCGACGCATTCCTCCTTTGGATTCTCAAAACTCATTGCGATGGCTGTTGTTATTGGTTTGTAGAATGCGCGGTAGTCCGACCGCGCGAGCCAGGCCACTCAAGTTTAAAACTTAATCATAGTTCCGTCAAGACTCTGGAGCCGCTGCATCGCTCGGATTCAGCGTGTTATCGATTATCTGGCGGTTTGATGGCGTAAGATTGCCGACGCCTTAGAACGTTTCCACATAGGTGCATGCACGATCCACATTAATGCAATGCCTCTTTCATTTGCAGGGCATGTTCAACGCCGAAGACTTCAGATAAGCGGCAGTGGTTTCCCAGCTCGTCAGCCTGTTGCCGGTCGAGCGTGTACATCGCCGCGTCGCCGTCTGCCCAGCGGTGTACGCGGCAGCCGGGTGGTGACCTTGTAGACTCCGATTCAGCAGCCATCTCCAGCTGGTCACGTGATCGTGCGTGCTCGTGTGTTAGTTTGTGTGTGTGTGTCAGCGTCCCGGCGTCATTCCGGCCGTCCGCCGGGCTTGTCTGGCGTGTAGGTGTGGGGAAGAGTCCCCCGTGGCCAGCCATCGATTGGGCGGGAGCCGCAGTATGGTATCTGTTTGACGCTGATAACATAAGACAGCTTGAGTGGTGTCGAAAATGTCCTGGCCATCTTAAGAGGTTGGCCGGACGCTGCGCGGCTCCCAACTACTGTATATGATGTCGGAATGGGACAAATATATGAACAATGCATCGGACAGAAAAGCGCGTGCTCGGATTCTCTAATGGTAACTCAGTGGTGTCGTCTCTGTCATTCCCACCGTACTTCTCGACCACTACACGAATCTGAGAAGCGAACAGGCGATATACTGGGCTTATGAAGGGCGTACCGGAGACACCATGTTATTAGACGTCAGACGTCATGTTGACCTGGCTTGCAGTTAGGAAACAGTTCGCCGCTAGTTTTCTTGAGTGGGCAGCTTGGCGGTGATGCATGTTGTAGTCCGTTCACATTGCAATCACCTGGCGAGCTCTGGGGTGTCCATATTCAAACACTGACATGGATACAATGCATGCATTCATGGTGTATTCACGATGTACACGAAGGCGTGCACTGATGTGGCGTTCTTCGCGCTGGGCGGGTATCACGTTGCACGAATATCACGCCATGCGTATAAATAGTTCCTAGCGTTCAGCAGGGCAGCCTTACAGTTCAGTATTTTGATGCCAATAAAAGCGGAAGTGGGCTGTCTGCCCAGCAAAAGGTCTCGTGCAGCTGTGGCGCAGACACCCTCCCCACAGGTGTCACCGCTCTGCCTAAAGCTGCGGGACCGATACACAGGCCTTCATCTCCTGTCGTCAACAGGCAGGAGCGGTGTCTCCAAGACATCAGCGCAGGTCGTCTGCCGTAAAGTCAATCCTCATCTGATCCCGTCGCATTACGCTGGTAACGGGCTCCAGCGCCCCTAATATCACATGCCTTGCAACGTGCCTGTCCGGATGCGGCCGGCTCCGGCGCCCGGCTCACGGGGCGGCCGGCTCCGACGCCTGGCTCCCGGGGGCGGCCGGCTCCGGTACCTGGCCCCCGGAGGCGGCCGGCTCCGGCGCCCGGCTCCTGGGGCGGCCGGCTCCGGCGCCTGGCTCCCTGGGGCGACCGGCTCCGGCGCCTGGCTCCCTTGGGTGGCCGATACTCCATCGGGGGCCGGCTCCTGCGCCCGACTCACCGGGGCGGCCGGCTCCGGCGCCTGGCTCCCGAGGGCGGCCGGCTCCGGCGCCTGGCTCCTGGGGCGTCCGGCTCCGGCGCCTGGCTCCCTGGGGCGGCCGGCTCCGGCGCCTGGCTCCCTGGGGTGGCCGGCGCTGCCACGTGGGCTTCAACATGGCGGAGTCCGCCAGCCACCGCCTCGCGGCAGTCTGGTTTGAAGGCGATCGGATGATTGCCTCAGGGCAGCCCCGGGGCCGACGCCGTGCCAACCCTTGCTGGGCGCAGGCGCGTGTCTGTCGTGTCGTCTGCGCTGTCAGCAAAGCCACAACCCAGTGGTGCGCGCTGAACTGTATCGGGCGACGGCCGTCGACGCCGAGCGCGGCGTTTACATGGGCAGGCTCGCCAGGGAGTAGAGCCCCGCGGAGGGGCCGACGGCCGGTCCAACGGGCCGTGCGGTACGCGACGCCACTGCCGCTGGCTGCGCGCGGTCGGCGGCAGCCACCTCGAATGGTTCGATGCCCCGTAGCTTCTGCTGGATCTGGCTCCTGACCCGGTCGAAGTCGTAGCGGAACGGGAGCTGTGCGGCGGGGGTTGTCGCCGCTACTTCCGCCGCGTTCGTCCCGCGTCCCCGCGCGCCCGCCCTGTCCGTCGGCTTCAGTCGGCGATCCAGGGCGTTGATGGAGCCCTGCCGACCCGCGAGAGGCCGCAAGACCGTCGGTTGGACCGGTCTCGCGTCCAGCACCTGGTCCGGGAAGCCGGCGTCGCCCTCGTCCAGCACGCCGTAGCTCTCGGTGGTGGACGGCAGGCGGCCGGCGCTGGGTGGCGGGCGCCGCTCGTTCGTCAGCGGCAGCAGGTTCATGGGCGGCAGCAGCGGGCGGCGGGTGGTGACCGCCGCCGGGCTGTACTCGTCCACTCTCTGGAACGCCGTCGCAGGGCCCTCGAGGCTGTTGGGCAGGCCGAATGGCAGCGGCGGCGGCAGCAGGAACGAGCTGTCCGTGGCATCGGCGCTCGGCGGCCGCTCGTCCAGGTAGCTGCCGCCTGATGGCGCTGCTGACTGCCGGCTTGCGGCGGACGGGCCGGACTCTGACGCTCCCGGCTCGCCCTCGGGCAGGTAGCTGCGCGCAGCGGGTGGGGCCAGTCCCGACCCGTCTCCCGAGGGTCCAGTGAGTCCCGCGCCTGTCGGCAGGTAGCTGCCCCGTCCGCGGGTCGGGGGAGCCGCGTCGGACCCCCGCGGCAGATAGCCGTCCCGCTCAGTCGACGCCGCGGAACCAACGCCGGAATCTGTGGGCAGGTAGCTGCCCCGCGCGGGCGGCGCGGAGCTCTCCTCGGACTCTACTGGGAGGTAACCGGCCCGGTCCCGTCCAGACGATGCTTCAGCCCCCGACTGCTCCCGAGGGAGGGAGCCGATCCGCCGGCCGAACGGGGCGGCTGCGTCCTGGGGCGGCACGGCAGTCGTCGCCGACGGTCGTCCCCGCTGTCCGCCGTCGTCTCCGCCCAACGTCACCGGTCTCTGCGTGGTGGAGACTTGAGGCGGCCTTTGAGCGCTTCCCACACTGTTCGTGACGCGTGGAGGCGCCGCAGACGGCCTCTGCCCCTCCGCGACCTCGGACGCCACGAAGATGGGCACCTCCAGAGTCAGCAGGTTTGGCAGCAGCGTGCGGATGGCGTCGGTCTTACCCGCTGGGCCTTCACCTCCCGCCTTCTTGCCCCGTCCGCGCTGCCCGGATTCGTTAAGTTTGGTGGTGGTCACGCTGGCCTGCGAGGGGCTGCCCAGCTGACGGCCGCCGACGCCGCCGCCGCCGAGCCCTTGCCGCTCCGCCAGGGGGCGCCGTTGGTCGCCGGCTCCGCTGACCTGGCCAGCCGTCTGCTCTGACCTGGCCTGACCGGCGGTCTGGTCTGACCTGACCTGACCGGCCGTGCGACCAGAGCCGACCCGTGCCTGCACCGGGCTCGAGCGGAACGGACTCGCTGAGCCGATCCTGTTGTTGAGGGAGTAGAAGTCCGGGGACGAGTCGCAGTTGACGTTGAACCACCAGTCGCAGACGAACACCTGCGGGGAGGCGGCCGTCACGCTCGCCACCGGGCAACGACTTTGTGTGGCGACACTGAGCAAAAACGGGGGGCACGTGGTACGGGGCTGGTTTTTGATAAACAAATATAGTTGCAATTGTTGCTGCAACTATCAAGCGAAAACAGTTTTTCCTGGTTTTTCGTAAGTACGCCAAAATAGTAAACCTAAAAAATCAGAGCCTTATGGCTCTTTTTGCCTGCATCATCTTTTGATGCATATATATATATATATTGTGCAGTTCTCTCATACCCACCTTCTGGTTGAAAACAGTGCCTTCCGGACATATGAATGAATCCATGATGTTGGCGTGGCAAATGTGGAAAACCTGAAACATAGCAGATTTGGGTTATTTTCAGTGCTTTCACCGCACTTTGTCTAGTAAAGCTTTCGCCAAAAGATTTCTCAGCACGCAATCATCCACTGCTTAACATTCGCCACAATGCACGAGATACACCAGTCGGCAGTCTCATAACCTTGGCCAGGGATAAAAGGACGCTCGTATGCAGGCTTATCGCCCCGGCCCGCTGACCACGCGGGCTGTTGCTGCCACAGAATCTCCCCGGCCTGCCTCTCGGCTGAATCGCTGGCAGCCAGCGTCTATACAGGATGACTATGACTGTCGGCGTGCCTGTCAGCGGCCGGCGACCTCAGTCCCGGCCGCGCGCGGCTGGGTGGCGGCTCACCTGACACCGGGTCTCCATGTCGGCGTAGTAGCCCGGTCCGTGCACGTCGCACGAGAACGACGTTTTGGGCACGGCCGTATACGTCGGGTACGGTCCTGTTGGCGGAGGAGGGGGGGGGGGGGAGGTCAGCGCGCGGTGTACAGGCCGGTGAGCCGCTGACCCCGGTGCGTGACGCGGCAGGGGACGTCACGGCGCCCGTCTCACATTGTTTGTAAGAGCTTCAGGTGAAGGCCAAAACACCATCCCCCCGGCCACTGGCCCGCATACCTGCGCTGTGCTTTGCATGTGAAATGATAACGCTGAGCGGCGATCACTCACCGATGACGCAATTCTTTTGTATAGGACTCGCGTTGAGCAAAGCACGTGGACACATGTATGCCCGCGCGGTATGCTATGCATATGCACAGCGCGTAATGGATCCGTGGAAAGTGGGGTGGCCTGACAACATGCACGGTAATGTTCGTCGGAACGATGCATCGGCAGTGTTGTTCTAAGTGAGGTCCGTGAAGTACTTTTCGTGATCCGTGAGGTCCGTGAAATACAGTCTGGGTGCCAAGAAACCCGAAATGAGACAACACGTAAAAAATGCCTTGCCTTCCAAAGGACCTGGCGTTGTGCTGCATCCAATCGTGAAGCCAGGTGCAAAACACTCGAGTGCAAAAGGGTGCACCGCCAACAATTCGATAGCGGTCCCAAAGAACAAACCTCCAAGTAACTTAACGAAAAAATATGAGTAAAGTGCCGTTTGATCAGTACTGCTTCGCGTACTGAAGGCCGGTTGCTCGATGAGAATGCGATCTGCAAGCTCACAATGTCGAAAAACCAGGCATTCAAGGCCCTTCTTGCTTATGCTGAGATCAATCGCGATGGGTCATGAGCTTACGGGTGGGAAACTCGAGCTTTGAGCTGGGAAAGCCATCGCCTTTGCACGGATTCCCATGAAAAAATGTCAGCAGGAACACGCCTACCCATCTTGGCGACTTCCAATCGAGGTACGTGCAGACGTTCCCAGGAGCGCGATCGACTGAATCCTGCGCTGTCAACCGAGGCAACGTGGCACGCTGTGGCCGTCATACCCGAATACCGCGTCTATGCGCGGTGCGTTCGCTGATCGCTCGTCGTCCCACCGCTGCCAGAGGCTTCAGAGCTGCTCGGCATCCCTGGGGGACCAGGCACCAGTCCCGGCGACTGGCTGCATCTCCTGCCTGGAGGCTCGGGCGCCCGAGCATCGACCGGCGGCGGGCCAGCCGCGGGGAGTGGTCAGCCAGGTCACTCCCGGGGGGAGCGGTCAGCCAGGTCACTCCCGGGGCGAGCGATCAGCCAGGTCACTCCCGGGGCGAGCGGTCAGCCAGGTCGCTCCCGCAGCGAGCGGTCAGCCAGGTCGCTCCCGCAGCGAGCGGTCAGCCAGGTCACTCCCGGGGCGAGCCGTCAGCCGAGGCACGGCCGCGCCGAGGATGAATTACCCCGGCGCACCGCGCGACCGCTTTTCCACCGCATAAACTTGACCCAGCGGGCGGTCATTAATCACGACCTAGCCGCCGCTGCCGCCGCTGCCGCCGCGCCGGGGATTCCGAGCCGCCGGACGCGACACCGGCGAACGGCTCGGACCGCTGATCGCGCCCGGTGGCCTTCTGTGCAGGGGTGCTGCACAGCGCAGACGCGGCGTCACATGGAGTGGCGGCCCGCGCCGGCCTAGCGTCACACGGAGTCACGGCCCGCGTCGGCCACGCCGGTGCCATGTGAGCAGCTGGGCGGCGGTCGTGGGAGCGACGCGGCAGGCCTGCTGTAACCCGGTTTGAGTGGGGGCTGGGGGCATGACCCCGCGACTGGTTCCTAAAGCGGTGACGGCAGGCGACGCCTTGTAGCGGGCGACCGTGGACGCGCTGTAATAAAGTTGCGTCGCTATCTCGCCGCTGTTAGAGGAGGGGTGTAAATGAGCTCGTGTCATCCGCCAGTGCGTGCGTCGTAAAGCCGCGAGAATGGCATGCCTATGCGCATTTGCCGTGAGAAAGATGTGGGAGGGTGCGTGAAACCTTGACCGTCGGGCGAGACCGTAATCGCGGACAAACCAGTCCTGACGCTGCGTTCACTAGAGCGAACCGGGACACTGGTCCGGTCAGGATCGATTGCCCCAGGTCAGGCGAGGGAAGTCATCCTGGCACGTGTCGTGTGCTCGTCATGAAAGTCAACTAGCCGGGCCTGAGACATAAA
The DNA here is from genome assembly GCF_011947565.3 of Pollicipes pollicipes. Classification (NCBI taxonomy): domain Eukaryota; kingdom Metazoa; phylum Arthropoda; class Thecostraca; order Pollicipedomorpha; family Pollicipedidae; genus Pollicipes; species Pollicipes pollicipes. The sequence goes on from NW_023596576.1 coordinate 47,258,867, forward strand.
TTTTCCACGTGCCAGAGGCGACAGCAAGCACGCGGCTGTCACGTCACCGTCCATCTCGAGTTCGATGAGATTCTCACGCAATGGGACCACGTCCGAGATGTCACAGAACTCCCGTGGAGGACCGTACCCAGAACTCATACAAATGACCTCATTCCGTAATCACCGAGCGTCGTCAAACTCTTTCGAAAACGCGCGTGCCCCAGCAGCCGAGTCCAGGCCGTTCCTCTCGCCGGCGGGACCACCCAATGACGACACGCGGACGGCGCGTCCTCAGCCGGCCGACCGGCGGCGTCTCTGGCGTCACTCCACGCGCCTCCGTCAGCCGCCGCCGGCCGGGCCGCGCTCGCCCACCGGCCCCGAGGGGCCCGGCCCACCACCGTCGACTCACCCTCGTCCACCTGACGCCGGGGCCGCACCTGAAACGATGGTGTGGCTGTCAGGGCACGGCCGAGATCACGACACAGCCGGACACGCGTAATCCAGGTCAATCCAGGTCAGGAGAGACCGTGCGTAATGGAAGGAGCCGCGGCGGCGCCCAAGAGCGCTCAACAGGCGCCCAAGAAGCCCGGCTGGGAATTAACGCCGCTCGTGGTGGTGTCAAACCGAGGCCGAGAGGTCACAGCCCAGAGAAATTTGGGCAAATACGGCTATTTGATTGGGTCATTCTGATCACCATGGGTTTATTCCCTGTAACATATTCCGAATACCGTGTTAGCGGTGCGCCCTTGAATCAGAACAAATAATGCACTGGAAACAATACAGCCAGTGACTAATGAACGAAGAGCAGGTTGGGTTTCATCATCGTTATTAATGCTCCATTCCTCGTAAAACTGGTTAGTTAGGCGCAGCAGATTATAAGAGAACATAATGCGCTGAAAGCGCTACTCCGTACTTTTGAATTGCGTTATTTCATCTGCTCAGAAGGTCCTGGCGCGAGGCTTTGGAAAGGATGTGACAGCTCAATGGTCAACGCACTTAGGCCACAGGCATTTTCTCTGAGATGCTTGTTCTGCAGGACGATCCCTTGCAATTGCTTCACCTCAAGCATTTCGTAGTGGACACCCGTACAATGCTTGACCTTAAGCGCCAACGCATTCCTGACCCATGTGCCCCAAAACGTTGGACAGGACAGCACGTGAACGGGCACCCGAAGCTAGTTCCCCGAGTAATGCATGTCCACCAGCGCTGCTCTCGTGTCCCGGCTTGAGTGGTGCCAATCTTCGACAGCACGTCATCACAGCTCCGGTGACACGGAGTAGCCTGGGGACGAGATGGACCTCGCGCCAGAATTGCCTGGCAGTTGCTGTGCTCCTCCGCCCCGCTCGCCCACTGACCCAGCCCCGCAGTTGCTGGGCTGCCGCCCCGTTCGCCCACTGACCCAGTCTCCCGGGTCGCCCAATCACTTACGACGCAGCCAGACATACACTTAACCTGACAGCCAGGCACGAAACTGCTCAGACTGCTCGCGCTGGCGCCGTCTCGCCAGACCCCCGAGCTCGTCACCTGACTGGCGCTGGCAGCCCCAGACTGGCGCCTGACGGCCGGGCCGACGCCAGGAGCCAGCGCACGCTCAGGAGAGGACGCGCGCCAGACAGACCCGGCCGGTGACGTCAGACCGGCTGCCCGCCGGCCGCCATGCTAATCGGGCGCCGAAGAAGGGCGCTCGCCCGTGACCTTCCGAGGTCGGGCGGACGTCATCAGAGACGGCGGTGAGCGGCCGGCCGGCCGGCAGCCGGTGACAGGGCAGCCGGGAGGCGCGCAGCGTCAGCGGTACTGGCCAGCGGAGGGTAAGCAAGGGGAGCTACCAAGGGGGGGGGGGGGGCGCTCAGTCGAGGCATAATCGAGCTGTCCGCGCAATGCTTTGGGTTCATGTGTCTTGAAGACTTTTACGCAGCCAGTCTATAGAGTATTACAGGAAGCAATGACTGAGATGAGTAGGCCGTGATGAATAGCTACAAGCAAACAATTCATTACTGCACGTGAATAAGCGTTACCGTAACCTCTCCGCTGTCGTATCGCTTATTCTTAGCATGGGTTCAGGCGGGGGTCAGTTTGACTCCCCCTGAAGGTTTTTGCAGAATAAGTTCTCCGTGGTGGGGTGTTGCTGCGCCATTCCGATGGATTAGATATATTTTTGGACTGGCGCCCCTTTACCCTGTGTATTGGATGCGAAAGTTAGAAAATTAGACAATAAATTTAGGGTCAAGACTTGTTCTATTGACCTTCAGTTAGGTACGAAGGTCAAACCGATATCAGAACAAAAATCGTTATTTTACTGGAGACATTGCTCTCTGCGGTGTTTTTTATACTGATTGTAACTTGCGCGGCTACAGGGACGTCAATAAACATGTTATTTACGCTTCATGAAGATGAGAGGAGATCACTGACCTAAAATGACCCCAATGAATTTTTAGCAGGGACATACTACCTGTCGTAGCCCCTGACGCTTATTCAACTTCAAATATTAAAACAATCTCGAAGGTTTTTGGTTCCCTTGACCCTCTGAAGGTCAAGCAAGATAACCGACTAAAAGCAACGTCAGTGACCTTTGCTTGGACGAGGCATCTAGGTTAAAGGTGGGTACATGAGTTCTAAGGGCACTTTGCACACCGATCTGGATTTTGATCTTGTTTCACCTTATTTCACCCAAAGGTCATGACTTAGACTTCAGCACTCGACGCCAGTGAGTTCACTTCTTGTACAGACCTACCTACCCTGTGCATTTGAAGAATCTAGCTTTCTTAATGTTGATATCTCACTAGGTCCAGCTGCCGCTCCTTCCCCTTCCTCCCACCCGGGCGCGTTACATTCAACTAACCATCCGTGTGCGTGTCCAAAGGTACCGTCGTGGAAGTTATTGAACATATCAGCCCATTTCAGTGGCTAATTCAAGTTTACGTAGTGGTCTATCGCTTCAGTCTGGAAGCCTTGCACTGATACAAAAGATATGTAGATCCTTAGGCAAACTTAGGTTTTTTGTGATTAACGATATTGCCAAGTCCAGCAATATGGCCGGATAATTGACAGCGGTACACATAACGAAAGACACTGTTGTGATTGTGCGAGATGCACTGGTACAGAAGAAAAGCAATGGAACGGGGTGTGGTTCACAGCTTACGATCCAAACACACGCACAAAGGCGAAATGCCGCGAGTCCTTGTCAACAGTGTACTTAACGCTAATTCCCACGGAGGGGGCGAAATTCTGCAATAATCCCGACTCACCCTCGCAGCTCAGTGGCGTTTGAGATAGCACGTCACTGGTTGCTGGGCGTGGAGGATTCCTGAAGCGGAAAGCTCCCTAAGGATTTGCTTAGTTCCCCCCCCCCCCCCAACCGAACAGCGTGTGCCGCTGAACCACGCATGTGACGCATGCGGCGCAACGAATACGTTAGGGTTTATGACGTCACTTCGGGTCGGATCTGACAGGCAGAAGGTTTGCGGTCTTCATCTCAGCGCAACGTTAGAAATGTATTAAAACTCCTCTCATGGCATGCGCCACGCTAAAGCAAGGGGCGCATCGCTCCCGTGCGTCTTTCTCGTTCTGTGCTACTGAGAAAACGGCGAGGGAGGAGTGGTATGATCCTCCACTCCATAGAGCGACTTGTGATATAACCAGTGCAAAAGAGGCAGAACGCTGGTCCAACGTTTCGGACCACGCGAATACATTGCAGATCAACACGTCGTGGGTGCCTGGGGCGCATGGCCCGCACAATAAACGCCTGTTCCGTCCGACGCAAGCCCAGCGTAGCTCTTTGACGCCATACCTGACCGTGTACAGCTCTCCATATCAGACGTAGCCTTCCAATTGGAGGCCATTTACCAGCATTATTCAGCACTTGGATCGGTAAATTTGCGCGCGGACCTTGGCCATCAGCCGATACATCCCCCAATTAAGCACCCGTCATATTCAACCTGAGGCCGGCCGTGTGGTTTATATTACCATAACTTACCGAGCGCCTCGTCCATTCGTCGACAGCGGAGCAAGGCAGTTGGACGGAGGAGACGGCGGAGATCGGGATCGTGAGTCGTGAATACTGATTGCCGTGAGGGCCGAAGCTGGTCATGCACGTCCGGGTGTAAACACGGATCTGCCCGTTTTTGTGTTGTTCCGAGGGATTTCTGTGAAATTTCGGCAACCAGATCAGATAAAAACGCTAAGCCCATTGCACGGTCCAGACGAAGGTGTCTCTTACAAACCACCGCGGACACCTCGAGGCTTTACGAGCCAAGCGACGGCCGCGATCGGCTGAGTAGTGAGCGATGCCATCTCTTCAGAACAGGCCTGCTTTTTGCTGCAGTCTAAGCCGAGAGGAATCGGGCCAAGAGGACGCCGTAGGTGTGTGAACCAGGTTACTGTAAGCATTAACCACCTAAATTATTTGCGTTTTTCTATCGTGCGTTATCTCCAAATATAAATGATAACAAATTCATCGATTACGTCAAGTGGAATGACCAAGCTTGGCCCGGCCCAGTTCGTCATTTTCACGGTAGATCAGCGTACGAAAGCTATCGGCAGCGAACATCGTGTTCTCTTTAACGGCCATGAGGGACGGACATAACATCCTTTTCCGCCATTGGTCTGTATAGGCTTTCAAATGGCCAGACCAACACGGGGCTTTCAGATTGATGCATGCGCAGTGCAGATAGCAGTCACGTCTGTTGTCACCTCGCGTGTCCCACTTCACATACGTCTTGCTGACCTGACAGTCGATTTTTTCTTGCATACATTCTGGATGGTTTGATAGCAAAGAGAAACCTCGTCGGCGTGCTTCCAACCTTATGCATGCATGCATCATGCATCTCAGATATTCGACTTTTCTCATACATCTGCTATTTCGGACAAAATAATGTGACCTGTGACGGCGTTCGATGAGCACAGCAGACGGAAAACGTGCACGCTGTGAACAAACAACACCGGGTGATAATGGACCCTCACCTCCGTGACGGGTCGTAGCGGTACAATTGCTTTTATTTCACGAGATTTATGCGCAGCAGTTGATGAGCGCTGTAAGATTTACGACTTCATGCATGCATGTTTACTGGTTAGAAATTAACATCATTGGCATGACTGCCTACTTTATGAATTCCGGAGAGTTCTCATGCTTTCTTATCGGCCTCAACAGCTCTGAACTCATAATGCTGAAAAAGACAGGAGCTAAAAGGCCTTTTTGGCTTGTATCACATGCTGTTTGATGATGTTGTAAGTCCGGACCACAAACACGGATCCTCAAACGAGGCAGCTGCATCGGAACTTAGCGTTTTGATCTCTGTCTCTGACAGAGCTTGGGGCAGCCGCGGGTAGATTGGCACTGGATGGATCGCGGTGAAATGATGCCACGCGAACGGACGGTAATTGAAACATTGGCTGCCTCCATCTCAGCGGATCCGATTACCACCCTGGCCGATCGAACCGATCCCAGGCTGATCGATGTCAGTGGCCGACTCGACCATCTCAGCGCTGAAATAGCACTGGACGTCCGGCTATTCTGGGCGCTGGCTTTTACGCGCCTCGCGCTCTGATCGGCAAGCTGACGAGCGACCTCTACGCGCAAGTACTGCGAACACCAGACGCGACCGCCGCGCCCTGCCAGCGCCGCAGACACCGGGGTCGCCCAGCGTTGCAGAGACCGGGGTCGCCCAGTGCCGCAGAGACCGGAGTCACCCAGCGCCGCAGAGACCGGGGTCACCCAGCGGACCGGTGACCCGTCGGCCGCCACGGCCGGCTTCAATGACGGACAGCACGCAGAGCTGGCCTCATTTGCGGTTGTCACCGGTCGTCTGTGGCGGGTGCGGGCGTGCGCCTGGCCAGACGGTGGGAGGCGGGGGAGGGGTTGGGGCGGCCGGGTCGGAGCGAGACCTGACCCCTGACCCAGGACGGTCACGTGACCGGCAGGGCGGCCGTGTCTCAGACAGCATCATCCGTCACCGGCCACTGTCGCGCTCCCTCCGCTCAGAGTTACGCAAGGGTATGGTCGCGGGGCACCAAGGCGGCGCGGGGTGCGGGCTCACTAGGAGTTATTACTGGATACAATATTGCGCATTTGTGCGATATGAGAGGACAAGTCAAGAGGACGGAACATTGTTCAGGATCAATTTTGTGTCGGTATTTGGCAGCCAAAGCTCACGGATCACTTGAGTTATCCGTGCTTTAAACTGGTCGGTACAAACGTAATGCTCAAATCTTCATCGCCAGCAAAGTGCCTACCCTTCGGTTTAGAAGTTCGCAGGTTACGTCTGACGATACAGGGGTTAAGGCCTGAACAACAGGGCGTTTATTTTTTGTAAGTCTACGACGGTGAGGGGTCGGCAGCGCTTCAGCTCGTCTTCCCTCCCACCCACAAACCGGCGGCTGATATCATGGATTGAGTCAAGATATTCACGCTATACATACCGAGACTGAGTAACCGTCCAATCTGTAAGCTTCACGAGCACACATCATGCAAAAGCGTGTAACTTATAGCGCTGCGTCTTCATCTCAGAAATACATCTGCCGGTAAAGTCCTCATTCGGGTTCTTGGACTATATTCGTGTTTATCGCTTCAACAGAGCACGGATGTTTTTGCGCGTCTGAAACGTCGGTGTCACATGCGGAAGCATAGACACAGTCAATGTCCGTAAGGTTCATGAGGAAGAAGTTGATCCTTTCCTGGGGACTGGCGATGGGAAAGTCGACCTTCCTTAAGGGATCGACAAGGGACGAGTTGACCATCCCTAATGGACCGGCGAGAGGGAACCGTCGACACTGGGGAAAGCCGCGCCCTCAGAACGATACATGATCTGTCCTTTTACTGATCCCTGCCAGCCCGGCGTCAAAGGCCATACCATGTTCGGAGAAAGGATGTTGTTTATGTTGCGGCGCAACCGATATTGCCACGAAAACCGACTCGTCTATTCGGCTGAAACATGAGAGACGAATTGAGTTGGATGCTCGCCGCTTGCATCTCGTGGAGTGACCGACGTACGATACCGGCCGTGAATGTCGGGGTGTTCTGGCTCTTCAGCCCGCTGTGCGAATGCTAATTCCCTGCCCCACATCGGTATGCGCGTACGCCATTGCTTTCGTCCATGCGCTGCAGTAACTGCCGCAACAAATTGGTAAAAACAAATCGGTTGGTCATCACCTGCACATAAATCTCCGAGATAGCCAAAGCCTTGTCAACACTTGCGGATCCCCCCACCTTATCGGGAGGATTAGAGGGGGTGGGGGGTGGGGGGGTGGGGAGGCCTGACCGAGACGACGTGGATGCCGACCCACCGGCCGCAGCGGTGCCGCGGTGGCGCTGGGATGCGAACGTTTCGCAACAGCCCGGTGCAGTAGCGTATCATGACAATGGGCCGTGACGCAAGATGACCAGGCCATGGACCTCAACTGCGAGGGCCACTCGGCAAGGGCGCGCTGTTTGCGCCAGGGGGATACCACCACTGACACCCCACTGCGTGCAACGAACGTCAGAAGGAGTACGTATAGCCATTATGCATGACACGTTCATCACAAATAAATGACGGCTTCCTAGTGCCCTGCTTATTAGATCAAGACTGTTCGTCGCGCCCACAACAGCCTAGTCACGTGCCTGGTGAACGTAACACCATAGGTTTTAAGAGCTGGAAGTCCCAACGGTAGAATTCGCCTAGACTGCCGTCAGTGCGGATTTCTTTAAGAAAGAAGAAACGGGGCAATTTAAATGCGCACACACAGGTGGGTCAGATCACTTATAATCGCGATGCCATCACTCCAACTATGAAAACTGCGCAAATACACAGGGCAGGATTGACATGACAATCACGATAAAGGGAAAAGTTCACGAGGCTTCATTCTCTGGAAGAACAATGGAAGCCAAAGGGCAGTGGTATCTTACACGATTACACAAAAAGTGAAGGGACATTTAAAAGAAGAGTTTTCACCTCGTCTCCGCTGCACACGACTGGAGTGAAGCCAGGAAATATGACCAGAAGCCCTGAAACAAGAGGAGAAACGTGGTTACCATTGCATTAAGGCCAATGAGAACACGATGACGCATTACGCGATAATCAGACGGTGAGAATGTCATCCTCATGGATACGGCTGCGATAAGTCCATACATACCATGACCTTACAAGAGCGACGAAAAGGGTACCATGGAAACATACGTGCGAACAAGAGATGACAATCCACCGCTACTTATTACAGTGGTAAAGACATTACCGTACGTACGAGTCCATTTGATAAATATCGCCAGGTGGTAATTCCACGATAGCTCACGACAAAATTTGACTAATGATGCAGAATAGATTATTCATGCGTTGTCGATAACGTGGCTCAAGCGACTAATGATTCACGTAATGAACACCTTAGCCGTCTGTCGGTTAAGGTTACGCCGAGCGGATAAGAAATATAACTGGGCTAATAATGGGCTATTAACTCTGGCATCATATAGGGTTCAGGGACTACACACTCGGCCGGGGGAGATGTCTTCTTGACTCAGTGTAATGGTGATTCTACACATGTGTGTTTGTAATTATCTTGAGATGATAACAGATGTCACAAAATTGTTTGTGACATGATGAGCAGGGGCTATCCATCATTCATGATCAGACAGTTTGCAGTGTATAGACACTGAAATTGGGCGCGGGTACGCATACAAACAGCACATGCAGCCCGTTGATCGTAATGTAAGCGCAAATGTGTGTCCCGCGTTTGGACTTTTCATCGTTAGGCCAGACGGGATCCCTCCGGCATGTCTGCTTGGCCTTCGATGCGGTTTATTTCACACTGGTTGATGCCGATTCCGCGGCATTCGATGACGTCCGATGGCATTCGAGCCCACACCGCCTTGCAGTATGGGGTCGAGTACTAATCCAAATTACCCCGGTTGAACGACCCGGAGGAGTTAGTTGTGCGTAACTGTTAGTGGTAACTGGTAACCAGTGATAAAGACCCTGTGCCAAACTTTCCGGCCCACTTTCTGGCGTCACTGTTATTGAACAGCCGGCGAACCTATATACTGCCCCGAAGCATGGATAATATGCGGGGATCTGCACAGCCAATTTCCTCCCCCTCCTCGTCCTCTGAGCTCAAATCAGGCCCATAACACAATGCCAACAGTTGCTCAGCACTCTTGCACAGCCCAATACTCCGCGCAAGAAGATAATGGGATGATATATGTCAGTGTATCTCCACGTTGTTGCATATTTGTGGTATTAGGCGCCAGTTAACAGGCACATGCAATCCGACAGGCATTCTCATTAGCGCTTATGCACGCATCAGTCCATTGTGTCTGCTGTTGGCCATCCATAAGCTTCGATCTTATGTTGCACATGCCAAGCGGAAGAGAGGCATCCATTTAAAAACGCGCCTGATACCCTGGCGCTGGATAATCTGCCTATTCTACCCCATTCATTATCTCGCGCGCGTAATCTTGCATGCCTGCACGCACCGGCGCGCCGGCTCCTAGCATGGCCGGCAACCGTTCGGCAGGGATACGTCGCGGGTCGTTCCGGTTCTTGAACCCAGCCTGCACACAAGCCTACAGAATATTTCTTTATTTATGTGGGCATACATACGAACAATGTGTATACCATGCTCACTCGATGAGCGGAGCGGTTCAAGGAGGTTTTACACGGGCCAACAGTGGCACTGCGACGCGGCAATGCCTGTCGGAGCGTTTTTCGATGGGATTTTGACGCGGCGGCAGGTTTCCAGTCGTCATATCTGTGCAATTTTTATCCATGTGTATCGCTACACTTTTTTGTCAATTTCAAGATATAATGTGCCTTAAGGTAGCCCTCGTGAAACTCGTGATCATTTTCTGTCGGTAGCGTCCCGTGTGCGCTAGTTTTGTCAACCGTCGCCTTTATTTTCCATGACATTCGCGCAACAGTTGATTGTAAGAATGCAGCTGAAGCAGACTAAAAGCATATAAATTTACCCACACTGAAATGGCTGTTGGGTCATAATGACACAAACCCTTGACTTCTACAATGAACCGACGGCTACTGAAGCCCCGTCAGGAAGACCGCCTCTGATGAAGCCCCAGCGAGCCTGCTGATTGTTCGACGGTCCGCTCTAGGGTAAAGGTGGCCTGCAATGCCGGTTGCCGCCCGCCTCTGATGAAGCCCCAGCGAGCCTGCTGATTGTTTGACGGTCCGCTCTAGGGTAAAGGTGGCCTACAGTGCCGGCTGCCGCCCGCCTCTGATGAAGCCCCAGCGAGCCTGCTGATTGTTTGACGGTCCGCTCTAGGGTAAGGGTATTCTGTAATGCCGGCTGCCGCCCGCCTCTGATGAAGCCCCAGCGAGCCTGCTGATTGTTCGACGGTCCGCTCTAGGGTAAAGGTGGCCTACAGTGCCGGCTGCCACCCGCCTCTGATGAAGCCCCAGCGAGCCTGCTGATTGTTCGACGGTCCGCTCTAGGGTAAAGGTGGCCTACAGTGCCGGCTGCCACCCGCCTCTGATGAAGCCCCAGCGAGCCTGCTGATTGTTCGACGGTCCGCTCTAGGGTAAAGGTGGCCTACAGTGCCGGCTGCCGCCCGCCTCTGATGAAGTCCCAGTGAGCTTGCTGCTTGACGGTCCGCTCTAGGGTAAACGTGGCCTGCAATGTCTGCTGCCTGGCGTCGTGGTGTTTTTACCCTCCGCGGGCACTTCGTCCAGCAAGCTGTATTTCAAAAGCTGACAGTTTTTGGGCCCATGCTGCAGACATGGGCCTTTTTCTGGGTGGGCTACTGGACGACATCCCCGGCCTCCCGGCGGGCCGCAAGACATAGTGAGAAATAATTATCACCATTTGGAGCAATACTTAATTACAAGAATCTGGGAGGTAAGAGCAAAAGGTCATCAGGCGCAAACAATTACAGCAGGCGACTGTGATGAATCTGGAGCTACCTCCAGTTACATACCTAAAAGCCAGGTAGATATAAATCGATCCATCTTAACTGGAGACCGCGGAAGGGCACCTGGAACAAAAAGGGCGCATCAGTCTAATGACAAAACAGCTACGTGTCAGTAAAACAATGCCGTTCAGCCACAAGCCAATTCATTTCGTCATTCCATACGGACAGATGCAGCGATTCGGTGTCAATTCAGCCACCCCAGCGTGACACGGTCGTCGCTGCACCCTCCACCAGCCGCACGGCTGTCCTCAGCTGTCGCGATCTCAGCCTTTCGTAAGCATGATCGTAGAACCGCACCGTCGTGTCTGCGCCACCTGCTCCGGGGATGCATCTAATTTCTGCGCGTGCTCGGCCGACGCAGCGTATTATGCAAGCAGAACAGCGCCCGCAGCATGTCCCACGCCCACGAGCCCCGTTGGGAAACGTCACCGAGTGCACAGAAGGAGAGGGCCAAAGGTCAGAGCGCAGCCGCGCGGTTCATCGCCCGGGGCGGAGGGACGCGCGCTCGCGCGCGCCGACTTGGAGTCTCGCCAATCCTCCGGACTGAATCACGCCCGGGCGCGCACGTGCACACGCGTGGGGCGCGACAGGTGGCGTAATTCGAATTTGTGAGCGATATTGGTGATGATCTGAAGCGTGGTGTCAGGAGGTCACTGTCGGAGGCTTCATCGTTTTCTCGGTGGCATCAGCCACCCCTTCGGAAAGCCTGAGAAACGGCTGCATTGGGTACATGGTCGGGTGCGAATGATCCTGTCGTGGACAAGCCAGACATTCGGGTAATACACCTTTGGACAGTGGGAGAAATCAACGAAGAGCGGCGGATAAATAAACATAGCGAGGCCAGTTGATCTGCATGTATAAAGAGCGGACAAAACATGGTGCCTGAAATCATTCCTCTCGAAAGCCTGCATGTGCTTTTTTACTGTTTTCACGAGAGAGGAATACCCGCGGCTGAAGCTCTTAGACCACGTTAAACAGAGTTAGACGTATGGCACTTGCCGCCTGCTGTCGGTTGGTATATCTAGCATGTTCCAACAGTAATGTGTCATCCTTGATGCCGTGCCTCGGCGTGAGTCCGAGCGCCCTCGGTCCCGTCCGAAGTAGTTACTAGTTCGGTTTGTGCCTATAGTCGCATGTCAAGTGGCATATTCAGCGGTGAATGCACCGGTGCTACGTGTCATACCTACCCCCCGCCCCTTAGCCAATTTCGCATGCTTTTATATGGATGCGAACGAAATTTGGGTAGTTAGAAATCATAGTATGAAAGTCATAGCAACTATATTGAAAGCACACCATGCTGTAATACGTCATGTAAGAAACTGAGAGCGCCCACGACGTGCTAACATTGGGTTCACGGCAGTTGTTAGCTATCCCCCATTGGGGAATCCTGCATACGTAAATGTCTACGCCACTGCATGTCTCAATGCCCTGCTCTGCCCTCCCCGGGGTGTCACTTTGTAAACTTTTGGGGGCTACTGAGCCCCCTGCCCCCAATGCTGACTTCAGAATCTCAGAGCTCTGCTAAACTCCCTCCCCCAATGCACATGGGCAAAAAGGACATGTTAGGTCAGTGAAATGCAGCAAGTGTCTGAACTGCTGGCACACTAGATAGCTAAATGCGTCATCATCAATAGCATCATCATCAGATATCCTCATTATCACTATCACATGGGTTTCGACTTTCGGAATTAAATGTTGAAAATTTTCAACACTGAGGAATTGAGGAACTCATTCCTCAATTCCTCAATGTCAGATCAGTTTTGAACCGATATCCTCATTATCACTATCACATTGGTTTCAAACAGGCATCTATTCCTCAACATCAAATCAGTTTTCAACCGAGCACATTTTGGGGTTCTAATTTTAACGTCAGGGACGCCATCAAAGTGGCCAAAATCCCAAGAGAAATCATGATTTGGGGCAGGTTTGACCAAATTTATGACTTCAGCCCCCAACCGATTTTAGACGGTGGCACTCTCAGCCCCCCCATCTTGACCGAAGCCTTGACATCTGCACTAATCCCACTAGGCTGTGAAAGTAGCGGAGTGGTTCGGTGGGTCTGAGGCCAAGTTCCAGCCAACCCTGGCCACTCTGCTTGGCTCCGGATCCGCACATTAATGCGAACCGCGGCAACAATGACAATATATCTGTGAATAAAAGACGCGGACACGCGGCGGTCAATGTCAGATCAACGAACTGCCTGGAGCACAAAGTAAGCTGACACGAGAAGATCCGAGGACAGGCTCAACGTGTCGTGCACACCCGATAAAGATGATGCCGATTGCACGAAACGTGCGTGTACATTCACTGATGTCATATATATATATATATATATATATATATATATATATATATATATATATATGTGTGTGTGTGTGTGTGTGTGTGTGTGTGTGTGTGTGTGTGTGTGTGTGTGTGTGTGTGTGTGTGTGTGTGTGTGTGTGTGTGTGTGAGAGAGAGAGAGTGTATGTATGTGTGTGTGTGTGTTTGTGTGTGTCCTATGTGATTCTTGGGCTTGTAACAGCGCATTGTCGCAAGTGTAGTAACTAGTGAACAGTTACATCCTGAACAGGTGTATGTGAGAACATCCGGAGAGTTGCGAATCAAAGGATTCCGGCTCCGCCTTCCTGGGGTGCACCCTGATGGAGACATGGCAGCAAGCACGGTCTTAGTGCTGAGGCCCAAACCTCTGCCAGTGACGGACGTTCTCATTAGGCGATCCACCGCGGACAGCACGTGGCTTCAAACCCTTTGAGAACCCTGCCGACTCACGCGACAAACATCGGATCATTTGGTGAACCAGAGACCGAAGCAGTAACAATAACACAAAACACAACAGCTTTTGATGGGGAGAAGAATGGTTGTTAAATCGCTTGCGTTTTTGACGTTGTTTAGCATGAAGGAAATTCCCACCGGCCTTCGCTTTAATGAGCCCTGGAGTATAACGGTACGAATTGTGTTGTTTAGCGCCGCGCCCCGCTCTGCCGCGGCCTACGTCGGATCGACCTCCGTTGTTTTTCACAACTCGGGTCTCCACGCTCAGTCGACGGCCGTTTCAGGTAAAGTTTACAGTATTTTCGCCGCCTAATGTGGGTGCGGGATGCACATCTCGCAACAAGTACAGCTGGAAGGGGGCGCACACCATGCGACATTCTTGACACATCCCTGGTGAAAGACCTTTGTCGGGAGATCCGTGTCTCGATGCGGCCATAGTGAGTTGCATCAGTATACCATGCTCGTCTGTGATCAAGCCCGGGGTGTTGGACGAACTGCAGCCGATGCGACTGAAGGTGGGTCGGACCTTCACCACCAAGACAGGTGAGGTGAGGTAGTTTCTTACCTCATCACATTCCTGACAAAAAAGAACGCGTTATCGGGGTCAGTACTGCACATTACCCCTGAGAGGTACCCGGTCCAGGCTCCGTCGTAAGCCGGCGCAATCGGCCGCGAGGGGGAGAGAAAGGAGGGGTGAGCGTGCGTTGACCAATCGGCACCGGGTCGGGGGCCGTCGGTCAGGAGGCAGGCGCCTGCGAGGTCGACAGTCGCTCGACCATGGCCGTGGACAGTTACAGCGTCGGCCTGTCATCTGATAACGAGATGATGGCGATGTTTATCGGATGGCATCGACGACACGACGCCGTTCAGTGTCGTGTGTCGTCTGGAGGCGGCGGCGGCGGCGGCCGGCTCAGCCGGGGCAGGCCGTCAGGCGGGAACGTTGGGCCGCCGGCCCGCTCTCGGTACGTGTCTGGCCATGAAGGCGGTGGAGGGGGGGAGGGGGGGGTGGGGGCACGCGGGCCTTTGACTGATCCGCCCGCTGTAGCAGACATCGCTGAGCTGGGAAAGTGTGTGAAGTGATAAGCTGCAGATAATCTTGTTTTGTGTGCTCATATTTCCATCGGAATGTCGCTGGGCTAGTTTAACACAATTAGCCCGACAAACCAGCATGCAGCAGGTGGGAGACAAGAGTGGTGTTTCCATCTTACAAGAGCCGTAATGATGCCGAGCCGACAACGAACAGAAGGCGAACGGAGTGACGCCATACAAAATCTGACACTCTATCACAACTAACAGCGGCGGCACTTTCCCTTCACTCCTAGACTCGCGTAACTAATGGAAAAGTGCCCGTGAGTCGAAGAGAGAGTAAACAACGAATTACACCGTATTCAGACGCATTGAAATAACCCACTCTGCCAATAAATATCCACGCTGTGATTTCGGAGAGAGTGAAGCTTTTCGTCACACGTAGTTGTCGTTAAAAACTATGCGTCAGCCCGTACACATTTGTAAAAGCTAATAGCGTATGTCAACCGGAAGCTTTCTTCTCTGTTGCACTTTGTTAGCTGGGTTGGCGAACGGGTAGGTGATGAGACGAGCGCTTGTGCTTTAATTTTAGGGGGATGCTATGGCCTTTTTGCGCCCTGATTTCTTGGCTGTTTTCGTTCGTAACCTTTACAGCAACTGGATTGATTTTTTTAGATGTGTTGAAGGATGTCTGTTATATGGGTTAGAATTAACGCTGTGCTTAAAATCATTGTGCGGGCTTCCTTTCCTGTAAAGGAGTATATTTATTTCAGCTTATTATAGGTCAGAGTACTGTTAGAGATACGCCGCAGCTCATGCAATCCGCTATACTACCTTGGTAATTTCTAGCGGCACATCGCGGACACCAAACCATATTTACGAAGAAACTGAGTATTTGTATTTAAGGCTGTTGCCCGCTGCTTCAGTAAGGAAGAGTTGACTTCATCACCCTTTGAGAGCGATTTACGTTTTCTATCTACCCAACGATCTACTGTTACAGTAGGAACTGTTGGTTGCGCGGCATAAAAATATAAAAAAATCAAGGAGTTGGATTCCATAGTTCATTTATGCATGTTGGCGTCTTAAAAATAGGCAATATTAGGTTAGCTGATTGACCAGATGTTACTCAGTTGGCATCATCGCGCATTTAAGAGTGGTCTTTTGTGCGGACGAAGCCATTTCAAGCAGAATGCTGCTACTATTGGGCTTTCACCCTTTTGATTTACCTACCTTTAGAAATCACTCATCTTTTATGACGCACGTACAGTCCCTTTACACACTGAGCACGTGTTCGCAGAAATGCCGTGAGGGTATGGGCTGTCACGATTTTTTGGGACTATTGCCACAAGGGACGCAGTCGGGTTTTCTTAAGAGAGGGGCCTGGAGCTCGATGAGCACGCATCACAACCGCTTTTTAACTTTCTGTCAGGGGCCATCTATGGTGGAAAACGAAAAATCTGGGCCCGGGCCCTCTGCCACCTGTGGCTGCGCCTCTGGTTTTTCTCCCACGTGGTATCCCGTGCGTTCTGTAGCGAACAGCGATATTTTTAAGTATTCTTGATTGACGTCTTCTTGATCACTAGATTATATTCTTCTGTCTTGGAACAAAAAAAAAACGTCATCTAAGTTTCTTCATATCACGTTGGACTGAAATGTGCATTTAAGATAAAGAGAATGCCAGGGTACCAATAAAATGTAGCTGCCAGCCCAGGGGTGCGTGGCAGCTTATCACGGTATGAGGCATATTGCAACCCTCAAAAATTTTACCTATATGCAAGAATATTAAATTGTATACATACCCATGAAGGTTGAGGCGAGACTGGTTTTTCTCAATTTCACGAATTTTTTTCTCAGACCAATGAAGTCGAAAACAGCACGATAGTTTCCCCCACTGTGATGTGGTATAAAGATATCCATGCCGGTGTCAAAACGCGTCTTGCGAACATGTTGAAAAGAAACTATATTGCCCCCCTCCATGTCTCTGTTATAACTAAAAAGCTAAACATTCACTAAACGTGTGTATGACTGTCCTAAGTAAAAGCACATATGCATGCAGATGGAACCGTTGTTGTTGTAAGAACATAATCTCTATGCTGAGGTGCTGTTGAGAGCCCTGTATGCGGGAAAGTCATGGCCGGTGGGCGACGGCTGGGAGTCCGGCCGCGTCGGCAGGCTCTGCTCGCGGGCACCTGGCAGGTTCCGCTCGTGCACTCCAGCCGCTGCCCCCCCCCCTCCCCTCCCCTCCTTCTCCTTGGCCGGTGCATGAGTCAGCTGACTGAGCTGGCGGCACGAGCTTTGCAAACATTCGACTTAAACGGATTGGCCCAAATCATAGGCAGGTGATTCCTCGGCGTGACTAAACCAGCTGTGCACGGCGACGACAGCCTACTCATTGCGAGTCACTCTGCCTGCGCAAATAAACGCTTGATAGCCGTCTTGTCTCCGTTAGCAACTATGCATTTCACTATGATTTCATTCTTTGCCTACTGAATATAGAACCTGCATGAGGATACGGAATTGATGAAGATCCATGAGGTTCATTCATTTAGCATGGCTCATTAATAACCGATGATACATGACAGTCTCGAAAGTTTTTCTCCGGTGTATGAATACACCCCTTCTGTGCATTTTTTCTTCTTCAAAGGATAACCCTTTGTCTTTCATCTTTTCATCTTTTCTTTTCTTTCCAAAACCATCGGACGGACAATGCATGTTGTTACGTATATGTGATGACCGGGGGCTTCCCGGTATATTGCATGAGGATTACTGTCATTCTTATTTATCTCTTCGTCATCGACTTGTATTGGACTATGCCAAGGAGCAACAGGTTAGGCTTTTTTACAAAACATCCAGGAAACATTCGATAAAGAATGTAACGTTCAGTGCCGACGTGAGGCTAAATGGTTATTTGTCTTTGCCAAGCCGGCTTCGATCCCGTCTCGGGTTCTCCGTCAGGTTAGGCATGCGACCATCTTAAAACATAAGATACCATCCATAAGAACAGTCGTTCAACATTGCTCTTGTTGGTCGTGTACAGTGTAGTAAGCGGTCGCATTCATGACCTGAAGACAAACCCGTGATGTGCTGAAAACTGGTTTTGCAAAGCATATGGCCATTTCGCTTCACGTCTGTTGACAAGTTGCCGTTCTTAGTTCCTACCTCTGAGGCTATGAATTATTCAAAGAAGACATTTTATTGTTAAAATTATTCGGCTCCAATCGCTTGTATACGATGTCGCTGCCCAGAGTTGATTGTACGGTTGACAGCTCCATGAAATATTTCAGCATTATAATTATTTTAAAAATTGAGGCACAACCGTTTCGGTATTTCTGGTGGCTAAAGCAAACAGCCCTGCGATACTTTGTATCAAACCAGCATTTGTAATTTGCTGCAGTCACTGCGTAAAGGAGCCGATACACCCTTTGTGACGGGGGGATAGACAACAAAAAACATACATATTAACAATGTTTGTTAAGTTCCACCCACGTCAGCAAGCCGGCATTCAATTTTCAATGTCTGAATGCCAGCAAGCCATCACTGATGCTCAATACATGAATATCAAGCTGGGAATGGCAGAAACACTTACGCTTTAAAAGAAACTGAAAAGACTGAGTGAAAGTGCATAAATCTCCTCGAATAGCCAAGTATTACCTCTCACGAACTTTGATTAGGAATGCTAGAAGCAAGGGTTCTTAACTGTTCAAAAATGTGCTCATTGTCATGCAAACACTTAATGCCTGGGGAAAAATTCCACCACAATCTTAATCCTTCGTTGTTTTTTTCTGTAACCAAATGGTGCGCTTCAGTGAGAAAGGAAAAAACTTCACTTAACGAGCATTAAACGTAGGGGCGCCCATAGCCCCAGGTGTTTGTCGCGTGATGTCCTTGTATTGCGCCTTCATCAACGCATGAACAGCCGAAACATGCAGCAATCTCCCGACTACACTGGCTCATCTCGACAGCCAGTTCCGCCAGGCATTGATTAGCCACTCATCGCCGCGTCCAGTGGCCTTGCCGACGCGTGACAATCCGATTACACAAGACCTCAATGCCACCCTGAGTTAAGGGTGGGACGACAGGGCCCGTTAGTACGCCAGGTGCATGGAAGTGCACTGTACATACGTCAGTGAACAACTGTCGTGTGGACTGTGCGCAAGCCTCCGGCGACCAGTAAACGCTGCCGCTCGCCCGGCCATCGGTCGGACAGGCGTCATCGGCTTCTGGCCGGCTGCGAAAGCCTTGGATTTGGTCGGGCTCTTTTATCTACCTGGTGGGTTGCGAAATCTGGCTTAATCTGTTACCCTATCCCGGGAAGCGGTATGTTGAGTGCTTATCACGAAAAAAGGCTTTGGGTCATGGGTGCTCCACGCCAAAGGCATCCCATAGGGATTTTATGTTTTATGGTGATCCACTCGCTCCGAGTTTTGTCATTGAAATGAGGAGGCGTGGCGTTTGGGGAAAACACGTGGCGTTCACTCCATGCCTTCGGTCCGATCACGTCGTCCATCCCTCTCTGTAAGCGGGTTGGATCGTCTGGCGGATTTATTGGATGACCAGGATGAATTCTGCTGTGGGCATGGCGTAAACCCACGCCTTTGGAGGGCAAAGGAGTTGCATTTAATGCTATTTGTTCAAGGTTTCCCGGCCGTTGTTTTTGAACCGTCTTAAAAGTCCCGAAGTTTGGCTCCCGGCCCATACCCTCGCCATTATCAAGCCCAGTCAATGGAATCCTGAATGGGCTTGGAGCGGCATGTTCCGGCAATTCGATGCGTTTTTGCTGCCGGCAATCAATGTGAAATAGGTTTTAAATTCCAAGTCCCAAGGCATCAAATTGATTTGAAGCGCTACACTCAGGTGAAGAAATGTAACAAATATGAGCAGTATCAGCATGAAAATAGTGAGTCCAAAGATCAAAAGGCGGTGGCACTCCTTGCGTTTTATCTCATGGTATATTTAAAGTTTTAACGATTCTGAAGAATGGGCACGACTCAAACCATTGTGTACCATCAATGCAATCATAATTTAGCACTACAACGCTGTTTTATCAGCAACTCTTGGTATATTAAAGGTCCTGTACATGACGCAAGGACTTGGGGCTCATAATGTCGAAACATAGGTACTTAGCTTCAAACTTTCGTGTGTTTCGATTTGTAAAGATATTTCCTGATTTGAGAATATTAAGTAAGGCATTGGATTTGTTTAGATCTCAACATAATTTCAGCAAAAGCAAACCGCAATGTCAGTAAACGATGTTTAGTTTGCAGCAAAGAAGCGTTTTGAGAGCATACTGTGCACATCTTAGTCATATTCGTCAGATCCTGGACATTATACATAACGTTAAGCCTCAACGATATCGCACTGAGCTAACACAAGTTTCTTTTGACCTAGGTCACCCTAAGTCCTCTCCTGGACAGAATGACGTCCTTTTCTCTACACCTTGCATTATAATCCGTGAAATCGTTATAATTGTAGCATTACACTTATTTCACGTTGGCCGTTGTACTTTTAAGCTATTTGCCCCCGCCTGAACGTACGACACATCTTGGTGCGTTGCTTATAACTGGTATAGACCGACATTCGAAAATAACGAATAATCCTTGCTTGGACAAACACCACAAATGTTCGATATGTTGCCATACAATCCCTCCACACCCTTCTTGCATAACATAACAGTTCACCTGTCATACTGATCCTACACAGCACCTATCCTCATTTCGAGTGATGCTTAAAGAATAACTGTTTAATTTGAGAGCATCGGTCCATGCGATGCACTAAATATAATGCAACGAATGTCTACCAAAAATCCACACACGAAAGCTTAAGCTGGACCCATCGGGTTTCTATGGATTAGCACCAGACGATGGATTTGCATGGGCCGAGAGCACCAATGACCATAATATCCTTGGCAGTTGCGATGAGCACAGTGCCGTGCTGATGTTCGTGTTCTGACCTTTCAAAAAGAAAGCGATCAGGGACGCCTGACATAAGCTCGGATCCGAGGAAGGACATGCGATGCAACATCCTGATCTTCAAGAGCTTAGGTCTTCCGTCGAAACGAACACGTGCATTAAAATGCACGAGGCCTCAGTTTCATTTCCTCTTGTCTCTTGAACATTGTTGTGTTTTAAATAGCACATCCTGCTCGCAAGATTACATTTTGGTTATTCTTTTAAATATAAAAAGTTGGAAAGGGATTTTCACTGCCTCAGGAGCTCGTTCAGTATTTGTGGGAAGGAGGATTTGGGGTAGTGACATTTTGATACGTCTTTTTCTTGCACCACGACCAACATGAGCCTGGTGCAAAATTCCCAAAATGCTCCGAGTGGTCAAGGCTGACCAGCAACTCCGCGGATGCGCGTTTTAGGGAGCTCCGCGCCCGAGGGTCGGGGCCCCCGAGTAACCCCGCGGGTACTCGTGTTAAGTGGCTCCACGCCCGAGGGTCGGGCCCCCGAGTAACCCCGCGGGTACGCGTGTTAAGGGGCTCCACGCCCGAAGGTCGGGCCCCCGAGTAACCCCTCGGGTACGCGCTTTAGGGGGCTCCACGTCCGAGGGTCGGGCCCCCGGGTAACCCCTCAGGTGCGCGCTTTAGGGGGCTCCACGCCCGAGGGTCGGGCTCCCGAGTAACCCCTCGGGTACGCGCTTTAGGGGGCTCCACGTCCGAGGGTCGGGGCACCGAGTAACCCCTCGGGTGCGCGCTTTAGGGGGCTCCACGCCCAAGGGTCGGGCCCCCGAATAACCCCTCGGGTGCGCGCTTTAAGGGGCTCCACGCCCGAGGGTCGGGCCCCCGAATAACCCCGCGGGTGCGCGCTTTAGGGGGCTCCGCGCCCGAGGGTCGGGACTCCCAAGAAACTCCGCGAGTGCATGCTTTAATGGATTCCGCCGGAGGGATCTTACGTCAGCATTCGTCACTGGAGCTCCATAATATTCATTGGGGTGGGTGATGACCACGTTCTCAACAACCTGGAGGCTTTCTTCCTTTTGGACAACTTTTGATTATTTGGGTTTGTCACTGACGGACAGAGCTTAACAGTGTGTGTTGGGGGGTGGCAAGACTCTGCAAGAATAATGCCAGCAATATAAGACTGAGCACGCTTGCGGTCACATCTCATTGAGCGGATCAGTAGAACTAAGTCACTGCAGGTGCAGTTATTCACTTGTATTCTACATCCGCCCATTCCATTCTTTTGTGAGCTTCCGTACCGACATACAGCTGTCAAACAATGCACTCACCGGTTATCTGTCGCGGCGTTCCGTCTCACTGGCGCACGGAAGCGCGGGTCTGTTGCTTTAACAGGCCGCCGTGATCTCCTGGAGGGTCATCGCCCGTGCGAGCCCCACTCGAGCCGTGCTGCACGTGCCGCGTTCCACGTGTCGTCTCCACCACGCGCCAGTTCGGTGTGGCGACGGGACCCAGCGGCCGGGCGGGTACATCCATTTCGCCGGGCGACCTTCTCGGCCACGCCGGCGGGCGGGCGACGGTCACCGAAACCCCGGATTCCACCCCCCCCCCCCCCACAGTAGCAGGCCATGGCGACGGCAGGGACGGCAGGAATGGCGAGATGGGGCGCCAGTAAGCGCCGGTCAGAGAGGCGCATACTGCGGAACCCGCGCCAGAGACGACCAAACAGACGTGGGCTATGCCAGACTGAAATGGCTGGTTGAATCCAATGGAAAACATGCCATTTCTTCACTGGGGCGACATGGACGACTTTAACCGGACGGGGAAAGGCGGCTTGTTAAATAGTTTGGACAATATGCTTTTGAGCTCATGTGCATTTCTTTAAGAGCAAAGGAGACAGTTATTGGTGATGACGTGATGTGACCTCATATCGTTTCGCACATAGTTCAGGCTGTTGCTGTATCATAGCAATCCGATACAATGCACCTTGTAAATATGGGCTACATAAGTGCAGACCACTTTGATGCGCTAACGTGTGAGGCATGGTTTATGGGATTAGGGCAGCTGCATAGCTAATATTTATAAAAAAGCCCCTAACCGCATGAAATATCAGAAATGTGGACCACTTGAAAAAACCTTCTGCACAAAATTTCCCCGAATTTACGCGATCAGCGTAGCAAGCTCTTGTGTCTGGAACGCAAATATTGCACCAATATGTATTTCTCCCGATGACTGACATTCGTCTCTACATGTGATATCAAAATGTCACAAAAGCTTGTTTTCTTTATGTTTGTGAGTACACCTAAAGTACACCTAAATGACACAATTGTACTAGCTGCGAAGAAGCGCGCAGGGAATTTTGCACATGTTTTCATTACATGTCCCGCACATGTTCAGCTCAGCATAGGTGAACATTATCATTCGTAGCAGGCTTTGGCATCGCGGCACATTAACATTATTCGCGTCATACATGCCTTGCACTCAAACACTTTTCCCTGCTCACATTCTGGCGACAATGAACAAGGCGTGCCGGCCGATTATCGGCATCATTATCGGTCTTTCCCACAACGTGTGTAACCGCACTTGCAAGCCACGCTCACGCCTTCCAACGAAGTCAGTCACGCAGTGCGGTACACCGCCGTTCCTCACAGCATGTGTCATCTCTTCACGCAACACAAGTCACAATGGATCCGTGACCGTTGTCATCCTTCAGATCACAGTTAATCGTGGGGCGTACGTGGAGCGCACCGTCACTCGTCGCTATGTGCATGTAAGTAAGTACGATATATGTGTAAATGTAACTAGACCTCATATATGTAGATAGCTAAATTGCATGTATACAGATCGCCGCTACATGTAGTTGGGGATTCGCGCGTATCTCGACCGTTGATTTCGCCCGGGGAGGCAAACGCGTTGGGCAAACGGCGGTCCCGGCAAACTGCACATGTAAACCAATGACGTAAGAGCCAGTGCCTGAGTAACAGCTTCGGCGCCTCTGATGCTTCCCTGGCAACAAGCGTGCTTGGTAGGTGGCAGAGCTGTCAGCTTGCATACCTGCCGGGACCCATCTGGACCGGCCTGGTACCGCAGCCCAAACTTGCCCCTGAACTAAGCACTCGGTGCCTTATTAGCCAAACTCTCTTTCTGACGTCTGGGTGATTCGGCAATGGTGATAGCAGATGGCCATTCACCAGACTAAGCACTGGCCACTTTTTATTAACTTTTGTCTAAGCAGATTTTATTGATGATAACTGCAAACTACCACCAACCGGTCGCTTTCAACACTAAGACTCTCAACATTCAGTCATTCTTTTGGATGCGCTCTTGAACCATTTTTAGGTTATCTTCCTCTATATTTTAATCGGGAGGCGCCTCGAATTGCGTTTAATGTAAGTTAATATTTCCGGTTTCGTGAAGGACACTGCCGCCTCTTCATGGGTGGCGAATGCGTAACGAAGTGTTTTCGAAGTGTTTTTCGGCATGTAATACGTGCAAATCACAAGGGAAATCCGCAGTCTTAGGCTATCTATGGGAACTTGGGAAGGGTGTAATGCCCGGAGAACGCTTACCATCCAGCTTTTGTGAACGGCTAACACGAGCTTCGTGACGTGGATCATGAAAAAGATGCCGTCAGACACCAGGACAGTCTGCCGAGTTCTGCGCCACGCTAAGCGTTTGCCGGAGATTCTGCCGTTGACCCAGAATTTTAGAGCCGGGTGGTGGGTCAGAGCTCACATGACCAGCAATCTTAGCATGGGCACTGCTTCAAAAATCCCTCCAATCAAAAGGTTTGGACTAATTTTACCAAATATTTGTGACGTCAGGAGAATTCTGCGTCTCCTTAACTAATCAGACGCGGACAAAAACACTAGCCGTCGCGGTGGTTTTCGAGTATCATGCACTACATCGCTTTCTACTGACATCAGTCTGCAATATGCGTTCAACGCGTAGCATTATAATCGTAACAACGCACCGTTAATGGAAGTCACACAATTTTTGTCATTCCGACAGCGGAACGTTTACATTTGTTATGCATTAGTTCAGCACGTGAATAAGCGTAAAACTAACGATCTAAGAGAAATGGCACCATGAATGTATAATGTGGAATGATGGAGAGCATTGGACCAGCCCGGTACGCGAGGACATCCTGCTCCTTTTTGTGAATGCGCCCCATAGCACTTACGGGATCTTGGGGCGACTTGGGGTCTATTCAGCCTGCAGAGCCGTTTCTAACTGCTGTTTGGTGCATAGTACTTGATATCTCAATCATTCATCGTGGTGCTAGCCGGCATACAATTGAGGCTTCAACAAAGAAGCGTTATTGTGTCTTCTCGCCCACTTTGCGCCAATTGTCTGAAATATATGGCGTACGGTTCCCTTTAATTGCGTTATAAAAATGCAAAATTGTTCCGTGTGTACGCACCATCTGTCATCCGCTTGTCAGCCGCACAGCACGACGCCTCTTCGGTGCTGCGGCTCTTCTATACAGATCGCCCCCAGCGCAACCCAGCCAGAGGTCACAGTGTCAGCGCCCGCGGCAATCCCCCCCCCCCCTCTACAGAACGCTGCTCATCCGGCCTTGAGTCACAGAAAGAATGTGTGGCCGGCTAATTGAGAGAACAGGCGGTTTGCAAGGTTGAAAGACCAGCCTGAGGAGTGTCTTCCCAAGAGCTGACAAAGGACAGTCTTCAAGGATACCCGTTGCACAGCTAAGAGGTTGCTGTGCTGCCCGAATGACACGTACACGGCTGGACCTTCATGAGCGTGAACCATAAGATTCATCACCTACTGAAGAGGAGTCGACCCACCATTTTAATGGAGGAAAAAGGCAGAAGAAGAGAGGGGAGAGATCGAGGTCATAGATAGCGCATGGATTGATGCTCTTCTGAGCGTCTGGAGAGTGCTTGGGATGGCAGAGATGGCTGCTAATTGGAGATATCTATGCTACCAAGGACAACGTTAATGCTAAACCAATGACAAACGAGTGGGGAATGGCATCAATTAGCTCCCAAAAACGCGTCAAATCCTGTCTTTAACTTGATCACAAATGAAGCACAAAGTACACTTAATCAAGGACGTCTCTGGTGGTAAAACACCTTTTTGACTAATATAATACCTCAGTTCAGGGAACAACAGTCCATCCCCACATATCAATTGCCCCAGTCGCTAGTCGCCCCCGACTGGTATGACCTGCAGCTGGTGGTAGAGCCCGCGCTTAAGGTCAGGTATCGTCAGAAGGCAAGCAGGAGCGTGTCGAGCATTGCGACACGTTAAGCTTCACCGCAAAACTCCAACGTTGACCTGGAATCTCACTATCGGAAAGTGAGGCCGGGGCTCCGCTACATGCGCTGCGTGGTGTGCGTGCTGAATCCTGGAATCCATCCAATTAAGAGGTCAAAACAGAGTAAAATAAAAACACAGTAAAAGTAAAAATAGCTTAAATGTCGGAAGACTCAATAATTCTGCATGACCTTAAACGTCATCAGATTTGCCGAGCCATCAGGCTCCTGCTGATAATTTCAGGGTGAAACTCAGAGTCATCTGTTATCATTAGGCATTTGCGCTTCTCTGAATTGACGCGCTTGTCCTGACCCATTAAGTTGAGCAAGACACCTCGGACTGAATTGGGGATGTCTGGACATAACTGTGGCAGAAAGGTTCAGCTCATTTAGACTACGGTCCACCACGGATAAAACACGCTCTGCCAAGAATTGCACGTCATGCATTGAAATGACTCCGCTAAATTACTGTCACAAATCGGCCAAAGTTCCGGCAAAGATCGGGCTGTGTTACTCATCTGTTTATTTGGAAAAGGCTCCTTATGACGCGCAGTGTTTGATGACTGCACAGAAACATGAACGATCCTATTCCAAGCCTAAACACGGAGGTAAATTCACCGGCTATCGCATGTTTACGAATGCAAATTGCAGGTGATTCAGGTCTTTCCTGTTCTTAACTCTTTACACGTCTACCCACATTGCTAGCTTCAATTGTTTTCTTTTTTTAAGTATTTACACTTGGTTGCACTCAGCGTACCTTTCTTATAATTTAAGGAGGTTGGTACGACACTGTCGGCGCTGACATCGAGTTATTGAACGTTTAGGGATGTGATGAGCTCATCACGTCCTCTTCAAGTGTCAATTGCCTCAAACGTACACGAATGTATGTACTTAAGTTGTGGGCATCCACTGAAGCAATCACCTCAATGTTACCACGAGCTGTAGTTCTTGTTTTTCTTACGAGTACTACCATCGGGTCAAAACATATCTGGTGTACTTATGAGCTTCATAATCTATACAGCTCCGTGTTGTGGGGCCACGGGTCGCGTGAAAACGTGAGCCTAATTACCCATGCCGCCCCTCATCGTTGCCGTGATGTATATCCGCGTTTGTATGCTTCCTGGAGACGGGGTTCGGCTGACAGGCCGGTCAGGAACACACCGGGTATCATAAACCTGCAAGCGATGACGTGTTTGACCTTCGGCCTCTGGACCTGACCTGTCATCTTCCGTTACTTCCTGTATCGACTGTGGCCGGCGGGAAGGCACTAATCAGTCATCCCACATACCGGACGCCAAGTACAGCCATCTTCGAAATTTTAGCATGCAGCCTTGACCAGACGCTCAACAGTCTGCGACGGCACACAGTTTTTTTGTCTCCTAAGCGCCTCTTTTCCTCTAGGAGCACCAGCAGCTTGCCAGATCATCGCCAATGCGAACGTAGCTTTCATCGAACGCTGCCGCCCGCGAGTCCTCTGACGGCACCTTGACCTCCCTCTCCCTTCTCCCTCCGCATCGCTCCCCCGGCCCACGCCTGTCGGCCGCACCTGCCCCCTCCTGGATACAGGGGGCCGTCATTCGCCACGACGTCATCCCGGACACGGCCGCGGGCGGCGGCGGCGGTGGCGGTTATTTACGGTTTTCGCCCCGCCGTGCCGAGCCTTGTGGCGCGACCACGAGCGGGGCCGTCGACGTCAGCCGGCCTTTGTTCGCAGCACGTGTGCCGCTGGTGTGAAGTGTGCGGCAGGGCTGCTTCACGGCTGTTGCGGCGGACTGTCCGGCTCTGGGGAACCGCCGGGGCTGAACGAGACCGCCTCTCGGTTCTCGGTGGCCTCTCGGTTCTCGGTGGCTGTGGATCATCCGAGCGTGGCACGTCGAGGATGGCCATGGCTGGCCGCTGTGCGGCGGCCGAGCGAGCCTCATACAGCGATGGGAGGGGCTCGACAGGCCTGTAACAGCGCCGTGAGCGCGCATTACCGGCCGAATCATGGCACTCCGTCTTGGTCGCTGCACGGTCTAACTACTAACTAACACCATCAATCTCACCGAGAACCTTGTTCAAACGGCAGGGGACGGGACGGCGCGGCCGCAATCAAAGAGTCGGGCTGCGTGTGCCGTGAGTCGGGCACCCTGGCCGCGCCGCCGGCTCCTCCCGCCCACCGGTCTCTGCGTCGCCTTCGGCCTGCGCGCGGGGACGGCGCTGAGGTCTGTAACCGCCCCTGCCACCGTGTGGCTGCGGTGAGAGGCAGCTAACGACGCGGAGATGATTCCCGTGGACATCTAATGGGGATGGTTAACGTCAGCCGCATCGTGGATCGTCCACGTTTTTAGAGGAGTCGAATCGAACTGACGTGTCCTTGACGAAAGCGGGGTCGCGTGTATGGCGATGTCGTATAAAACATGTTGCCCGACGGGCGTTTTTCGCCGGCGACATCGCCGACTGGACGGGCCGAACGGCACCCACGCGGCGCCGCGCTGGAACGTCTGGGAACGCGTTCGACCCGGCGGACCTCGGCGGCCCGCGTGACCCGCTATCGAAACCGCCGCTAATAGCCGGGCGCATTGTTCACCGCGTGATTCGTCCCCGCCGCGTCGGAGGCGGCCGGCCCGGCCCCGTCCTCCGCCAAGAAAGGATAGCGACCCGGGCCAGCCAGCGTCGGGCACTGAATGCCCGATAGGCCTTAATATGCAGCTGTGTAGACGCATGAGAATCGCGCTGAGTTAGGTCGGGCGGCCTGGCGCACGTGCGGTGACATCATGTCCGAAGCTGGCGCGGGTGTCGGGGCCGCTCGTGTCTTGATGATGACTTCGCAATGCAGGTCGCGAGTCGCGAGGAGATCTCTGTTTGCGGAGCGGCGGTCAGGGCCAATCGTGATCGCTTTAACCGGCGGCTTCGCTGATGTTGAGCTGCCCTTTGGTAAGTAAATATGCATGCTCTTAATCGATGCAGTAAGCGCTGCATTCGGCACACCTGCGGTAATCCTTGTGGTCACAACTAAAACTGCGAGATGTGCATAACGCCGCGTGGAAAGCAACCAACGTTCTTCGGAATGCAAAGGCACAGGGCTCCGTGCAA
This sequence comes from Pollicipes pollicipes, assembly GCF_011947565.3. Lineage (NCBI taxonomy): Eukaryota > Metazoa > Arthropoda > Thecostraca > Pollicipedomorpha > Pollicipedidae > Pollicipes > Pollicipes pollicipes. The sequence continues at coordinate 47,287,785 of NW_023596576.1, forward strand.
TCATTGTTTCATCGTTCCCTTCTCCAGCCTCTGCGCCCATTGTCCATGGATCTATGGACCTACGGATCATGCTTTCCTCAATGATGGATACCATAAAAAATTCAGGGGTTACGACTTATGGCAGGCTAAAGCTTTGTCTCGGTTCAGCAGGTATTAAGTTAAGCCACGTGTTCTGATGTGGTTTGAGCCCGAACATGAGCAGAATACCTTAAGCATGACCTCCACCGCATAGGAGACGGGAGAAAGCGACGACACCACCACCGATATTAAGCAGAACCACAGGAATGTATATAGACATATATTTGCAAATATATATACATACATGTATTAACCATATATTCATATATCAACCACATATATATATATATATATACATACATATATATATATATATATATATATATATATATATATATATATATATATATGCATATATATTTACATTCACCATTTTGTGTCTTTGTTGACTGCTCTAGCTTTGTGATATTGTCTGAGCTTTTTGGCGTCAGACAGCGATTTTTCAAGTTCGACAAGCCGGTCAAATAATAGCCGGCCGATAAGCCGGCCGAATAATAACACTCAAAACGCATTTACTAGCCGTCTGCGTTCGGAATAACTCTTGAAATGTGCCTACGTCCAACATCGACCCTATGTTGATGGCCGAAACCAGGTTTCGATCTTCGACGCCCAACAAAGTGTTGATGTCCGGCAACATTCCCCACCGGGACAGAGCGAAGAAATGTATTGGAGCGGGCGTGTTGTTTTCTATTAAGTTGGGAAGACTTCAGGCCCCTTGCTTTGAGAGAAAAGCGGCGCAATTTGGGAAAAAAAATGTATTTAGCGTATTTTGCGGAAGGTTGAGCCATTTTCTCGCACAACCCCTATCTCATTTCTCAGAAATACGCCCATTTTGTGGAGGCTTAATGACCGTGACACGTGATTCACCACTATATTACGTCAACCCCCAACCCACAGCTCCGATATGGAGAGCGTCTGGGCCAGGAGGCAGGTAAATCAAAATTGCTGTAGCGTGATCACCACCAGGGGCATAGTTTCCTATCCAGCTGCGAGAGCTTCAGCCCCACCCCGTGCCCCCCTCCCCCCCCCCCCCCCCCCCACGGCATCACCCCAACTTGGGCTCCAGCCCGCAACTTTGAGAAACAATTGGACCATATCCGGGGAGAAACCCGTTTTGGCGGATTTTCGGCACAAAGGTTCTGCGAAGCCACGCTTCGCCTGTGATCGGCACCTTTCACTAACCACATCTCGGCATCACAGGTCTCATTATTATTGATGGTAAATTGTAAAGTTAAGAAGTTTCACACAGTGCGTATAGCGCAAAAACAAGATGACAAGCGAAAGCAAATGCGATCTACAACACTGCTAATTTGGGGTTGAATAACTGTGATGTTTCTAGCGCTGAAGTTTGGAAACTGAATATTTGAAGAAGATATTATATATATATATATATATATATATCATATCTATACTATATATATTACTCTCGCTCTCTCTCTCTCTCTCTCTCTCTCTCTCTCTCTCTCTCTCTTCGCTATTATCTCTTCTCTCTCTCTCTCTCTCCTCTCTCTCTCTCTATCTCTCCTCTATCTTCTATCTCTCTTCTCTCTATCTCTCTCCTCTCTATCTTCTCTCTCTCTCTCTCATCATCTCTCCTCTTCTCTCTCTCTCTATCTCTCTCTATCTCTCTCTCTGTATATATATTGCTCCAAATTTCAAAAGACCAGAACTTGTATCATAGAGATGCACACATCAGCCATGCAAACCATTGGAAAGTTTCAAGTGTATATCTTTGTTCGTCTGATCACTTGGGTAGCGCAGTTCAATGATGCTCATGCCAATCTTAATGAGATGTCCTTGACACAAGCCTGACTTCGGCATGCTTTTCCTCGACTGGCTCCCTCAGCAGATGACAGTCAGTGGAAAGTGATCGCGCCGATACGTGATTAATGTTGCGCCGACCATCGCCGGCAGCGGTGGGGTTGTCGGCCTGGCCAGCCTCTAAATAGATCTTTCGATCCGGTGGTCCACGCCGAGGTCACGGTCTCGCTCCAAGTCGTCAAAGCGGTTGTACATCCTTCCGGGCCCAATAAATCGATGTAGGCCTCTGTATGCTTGCGTGTTATGGCAGGCATCGTGACAGCAAAAACGCTGTCAAGAAATCCTGTGAGGATACCAAAAATGAAACGTCTGCCTTGTACACTGTACAGTATCTGATCTGTAAAATGCTACGCGAGAATAGTTAGGCATCGCGTACACCGGTTTAATCAGGTGTCGAGACGTGTTTTTCCCCACCCAGATTGTGTTCGCAGTCACACTCCGCGTACCCAGCGGATATGAGTCACCGCTGGACGTGGTTATCATCAACTCTCCGAGCTGAACCCAACAGGCGGGTGTCGCGCCACGCCACTGCTGAGGCCACAGCCTGGCTGCTTTTACCTTGAACGTGAACCGCGTCATCCTAAACATCATCGGTGTCAAGGTACCATCGCCAATAAAGCCTCCAGATGGACTGATAGGTCATGTCAACGAATCTGTCGCTGATATCAGGAAGGAGACCTTGGTAGCGGCTTCGGTAGGCACGCAAGACTGCCCTGTTCCACGAGTGTACGCCGGTCCCTTTGCCTACGCGCTGTCACCGAATGTTAACCAAAATACGCTATTTTATCGATGAATAGAAACGGCGCTTACGGTTACGATGACATGACGCTTAATACTGCCACGGTCTGTCAACCAGCTTGTGATCCCGGTGTATCATCAGCAGTTTTGTCTCTAGGGTACTGCCGTGGAAGGGGGATATATCACTTGTATGCCCGATCGTTAGATCTGGCCACATTGGGAGGCTTCATACCGACCTCGCTGCTTCTAGGCTGACCGCAGTGTCTATGCTAACAGAGAAGCTGGTCTGCTAGCAGCTTACGACGCACTTTCACATCGCATGCCTTGATTTCCTGAACGAGCGTGGGATTTTTAGCGGTCATTTAGCAAGATGGAAACCCCGAGCATTTCAGATCACGTATTCGGGTCAGGAACGTTAGGCCAGGTAGCGCTGACATGCCTTGTTAATCTATAAGCGGCATTGGACTGTGTCTGTCACCCCTCGTTGCTGAAAGCACTGAGATTCCACAACGTGTTGCGCCCACGTCTGTTGGATTACCCTCAGCGTCTTGCACAACATACAAACGAATAACTATCAAGTAGTGGCACCCGCCTCAATGCCTGGAGTGTATACCAGGGTTCGTCCACACATTCTACATTGTTAAGCACATTACAAATGTATGTAAGCGTCATCGACGCTGCACAACTCAACAAGCAGGCGGCTGAATGCCGAGGACTTGTAACAGAATACGCACAGAATGTAGACGAGCTGGTTGACGTCCTTGAGTCCTTGAATTACTGCGCAAGTAGTCCACAAACAACGGTATGAAGGGAACCTATCAAAGGCCCAGATAACAAATAACTCGCAGGAATATGTCGGCTCATCAGAAGCATATTTCCGGGAGCCTGATGATCGATTCATCACCGCAGCGGAGGATGTGTTGTTTTTTTACGAAACCCTATCTCAGGCATGTCATCATCGTGCGATTGTGCAGAAATATACGGAGATTCTTATTGCGTCATGGCATCAACGCTATGTGATCAAAGAGAACTTCATGCGTCGAACAGTGCACACATCAGTGCTGTCTAATGTGCTGTGCAAGATCACTGCGGCACGCGCAGCCGGCGCTGCACTAATGTGCGCTTAATACGTACTGTTTCCGGTCAGAGTGATGGCGAGCCTTCGAAAGCACAGCCATTGACAGCGTCGCCCGGAGGCAGTCGGGCCGGCTGGGCGTGGGTGTGGTCATTGGGCACCGAACATACGTGCAGAAGTATACGCGCATGGCCACTGGAGATCCAGCTCAACAAACACTGATGCATCAAGCTGCGTTGCGCTTAACATTGACACGAGACGCGTTTCGTTTGCAGCAATGTTTGAACTGAAGGGGATCATGATTACTTTTTCACTGACATGCATAACAGCTTGGAACAGCTGTCCTCCGCAACTGCTATGAGACTCCCAATGCGTGTGGATTGAAAAGGGCGGCAGCAAACCTTTTCGACAGGAGGGAATCTGCCTAAGTGTATTGAGGAAGGATTGAGGACCATTTTCTTAGCTTCCGCCTGACCGAGGGAGGGTTGACTTCCTCCTATAGTTTTTCCACCACAGGTCAAAAACAACTGCTCGCAGCAACACGACATTTTCAGCGTTTTGTGGGTGATTTGTCATTGTTTAAGCTTGCTATAGTAATGGAACATCAGAGTGCCTACAGTTTGTAACTTTCATATTTTTCAAAACAGGCGAGGTCAATGGTTTGGATTAAGGTCCATTGTGCTATCTTTAGAAATAAATAATGCAAATTTGTGCACATTTTTGTGTGGTTTTGGTGTTTGTATGTGAGGAAAAGAGTACTAACTCACATGCATAACCATGATATGACCACAGAGCACATGACCTTTGCCCAGGTCATAACCTGGGCAAAGTTAAAATAGGTAGTTTTATCAGGTAATTTTGGACGCAGGCGTCGCGTACTCTACTGAAAACGTGTGGTGTAATGCTAATGGATCAAGAGGTCACAAGAGGTCACATAAGAACAGACAAAGTCATATGAGGTCATCAAAGATCAATGACCTATGTTGCCGGCAGCGGAAAGGCTAAATAAATCAGTGAGACGCGCATAACCACCTCCCTATCGTGTTTTTGAAGGCTATGACGTATAATTTCATGCACCAGCGTGCTCGTCCTTAGTTTATTACAAATATATTTCCAAGGGTCGAAGGGACTATGCCAAATGTATACAACAGCTGTGCGATTTTGAGGGCCTGTCGATGTTCAAAACACTTATACTAACCGCAGGAAAACATTGTACTGGTCACACAGATCCGTTCAGCACTTAAAATTTTTCAACGTTGGTTCATAAATTGAAACTAAGTTGGTCTTAGCTAACTGCTAGGGCAGCCAATTTTTTTCTGGAATACTTGTGTCCCGCAGCTACAGCTAATACAAGAAACTTAGAAGCACATTGCGAGAAGTATCGGTTAGGCAAGCTACTGTTTTATGCTTTGCACTGTAACATTTATTTCCGTGCCCTCAAAGTCTGTCTTGACACGTTAACATAGGTATTCAACCGTACTTATCAGAACGACATTTTTAACCTTAAATGACCTCTGGTGACCCCGAATTCGACCTACTGCTAAACCTGGCGAGCATTCTTCATGATCTGACGACACCTTCCCAACGGCATCTTTGTTTTCCCAGACGGCGCCTGGACGCTGCAGATCCCTGGGGGAAGTCACCTTCCCCTGGGCGGAGGGTCATATCGGGGAGGCGGCAGTCAAACATTTTTCTCTGAGAATCGTTCGGCCTAAACTAAGCAAGAAAAAGTCAATGTATCTTCGAAAAAGGACTGACATGCATTCCGTGGCTCAGCACAACCAGCACAGAGACAACAAAGGACTGCAGCAACCTTCCTTTTCAAAAACGTTGTAAGAATGGAATCAACAAACTTCGCTGTTTGTCGCAGTCTGCTTGTTGGCATAGGGAGTCGAACTTGTGGCCCTAGACAAAGACATTGGAGGTGCTGTGCTTCACTTGCGGCGCATGGTACTGCAGTGTTTGTCGCTGTCCGACACGCGCACCCGGTGAACCCCTGTGCCTGAAAGCGGAACCTTTCACTAAAAGTCTCCCCACCTATGGGTTTCTGATCGTCGCTGTTGGCCGCAGTGACTGGCCATGCATGCTCGGGCGAACCAGCACGCCACTGAAGACTGAATGAAACGTGTGGTTTAAACGACTGAGACCTATGTGGCCGGCGCATGAAGAGTTATTCTGGTTAACTCCATTCGTGAACGGAAAACACAACGCACAGCACTGATAATTCAATCCAGCAATAAACACGAAATATCCACGCAAAATAGTCCATGCTCGATTTCGGCAAGCTTTGCTTCTAATGCCTAATGTTCCGGCGTGCCATGAAACGTCTAAAAGAGTTATACCAGTTAGGCAAACATCGTACTAGTGCGCAACTTACACCCCTAGTGCAATGGATTGGGTTCATTAAAGACTTTGTTTATGGACCGTTTGCGACCGTTCGAAATGAAAATACAAGATATTTAAATGGAGCCGGATTAAAACACCACGGAATGTCAGTTTGGGACCAAAAGCATCCGTGTGCCCAGTAAATAAGGTCACATGTAGCTAGGAGCGGCTGATAGCCCCTCAAACAGAAACATGGGTGCTGCGGCCAACATCTTTTAAACATCGGACTTTCAGACATCCGATGCTGACGCATCCGGGACATCCGTTTTATTTATATTTCGCTGCGTTGCTTGCCACTTATTGGCGTCAAGCTGCGAGCCATCAGCCTCATTCAATGTTGCGATAAATTTGTCTCCCATATTACCTCGAAGTATCCCTCATTTTCGACCTATTACACGCGCGCAGGTTTTTTTGTTGTCATTTTCACAATTCGCTTTTAAAACGCACTGCTGTACTAGCGCACTTAAGTTCCACGCCTGGTCGTTTTATGCTCTTGCACTTAAGTTTCTGTAACGCAAATCAGCACCGGCATTGTATGAAACTCCTAGTGTCTTGCTGGCATGCCCAACTACGCCAAACGTCTACGACGTATCCACGTTGAAATTCATGAGCCTATCGCTAGGGGGCTGTAAGCGGTCAGGTAGAAAACCAAAGAATGTGTAACCCGACAGAACAGAGCTTTCAATACGAAGTAACCTGGTCAATTGCCCGAAAAAATATGAATTCACCTGCTGCACATTGTAGCATGAGATGTTGTCATTACAATATGAAGCAGTTTCGTCCAGTGGGGTTTGAGCAAGAGGCTGGTGAAATGGGAAGATCAGCATACATGTTTTAGGTGCCACATTAATCAGCTAGATGTCAATTTGAATCTGAGCCAGTGAGAGGGCCAGGTGAATTCGCCGCCCCTCTCCCTTCTCCAAGTGGAGGGCCGTAGACACCTTGCCCCTACCCCTCCCCCACACTATGTTTCCTCGCCTATGATTAGTGACCATGCTCTACCGTTTTTGACATAAATGTCAGCTCTAAAAGCGTATTATTCTCCGTTAGCTCACGCGGGGAAGAGGCACGCAACATGTCTCTGAAAATCTTTTCGTGAAGTTACTTGAAGCGTAACAAGCATTTTCCATCATCAGTTTCGGCATGACTTTATGAAATACACTGAGAAGAGGTATGCTATGCGATGCACGAACTAATTGTCGTTATTATGTTTATCACACTTATGCTTATGGTTATCCTTGAAACATCATTTCCAAAGTGTCCAAACCGTTGTAAATTGACAACCGCGACGACACTGAATGCACCCGTTGGTAAATTTGGGCATCGATGGGATTTCACGAATAATCGCGGATGTAACAAACAGGTTTTACCGTGCTGTATCATCTACCACAGAGGTGATGCAGCCGCTCTCTCTTCTCTTTCTGCGACTCCTCGCTGTAAACCGACGAGCTCTCATGCTGCGCGTACACGGAAAGGGTCGGAATTTGAATAAAGTACCGACGCATTTTCTTTAGTTTTCCCTTCATTGCATACCATACTGTTTTACTTACCACTTCCCTACGTTAGCATGGACGTTAGTCCAGTTACATCCCTCCTTCTCGCCTGTTACGTACTTTAGGGGCTTCCCATACCAAAGGTGGTCGTCGTTGACACCCGTTCGTTCAAAGTCACCTGACAGTTGTTCTTCCCTTCCTGCGAATGCTACAGAAAATGCTGAGACCATGCCTCTGAGTGCATTCGGTCCGTGGACGGAATCGCACCGCCACCAGAACTCCTTCGCCCTCCCCCAAACACAACGCTTTAGGCAATGCCAAGAAGGCAGATCTCTAATGGCTATGCCTATGCTAAATTAATGAGGCGATGCGACTCGGTGGTGCTCTGGGGCTCAGCTCCTGGGCTTGGATTTTCGCATTCAGGCGAAGGTGTGGATTATGCCATTCCAAGCTGCCTACGCTGTGCTAGTACCCGCCACTAGCTCAGCTGATTACCGCATCTGCCTTCCCATTCATCTAGCCGCGGCGGCGTAGGTTCGAGTCGCTTCAAGCGCTCGCTGTTTGTCCCGAGGCGACACGTCTCGGCCCATGGACGCTGGCGGCAGCTAAAGGTCACGTGACGTCAGAGGGCAGGACGGACCGTGCCGAGCACTGCGGCATGTTAAGCTTTCACCTCAAGACTCTGCCGTTGACCCAGAATTTCACGATCAAGTGGTGGCAGCCAGTGCTCGCGCAACAAGCGCTGATTAACGCTGCAAACGGTACTGATTACAAAAAATTATCCAATCAAAAGGTTTGGACTAAATCTGTTAGAAAATGTAGGCTTAGAGTGGACAAGCCAGGTTTTCGTCCAGGAGATCAACCGGGGCATAGCAACCCTCTCAGCCAGGGGGATATCTACTTCGTCACTACAGAGACCCGGTTTTTATATGCAGGCACTTTTTTAGGCTTGAAGTCTTATTTCGATGCATCGATGTCCCGTTGTGTTATGTTTTAAAAGCTCGCTGGCGTCTTAAACTGCCAAAGAGTACCTTATGGAGAGCTCAGCCTCGGAGTGGCCTTTCCGCGTCGAATGAACCACAACCCCTCGAAGCAACCTGTTGGCTACGTCACCAACGGTACATGTGCATCCTTCCGAGCCTTATGCGTTTGACGCCACGTCACCAGGTATCAGGCAAATTTCATCACACATGATGTTGTCGTTCTCCTGAATGACTCCCTGGTGGCGGCATGCACGCTGCTGATCAATGACGAAGACAACGGAAGTACGCCCATGCCGTGTCCACATAGCCCGAAACCGCAGTCACGTTCGGGGCGGTAAATACTTCAAAAGCAAGACATTGAGCAGGGTAAACGACGTGACTGCGCAATGCTTAAGTGGATTTGTACACGGACTTTGCAGTTGCCAGGCAGCGCGGCTTTATCGCACCGACAGCTGACTGCTCCCAGCGCGGTGCCGTCTGCGGCTCGATGCTGATCATGCCAAGTCGGACCATGTTGCCCCACGGCGGAACCAATGGCCCGCGCACAGTATTCAAACCCAGACGCATTCCTCTAACCGATGGGAAGAATGCCGCCGGAGACGTCCGTTTGCCTGTCCTCTGTCTACAGAACCGCGACAGTCGTGCAGCCGGGGCAGCGGGGATCATCCGACCGGCGGCACGGATCTGCGTCTCCGAGGTGCCGAAGCTGAGGCGTGGGAGAGCGTCAGACTCTCGAGGGTCGCCTGAGCTCCCCCCCCCCCACACACACAAAGACCCCTCGCAAGCCGCGGCAGGCGCCGACATACCGCCCCTCTCCCGGCCGTCGCCGCGGCGCCCGAGAGACAGGCCGCAGGGGTCGGAAAAGCAGGCTGATCGTGCGGCCCAGTCTCCTTCACATGATCTTGATCCCATGGCCCGCCACATGGCCGCCACCGCCGCGTGCCGAGGCGCCGCACCGGCCGCCAGAGGTGTTCATTACCGGCAGGCACGCTGGCCGGCCGCGTCTGTTTGCGCGCGGGGCTTCGCGTGCGGCGCGCGCCGAGGCTCATCGCGTGCCGGCGCCGGCGTCGCGGGCTTCGCGGCGCGGCCCCAGGCATTGTCCGACATTGTTCCCACGGATGGTTAGATGCGCCGCTGATTGGTGTAAACAATTATCAGGCTGCTTGCTGCCAGCCAATATCAGCGGCGAGGCAAGGACGTCGGGTTTTTTGCATGCTTCCGGTAAGATGCGCGTGCAAAGATCATCCAAGAGGTGAAAGGGGGAGGTAAATGTGCCGCTTAAATCCCTGGGTAGGTTTAAACTTGATCTGTGAGTTTGTTTACGGAGACGCTGGGCAAAAGACAGCTGCCGTCGTAAACATTGGTCCAAATAGCATACGTTCACCAGACACGCGGGCACCTAGAAAAATTACCTTTTCAAATCCAACAAGTGGACCGTGCACAATATATTTCGACGTGCTCATGGCCCGTCCATAAATGCCGTAATGTCTTTTACGTTGGATTTTTTCTTTCCTCCCAAGGAAGTGAAAGACCCAGACAGTCAGATAAAGTTGGGTCAATGTCAGAAAATTCATCGGCATGTTAACATGCGCTCGGATGGAGGGTCAGTTGACCCCCCCCCCCCACATCTGAAAGTTTTTCCACTTTGATTTCCGTACGGCGCAGCTTAGCCACACTGAATTTTGCATAGCTATAGAAAATCGAATAGCAGATCTTTTGGTGTAAGAAACTAGATGTACCTTGTAGGATCGCTGGCCTAGGGCAGGTCAAAGTCAGGCCATGACTGTCAGCGAAAGGCATTTTAAGGGAATTGTTCAATCTGAGGCAACAACGGTGTATTAGACGGAGCCATACACATCTCAGATAGTTTCTTAGGCATTGAATTAGAATCACAACCAATTCCATTGACCTAAATTCAGGTACAAAGGTGGGAACGAGGTCAAAACTAGCCTCCTTTTTTACCGGAGAGCTTGGTTGTATTGGGTAGTTTCTGGTGCTCATCTTTGAATTGATTAATGACGGGAACCGCTCTAGATAAGTTCCATGAGCTTTTTAACGGTCAGAGTAGGTGACTGACCTGAAAATGACCCAAGTCAACATTTTGCTTTTAGGAACATGCCACCTAGTGTACTCCCTGACGCCTATTCATATGGCAAAGTACACTCCCATGGATGCTTTTATGAGATCAAGGCGACCAAAGTCAAACAATGTCATTGCCTCATTGCAAGCTTCACGGCAGTTGCACGAGGGGGTCTGAGGGCAACTGTGACACCAGTCTAGAGTCTGACTTTGTTTTACCTTATTTGGTCCCGAGGTCATGACCTAGAAACTTAAAACTTTAACGCAAATACAAAAGTACAGACCAGCTTGACTCCGTGAGTGGTGTTTCTAGCTATTTTAGTTTTCGAGACCTCAGGGGTCAAATTAACACCGCATCCGAGCGAAGGGTAATCAACCGGCCAACCGGGCGCGCTGTTTAAGTTACGTTACTTTCTCCACAGCGACAAGTTACCACCCACCCCTCACAGCTGCAACGGATGCGTCCTAGTACGTGATGCGTATCAACCAACCTGATAATTTTTTCGTTTCACGTCCAAACGCAAGAAAACAGCAAGTTTTAAGCTTGAGAGAAAGCGTAATTGGAGAAAAGACTAGCATGACCGATATGCCTATAAGATCGAGCAAACCAGTAGGTTTTCCCAGCTCAAAGTTCCTTAGGAGTGACGCTGCCCACTCTCCTAGGTTACAGCGCTCTGTCACGATCCGGCATCGAAGCCCATCAGATTACTTAACGTTAAGATATGCCAAGTCATTACCAGGCGCGAAGCCCATCTTTTTGTTGTCAGTCCTATCAAAACTGCTGATAGGCTTTACTCCTGAGCCATTCTCGTTTCATCATAATGGACGCATTCATTATTCCAAGTCCGCGGTGGGTACTTCATGATTTCGTCTCATGTGACCAAGTTTGCAGACGAGGAATTACGAATAAATACATGCTGGAGCCACAGTGATGCTTGCAGAAATAGGTACGTATATTAATTATATCACGTATTGATCGTATAAACATATCATATGTATACATATAGATAGAGAGAGAGAGATATATATATATATATATTATATATATATATATATATATATATATATATGTATATATGTTCATGCATATATATATATATATATATATATATATACATCTGCATATATATATATGTATATATATATATATATATATATATATATATATATACATCTGCATATATATTCACGTATATCGTACACCGAGGATCGATAACTCAGCATAAGAACTCTGAACTCATAACGTCAAAGCACTGGGAACACCCTTCAGAGTAAAAGTGCCGCACTTGGCATACAGTACACTGTCGGGGAGCTTTACATGCCGTCTGACTCTTCATTCGCTGCACGGAGCGCAGGGGCCCCCAGACGCTACACGCGTCATCTCCGGCAGCCATCGTGGCGCCGGTATTTGATCTGTGCAGCGGAGACACTAATCAGGCGCAACAGCCACTGATCAGCACGACTGCGCATGGCTGACGTTACGTTGTAGTGTGTTGGTTCCTCCGTTTTCCTTGCTACCTATCGTTCTTTGTTGATGCACGCAATTGTTAAGTAGCGCCGGTCTACCCTCCCCTATAAGGCGTTGTCTCGCGCCGGCCGACACCGTCTCCAGTGTTACGTAATTTGTGGACGGCCTCTATGAAAGAAGGTGTTGCAGCTTTACACGCTGATCCTGATTGACACTTCCTTGGATTGATACCCTAACGGCCTAACTTTTTCAGAGTATGCCATGCACGGTCAGGGCCGGATCCGGAGAGGGGGACACGGGGCCATATCCCCCTATTGGATCCCGGAGGGCTCCCATAGTCTCCGATGGGGGCTATAGCCGGCCGCACAGATTTTTAGACAGCATGCAACAAAATTGGACGCCATTGGGCTTCCCGGCGACCAAGACCAGTCACAAGCGAAAGTGAAGGGCTCACGAGTAGACAAAAATTACTATTCACCTATTGGGAGGTGATGATTGGTAGGTATTAAGGTTCATTACGTTGTCCAGAGACCCTACGCTGTATCCGGGGACCCTATATGTCAACTTACAGGGGCAATCTGACCGTAACGGAGCCTTCTAAGTTCCCTGATTTATTTGCATTTTCTCGGAGGGTCCTGCACTGTTGCTGGGGCCCTTCCTGCTAGCGTGCCGGGGCACTCTTGTCAATTAGGAGCCTTCTACTGATTCTTTCCATTCGCCCGAAAGGCTCAACACGCTACAGCCAGGGGCCCCATATGTTAACCTGCCGGAGCATCCTTGATTGTTACGGGACTTTTCATGTTAGTCTCGGTTACCCTATTGACACACTCACGATATGCCCATTGGCCCTCTGCATTGGCCAGGGGTCCCTGCAATCCCCTGTCACTTGGTAAAGCCCCACGCTCTTGTCCGAGGCCCACCTGTTAACCTGCTTGGGCACACTCAGTCGTTCGGGGCATTCAAACTTACCTGCTCGGGGGCACTTCAGTATTTGGGGGCCCTTCACATTGGACCTTGGTACTTGAATGTAGTGCCCTACGCTCCGGTCGGGGGGCCACATAATAGCCTGCTTGGGTACACTCGATCTTTCGGGGGCGCTCCACACTGGGTTTTGGGTACTTTCCATTTGAATAGAGGGCCTTTGCTGCTGTCAGGAACAGTATCTGTTTACCTGTTCTAGCTCACTTGATCGCCCGGGTCCCTTCACATTGCATCGTGCTTCTTTCTTGAATGGGGGCCCTATGCTCTTGTCGGTGCCCCAATTTGTTTACCTGATCGGGTACACTTGATCATTCCTGGGCTCTCCTTATTGTGTCTTGATTACTTATGTTTTGAATGGATGATCCTTTTCCTCTTGTCGGGGCTTAATTTATTAAACTGTTTGGGCCAGTGGCGGGTCCAGAGGAGGGGGGGGGGGGGGGCACGAAATCATGTCCCCTTGTGCCCCAAGGGGTACCAGTGTATTCTGAATGGGCCCATGGCCGACCGAACGGGCGCAGTTTTCTAACATAATGCACAACAAAATTGGACGTTTTTAGGCCTCCAGACGACTTAGGACAGTCACGAGCAAAATGAAGAGCCCGTGAGCAGACAAAGTTAGCTGTTCGCTAATTGAGAGGGTGGTGATTGAGGACATTTTGTGGCTCATTATGCTACCCAGAGGCTTTAAGCTGCTGCCGGAGTCCATTATCTCCTCTTGCCGGGTCGGTCTGATCGCTAAGGAGTCCTCCACATTGTCCTTAATCTCTGCATTTTCTTGTAGGGCCCTTCGTTGCTGTTTGGGCACTACCTGCTAACATACCTGGGTATTCTTGATCGATCAGCGGCCCTCCACGGATTCTTCCCATTTCCCCAAAAAGGCTCTGTACGTATTTGCCGTACCGGGCTGCACTCAGCTGCGTTGAGGCCCTTCATATGTCTCTCGTTTTCTTTCCACTTGGTCAGAGGGCCTTGTGCTATTGCTGGGACCCATATCAGATAGGGTATCGAGCCACTTGATGCTCTGGGACCCTCTACGTTGCTGTAGGGCTCATTTTCTTTAACCTCGTTTGAGGAGGACCCTTCATTCCTATTGGAATCCTTTCTTTTAACCTGCCCGGGCACTCTTGATCGCACAGAGGCATTAATTCACGCACACTGGTCTTGGGTAATCCCCTTTTGCTCAGAGGCCCCTGTGCTCTGGCCGAGCCCTACATGTCAGCCTGCCGCGGCACCCCCAATCGCTCAAGTTCCGCCCCTATTGGCCTTGGTGCTTTAGCCTTAGAACAGCAGTCGGATATGCACCGATCAATTTTCCGTGCGAATGTCGAACACAATTTTACGTGCCGCTGACGCCTTACGTGTCATTTCCTTTGGATATTGAATTTGTGACATCTCTAATGCTTGTACATCACGCTCTTAAGGTATTTAAATGCCAGGATATTTTGCACCCCTCCGCAACAAACAAAGTAAAAACTCTGCCTCAGCCATCAGACATGTGCTGCCCACATCGACCAGCCGGATAGCTGAAAATTGGCTAGGAATCAAGTTTGAGCTTGATGTTAACGGTATTTAGCAACCAACGGAAGTCAATTTTGCCCTATTTTCCCGAAAACGTAGACTCAAAATGACAGGGTTCACCACGATCTGGAGAAAACGAATAAGCTCCATGCATGTTATTACGCAGCACGTTTTTTTTTTTCTAGGCCTGCTCACCGTCAGCCGGATTCCCGCAAAAAATAACATACTGAGGAACTTAAAATCTAACGACCGGCATGCAATTATTTCGGGGGCCTTAAACTCTGGTGGGGCCCACAATTTTGTGCGCCCCTCTGACGAAATCCTGGATCCGCCCCTGTGCACGGTGGCGCAGTTGGCAGGGAACGAAGCTTCCAGTGGGGGGCGGGCTCAAATCACAAGCGCAGCACATTTCGCCGTCGCCTTCGCTGTAACGGATGTGCAAGGTTACGACCGAAACGACAATGTAGATCTATGATAGCGGCAACGCTTGTGAACAGATTTAGTGACGGAGGCAAAATCAAGGGATTTTAGCGTGCCTGTCTGGTGGAAACTGAGGCGAATGAAAGTTTCCTGCCACCGGCATAGAACTACAAACCCTCCAAGCCAGGGTTGAGCTGTGTGCGTCGATACACGATGTAACGCAACATTACGATTACGTTGCGTATGACCAAGGTTTAGATACCTGACAGATCAGAGCATGCTTCGGTTACAAACCCCAGTTGACAAATAAAAACGAGTCCTAGGTACGCAATGAAAACCGGCTGTTGCTTCTGAAGGAATTATATTGTATAAGCTGGACTCGGGTAAAGTAGTTGCGTCGTTCTTGCACCAGCGCTGCAGACCGCCTGGAAATGAAGTTTAGCAAACGCGCCGTGTGAAAGAACCGAGCATGTTTTTTTTAACGCAAACCTTCATCTCATCAGCCGGGTAGCGCGAACTGCAGACACCGGAACATAACAGCCTAATTTTAGGGTAACAGCAGGCTGTTCTCACTGGACGGGATATCAGCCTCGCGGCACTGGTCAAAGCATCGCAGGCACATCCACCATTCAAAGCGTCGCCGTCAAAACCAGTGGGACATGCCAGCGGTTTCAGTTAGCAGAACTTTTCTCACGTGGGTGCTGCACAAGCGAGCCGCTGATATCGGCGATAGGCCCTGGTCATGGACAGGGTGCGGACAATGCAGACAAATGTTCTCGACTAGTCAAGAGCTTTGTGGAGGCTACTTCGCTCACAGAGATAAACTCAACAAAGGTTGCTAAGCAAGGCCATCAAACGGCGTGAATCCGATTTCATCTGATCAGGTCATCCGTTGGGCTATCAGATCGGGATTCGAGCACCCATGCTATAACTAGCACGCGCACGTGAGAATCGTGGAGGCTATAGCAGCGTGATCGCCAGACGGGTTCTCCAAGAAACGATTGCGTCCGCTTGAGGCTGGGACCGGCTAGACGCGATCTTTTGTAGACTTGTGTCTGTGACGCCCAAGAAAAAAGCTCCTACGACCTCTCCACTCGAGTATTATTACGCGAGCATAACCTGTTTAATACCATCATGCAGCTCATTTCCTTCCCAGACGCCGCATTGTTGTTTTCGTCGCAGCACACATCCACCGCGGTGAGGCTATGAGCCAAGCACCTGTGTTGGAGGTGCGCAGCATTCCTGCAAACACGAGCGGGCAGTGAGCGTTTCGTCAGCCCGCAGCCGTGACTGCCAGCCAGTCATGCGCCACGCTGCACATCCGCGAACATCGCACGAAGCGGCCCTCCGTCAGGGCCGCGCCCGTGACCGCCGCTCACCTCCCAAAGCCGCGGCTCGTGCTAGGTGCGGCCGAGGCGGGACCTCACGCGCAGGAATGGAACAAATGCGACACGGTGCCGCGCCGGTCGAGAAAGGCGCGTCGGTGCGCACAGCAGAGATCCAAGCATTATGTGCTGTACGTGGGAGCTAACCCATGCATGAGCAGTGTGCCTCAAAAAAGGGCACGAAACACGAGCGCATCCATTGTCCGGAGAGACGCGTCATCCACTGTCGCCTACTCCTGCGTTGGCCGGTATGCCAGAGGTACCGTTAGCTGTTGGTTTATCGGAGCATGTGAGAGGCGAAGGCGTACAAGCGTGGGAAAAACCTACACAAGGCCTTCAGGCAGTCTTGCATGCAATGGCTTTGGCACCGCTGCCGTTACACACATGTCGCAGCGCAATGAAGACGTTTCTCACATTAAGACGGGGCACAGCTAAGGTGACTCCAGGATCAGGCGTTCCAACGCAGAGAAGGCACGCCGCAGGTAAGATGTATTTACGTAACGCATTTTTGACGGGGTTCTTAAATCACAGCACACGTTCGAAGCCGCTGCTCTCAGGCGTCAAGGCGCCCGCCTCTCGGACCGGCGCGCTATGCGTTTCGAAACCAGCCAAGGACGTGCAGGTATTCCATAGGTCCAAAAGCTGCAGCGCTGAGTCCGGGGCTGCATCACTGCTAAGGGGCCGCCTCTTCGCGTCCTCAATAGCGACTCAACGCAAATTGAAATGCGACCCTGACTAGTGTGCTTACCGCCGGGCTCATCGCTGACAGCCGTCAGTCGGCGGTCGGAGCCAAGAATATGTGCTAAGAGGTCCGAGCACACATTGCCAGCTAAACTCACGGTGAATGGACAGTCCCGTACGGTCGCGTTCATCGTCCGTCTGCAGGGGACTCACGGCGGCCCCGTCCTGCTTCGCCGACTGGTGAGCGAAGTGACGCGGTATTTGGTGGCCATCACGGCAGCCTGTAGATGCGGCGTTTTGATAGACCCGGTGCCGGCGGCCGGCGCTGGACCAGCGCAAGATGCACTGGAGCCGTGTGGTGCCCTATCAACGCCGGGCCTCGTCGACACCAAGAAAGGCTGGAATCGAATTAAAGGCATCCGGATGAGCTGGAAAGGCGGCCGGCGGGGACAAGCCCGCGCTGAATACATTCCGACTTCAAAACCGGTACGGACGCCGGTAACGGCCAATCCTCGTCGGTGCCGGGCCGGCGCCCGCGACATCCAGGCTGGAGCCGGTCCCGTTCTTTTCTGAAGAAAACACTGCATCATGGCCTTGACAGCATGCCTGGTGGCCAGCGCTGCCATGAAACGCGGCGGAGCGCGGCGTCCGGTCCGCGGCCTCCAGACCAGCGGGGGGCGGAACACGCCGCCGCCGCTGGCCGACGTTCCGTGCAAATCACTTCCGACGACCTTAGCGCACCGTCGGCTGTTTTGACGGCGCGCCGCAGCGCGGGCGCGTGGGAGCGCTGCGTCCAACACGCACGCGCACCTCCGACGCGTCATCGCTGCACCCGGCGGCCATTTGGTTACAGCGGGGCGCTGATGCGATTGGCTGGGCCGGGTCGACGGCTGCCTGCGCCACCAGGCATTTGAGCAATCACACTTGTTGAGGTGTGGGCGCGGCCCCGCATCGCACGACCCGGGCCGCGCGCCACGTGAGCACGGGGCTTATGCCAGCTTAGCAAGCCCGTCATGTAGCGTAGCTTCGGTCGGACGAGCACGGGCACCTCTGCCAGTCGTAGCTGGGAAGCGCGCCGGCCGGGGCCGCCGCCGGCGCCGCCAGGCCGGGGGGGGGGGGGGGGGGGGGAGAGAGAGCATCGGGGGGGAATTCCGTGCCGCGCGCCAATCGTTCCAACCCGCTCCCGGCGACGCACCGGACGGCGAAGACGCAGCGCGGCAGGAACCCGCGCATTGCCGGGAATCCGTGCGTCGGCGGCGGAGCGTCCATTAGCGTCGGGCAGCGGCTGCCCGGCGCGCAACCGTGACCCGGCGACCCGACGCGCCGGCCTCGAGAGCCGGTCCCCGCCGCCGGCCCGGTGGGCGGCGCTGATTGGCTGGGTCGCGGGGTCAACAGTGACCGGGCGCTCATCAGAGCCGCCGCCGCCCCCGCCGACTCACGACACGCGACCGTTCAATATCCGCGTCCGCGCCGGAGATCTGCCGCGCGCAGGCGCTGGCAGCGCGCGAATACACCGCTGTGGAGTTTCCGACGAGGAAATAGCGGGGTTGTTAGCAGGGCGACCGCCGCATCAGAATTGCTCAACGGACCAAAGCTGCGGATGATCCTCGCTGGCCGTACTCGGAAGACCATTGCAAGGAAACGTGAGCTGATTGCGTCGAGCCAAACAGTTACATCACGCGCGCGTTCCACGCCAGACACCGCGACAAGAGCCGTCACCGGGCGGGCGCGGCTGCCGCAAGGCTAAGCCGATTACGACGGCTCCAGCCGGTGGAGTACTCGGCGACACTTCTCGCGCAGAGCCGGCAGCCGTGTAATCGGGCAAAACGTGCCTTCGCCCGGCTACGCGGGCAGGTGGTAGACGTGCCGGTCCCACCGACAGCTCCACGCGGGGCGGGGCCAGGTGCAGGTCGCTGGCACTGCTGAGACTCGCGGCACCCCGTCTCACAACGGCCCGCCGGTGGACAAACGCGTTATAACGGCAACTGAGAAGTTTTTGCCCTGTTGGTAACCCACATCATCCGGTATTAGCCTAATCCCTGGTTGGCAAACAAAGGCAGAGTGCAACGGAACAGAGCCCGCCTCCCCGACCGTGACACCGCGGGCGAGGACAAAGGAACCCCCGAAACAGCAATGGGAGTCAAGGGTCGACCGAATCTCCTGCCCAGTGTCTTTTCAGGGAAGTTCGCGAGGATGACAATTTATGCGCCAATCACTTACTCGCTGGCTTTGAAAAGTTTTTCCGGTGACTCCCATGTGGTCTAATGAACTAAAGACATTTTCCGTTGCAGATGTATTGTAGTCTATCAAGAAGTGTTGCGGGACTCCACCCTCAGTTTCATTCGCGTGCTGTAGATCTGTTTTACGACGATAAATTCCTAATAGAAAACATCAATGACACGCCATACGAACGACGCCTAAAGACAACAAAAATCGGAGCACGGAGGTTTCCGGCGCGCCGCGGCGCACCTTTCAGCCAGCCAGCGACACGGGTCAGACCGAACGGTCCGACATCTTGCGGCGAATTAGGAAACCAGAAGTTAACCCTCGGCCCACCGCGACAGCAGCCGAGCCCTACACCTTTCACGACCCTCGCGTCCTGCTGCTGCTTCTCAATCCGGTCCCCACCACTGTACATCGCCGGCGCTGCACTCGGGCCAGCCGGGGCGCCGCTCCACCGCTCCGCTCCGGACGAGTGGGCGCGGCCAGGCGGTCCCCGCGTTGCGGCCGGCGCCACCGTGGGGCGGTTACAGGTCTGACGTCAGCAGGAAGGCCGCCGCGCGCTAGCCGTCAGCCTGCGCTAGCTCCTCCAGCTGCTGCTTGAGCAGCTGGTAGCGCCGCTGCAGCTGCTGCTCGCGCTCCGTCTGTCTGCTCACATCCTCCGACAGCGACTGAGGGACAGATGGCGGCGGCGAGGTCAAATGAGACGCATTCGGCTCTCGGCATGTTACACGACGCACGGCAGCGAGCTCTGGGTAGCGGGAGAGCACAATATCCACGATCTTCAGGTGGGGGTCAGGAGTCTTCACGATTCAGGATTTATCCAGCAGGAATGCCAGAGTTCAGCACACTGTCCGGGGCCGACAGAGGACTGAAAAGACACATCCGGTTAGCACAAAAATAAAGAGCTCCTTTCTATACTTGTCACTGTACATGAATTTGAACCGCACACCTAGCCTCGTCTACCCTGACAGTCAGTTGGTTAGGGCGTCTGCCTTCCATTCCACCCGTGGTGGGGTGTATTCCGGTCATGCTCTCCACGTGACTCTGATGGGTTGGCCTACGACCGGTGGCAGCGGCCGCTTAAAGGGAGAATGCTGCCTGTTTGGAGCCTTTTCCTATTGTTGCATTAAACGCGTCCGGTTTGATCCGTAATACCAGTTTTCTCAAAATCCTTCTGAATGGCTAATAATTTATGTTTAAAGTCTAGCAGAAGCAACCTCAAAAGACTCCCTGCTCAACATCATGAAAGAAATGCATTCAAGTTCCCTTACTTTTCCAACGTGTGTGTTCCGTAACGCTTGCAACACACTAATTCGTCAAAACGCTTGCGTAGGAAGCGCTCTGGAAACTTGAAACTTTTTTAAGAGATAAATATTGCAAACGTGAGGCTATCGCTACGCGAATTCAAGGAAACACTATACTATGGCTTTGATTTCTCCCCTAACCTAAGGAGTTTACCAGAGCGGCTCTTTACAAAGCGTACTTTGGCTTTAGGACACACAATATCGCATGGTTTATAGCGATGCACTGGTTCAAATTTTAACCAAGGTGCTTCTCAGCACTTGCCGCTCGCTGTGCCAAGGGCAAACGTTCATTTATGCTGACCTCATTCATACCAGTAGAGGTGTCACTCTTAAGCCCGCATGTCCACGGCGTGCGGGTTAAAACAGCTCAAAAGCGGTACATTTGACCCGTAACAGCTGACGACCCTCAGCACACGCCATGACGTCCTTTTGCCGTCGCCATAGCGACACCGGTCGCGACAACTGCAGCTGTCGCGGACTCTGGATACACTTTGGGGCTACCAGGAAAGGAAGAGGTGAAGTGCTGTTTAAGGCGTTACCAACGTTATTTGAACTATGAATAATTAAAATGCATGCTCTTATCACATTTTGATGGTGCTGCAGTGGCACGGGTGTATATCTATATTCTTTTGTGAGGGCCCTGCCCACTCCCCATGTTCAGATAGACCCCCAATGTTGAGTTGCCCCCCCCCCCCCCCAATATTGATTTCGACACCCACAACATTTTGGGTTGAAATAT
The DNA here is from genome assembly GCF_011947565.3 of Pollicipes pollicipes. Taxonomy (NCBI): domain Eukaryota; kingdom Metazoa; phylum Arthropoda; class Thecostraca; order Pollicipedomorpha; family Pollicipedidae; genus Pollicipes; species Pollicipes pollicipes. The sequence goes on from NW_023596576.1 coordinate 47,309,156, forward strand.
TACAAAAGCGTAGGACAGAGCTCACCCTTACACAAGGACGATCTCCTCTGTCCTTCCTCGTAGTGGAGTCCCCATGGAGGGTGCAACTGCCTAACTTCAAGCCGCAACCGTTTAAAGCCGCAACCTGAACAATGCGTTCTCAATTGAGTCGTATCTTAAGTCATTGGGGCAAAACCGTTCTATAATTTGGCTTCTTATATTTGTCCGCCAAATGTAAGCCCAGATGCTTTTTTGCCGCAACTAGGTATGACATTGACACCACGGACTCTTTGTTGTAACATTTCAAGTGACAAGAAAGTTGGGTCGTAATCTTATTTCCATTTTGGCGCGGGATCGATACTTCAGATTATGGATGCAGTTCAATTACATAATAGGAGAAACCACACAAAAAACGAAAATCTTGCCGGAACAGATTTTTCGTCTGATTCCGTGCTGAGCATAGTTCTTTGTCAGCACCCCTAGCCTACCACCCAATAATCATAACACATCTTCAGCGAACCCAGTTTAACTCGGTCCCTTACCCAAAAAGCACGAAAGAACGTTTACCGTGTAATGCGACAACACGACTGACGGCTGCCCTTTAACCCGGCTGACACGATCCAGCCAACGGCCAGTTGGCCCTCGTTGGTGGACCAATGGACGGCCAACCCACCACCGCGCGTTTCGCCACATCACGAGTGTGTTCAGAATCAGGGTAGTAGATACCAAAGAAAGTCAGCATGACTTCAGTATAACTTCAGCCCTCTACCGACGTTGGGCTTCCACCAGGACGACTGGCGTCTCTGTGCGGCAATACGCGTTCTTTTTGCGAGCACTTTACGCATTGCAGCCAATAGGCTCGTGGGAAGGCGATGTGTAAATTGCCGGTGTGTTTCAAAATAAGTACGTGGCTACGTTCTCCTCCCAATTTGTGGAATTCAACGATAGGGGATTACCTCAGACTTTCAGGCTGCGAGGGTTTCAGGCTTCAGGAGCATTACTGCGTGCAGCAGATAATGATAATACCGTATGGTGCACAATGCTGCGCATCTAAATCAAACTCGTTTTGTACGCTGGCCATTCATCACTTTGTTATGCTGATGAAGAACCTCCCATTCGCAATGCAAATGGCTTACGTAATATGACATGCGTCTATCCAAGGGAAATTTACGTGCACCTCAAACAGCGCAACGATTTAACATTCACCACGCGTTTGGCAGTACTAGTAAGAGCATGCTCATTTTCTACACCACTGCTGCAACAAACTCATCCTCACCGTTCTGTTTACTACACATATTTATGTATCCGATTGGAGCAGTTCGCTTTTGGCCTTAATCTCACACAGCTATTGGTAAACGTGATTGTTCATTTTGAGTTGTTGAACACAATGAAGTATTCCTGGCTTGTTGATTATCATCATGTATGTCACTGATTACAGTGGTCGATGTCATGGCATAGTTGAAGTGAAAAATGTGGTACGACACTAAATTCAGACCAAAATTTTCGCGCACCGTCTGCGACTCACGCGAAAATCGAAACGCGATACTCGTTCCGGTGGGGGTCAGTTTGACCCCCTCGAAGGTTTTCCGCAGTAGTTTCCAAACGGTGGGGCATAGCCGCGTCAAATTTGGGACGGCCGTAGGCAATTAAATAGTAGATATTTTGTTATAAAGTCAGGCCGTGACTGTCAACGCAGGCAATGTCCAGAGAACCGTTCAATCTGATGCGATAATGGAGTGTTAGACGAAGCCACACATCTCTGAGATAATTAGTAGGCAATACAGCAATTGAATCAAGCACAAATTCCATTCCCCTAGGGTCAGGTATGAAGGTTGCTGTGCTTGCTGTGTGAGGTAGTTTCTGGCGCTCATTTCCGATTTACTACAAACAGTGACCGCAACAGACAAGCTCCATGGACTTCTTCAAACTCAGAGTAGATTGCTGACCTAAAATAACCCCGTTCGACATTGTTTTTGGGAACATACCGTCAAGCGTAATAATTGACGATTATTCAAATGCCAAATTGACGTAATGCCGTAGGATTCTAGTCACCATTACTTTCCAAAAGTAAAATAAATTAATGGCTTCAAATGAAACCAAATGAACTTTTGCTTGGCACGGGTATCCAGGCTAAGGCGGCTGCATGATGAGATCTGGAGACTTTTTAGACACCTATCTGAAGTTTGGCCTTGTTTTACCCAAAAGTCATGCCTAAAAACCTCAAATTTTTAAACAAGCGAGTTCACACACAGACCAATCCACCCCGTGAATTTGGTACTCCCATCTCTCTCAGTTTTCGAGATCTCAGGAAGTTAAATTGAACCCTCACCCGAGCGGAGGATATTCAACCGGCCACCGGACGGGCGCTGAAGAGAGCAGCAGTTTATACGGGAGGCGCTGCGACTTAGTCACAGGAAAACACCATCGGAGTAGACTGTGTAATTTGGCCGCTTGACTTGGCCTCCAAACCATGTGAATAGGTCCGTTAATGTAGCCGGATGCCTATCACCCCATAGAAACAAAACATATATGTTTGCCCTTTAATGCAGTGCACAAGTCCATACTATAACACTATACCCGCGTAATATAAAGTATTGTTTGCTCCCACTGCCATACAGCACATAACAGCTGAACGGATAAGCGATGCAAAAACTTTACATAGCTATGGCCATAAGACCCGCAAGGGTCTGAGAGGTTAAAATGAAAAGCCCCAGAGCACGTGGATGATCGAAGTCCTTCATGACTAGCACTGTTCCCGTCTCCCACAACCAAAAATACGGGCCGTCGCCCGTGGCCAAAATAAGTGTTCTTTCGACGGCCGAAGGCCACATCTAGAGGGCCGCATTTACCTCCGAATCAGAGGGACATAAGCCTCCAGTGTGCCCTCCCCTGGATCCGTCCCCGCAGCACTGCCATGCTCCTTAAATTAAAACTGTATTAAATGATACAAAAATTGGCAATGCAATTTGCCTTTCGCCAAAACCAGGCGGGCTAAATCCGTTGAGACAGAACAGGGGGAAGGAGATAAGGTTGTCGGGCCCTCGGCTCGGCCCCCAATCATTTACATAAATTGGCACCCCTGCGCATCGGCACTACCCCGTACTATTGTCAAAGGAAACTGGCCTTTCGGTTTCACCGGAACATCTTTTTGAAATACGCCAAGGGCGAGACACTCCCTCTAAGGCAAGGTGGCCGCAGTGGGCAATGCCGGACACGGCGGCAAGGCAAGCTTTCGCCGCAAAATTCCGCCGCTGACCAGGAATTTCACAATCGGCAGGGTTCGGGCTCACACAACAAGCGCTGCTGAGCGTGGGCGATGATCCCACACATCCTTATGTTGAAAAGGTTTGGAGTTAGCCTTACAAAATGTGCAATTGCCAAAGCGTTATTCCCGTTAAGCATTCCTCGAGCAATACCAGAGTTCCATACATGACCACATGGACCGGGGAAGCAGACTACCGAAACCGCTGACTCATCCATTAACGCAAACGACGCAGGTAAGCTTCACAGAGGCGGGGTAGACAAGCGGGAGCCCCCTCCCCTCTCATAAACATAAACACGCATCGTACGCGACGCGGCAGACCGCCGGAGCTATTGTACGCAGAAACGTAGATGTAACCCAGAAACGTGATCGGGGACACAAAGCATCTCATGTGAGACGACAGGCAAAAACATTCGCATGGGCAAAGGCTTGCAGAAAAAGTCCAAAGACACAAGATATCCGTGAGGAGTTAGAGTTGTAGACAAACCATCAACTGCACGGCATTGTCCGAGGCGCAAACCACAATAATCAGTGCGACAGGACACAAATCATCGCCTGCAAAACAAAGGATGACACAGCCCATCGCCTGCAGAGCGAGGTCAATGCCACAGTCCATCGCCTGCAGGACGAGATCAATGCCACGGCCCATCGCTAGCAAGGCGAGGTCAATGTCACAGCCCATCGCCTGCAGGGCGAGGCCAATGTCACAGCCCATCGCCTGCGGGGCGATGTCAAGGTCACAGCCCATCGCCTGCAGGGCGAGGTCAATGCACACACCGTGCCGGTGCGGCCAGCGGCTTACTGCCGTCAAATCACGGCGGCGGCTGGCGGACATGAGACGCGCACACCACTGCGTGGTCTGCCCTGCCTTGGACATGGGAAAACACGTGTGTGCGTACGGAGAAGGGGGATGAACGAGCGGCGCACCCCCCCCCCCCCCCCCGCTCCCCCAAGAGCGAACGACGTGTAAGCGGGCGGACGTGCCCCTTGAACCGCCCACTGCACTGTCTAGTGATCTTTGCACGTTCGCTGGAATTGTCTGAGGACTCTGTCGCCTCCTGCCAGATGTTCGGGCGGGTCAGGCTTTGCTCAGCACATCATTACGTGACGCCGAGGCAAATGTTCGACTAAAGGGAGAGGAACAAGCACACGGATAGTGACCACCAATAGCTCCAATCCCATTAGCTGAAGGGCCTGTCTGTGATCTGCACAGCTTGCAATGGTGAGGCTTTTCTCAGACGTCCAGCACATAACTGTGCTTAGCTTTGCTTGCCACATAGCTGGCCGAGATTTTCCATCACGAAACCGATGTTGCGGCCGACTACATAATGAGTCACAGCCAGTTTACCGGCTGAAAGCAACTGGGCCTCAAGGAATCACTGTTGGCTATTTTAGTCACACTGACAAACAGTTATAGCACACTCCCATAGACTCATTTAGGATATTTTTTGACAACTCTCTCTTAACGCTGCAGTACTTGCATTCAACACTTGTCAGCTATGGCCGACACACTTTCCAGTGACCTCACTGTGACATCACAATTTCCAATTATATTACGGCAAAAACCAGGGCACCAAGTGAAAATATCGTCCGGGACTTGTTACTTTTGAAAAGGTCGGTCTGTAGCCAGAATGATATCCCCATTCTAAGAAAAAGTAATACGAAATCACTGGACTGTTAAGTTCAATCCATTGAAATGACTGAGCCATCGGGGATTATGAGCCAGCGCGCTTCCAACACAAACTAAGGCCGAAAGTGATCACGACAGTGACGGCCACAGATCCGCCGGCTTCCCCGAGAACGCATCCCAGTGAGGAGGGTAACGTCATCCCTGAGCTCGAGCTCACACTCCAGCAAGGAGGGTACCGTCATCCCTGAGCTCCAGAACACATCCCAGCGAGGCCAGTCACCCCTAAGCTCGAGAACACATCCCAGCGAGGAGGCCACCGTCATCCCTGAGCTCGAGAACACATCCCAGCAAGGAGGCAATCGTCATCCCTGAGCTCGAGTTCACACTCCAGCAAGGAGGGTACCGTCATCCCTGAGCTCGAGAACCACAGCGAGGCCAGTCATCCCTGAGCTCGAGAACATATCCCAGCGAGGAGGGCACCGTGATCCCTGAGCTCGATAACACATCCCAGCGAGGCCAGTCATCCCTGGGCTCGAGAACACATCCCAGCCAGGAGGCCACCGTCATCACTGAGCTCGTGAACACATCCCAGCGAAGAGGCCACTGTCATCCCTGAGCTCGAGAACACATCCCAGCGAGGAGGCCAGTCATCCCTGAGCTGTAGACACCACACACGCCCGCCCTGTCGAGCCCACACTCAAGCCGGCTTATCCAATCAACACCAGCCCGACGAGATTACAAAGGTAACCGCGGCCATTGTAACGACACACGCGGCCACGAGCGGCGACCGCACTGGCGCACCACAACCCACTAAGCGGTGCAAAAATGAAGGCGAGCAAGGCACCGTGGTCAACACAGCAAAAAGGCGACACTTTTCAGGAGAGTGCGAAAGATTTGTGACCAGTTAATGGCAATTTCATTATAATACGCTCTAACGAGGAATATTTCGGTATATCTTGACAGCATCTGGCTCAAACAAAGCTGTGACACCACCTTTTCCTAGAACGAGGCCAACATTACGATCTCGCAGTACTATTTAAGCTGGCCCATTAGATACAAAATAACTACGGTTGTTGTCCAGGCCCGACTGTGTTGTCATTGGCGCCATATTAAGCGCACATAATGGGACTGGTGGCGACGCAATGCCATCCCTTGGTAGGTACATCGTCACTTTAGTGACTTTGTGGTGCTAGCCTCCCGCGGCGCCCGCACCATAGCAGGGACTGCACAGAAAATTGCAGCGCAACTAGTGAGCGACCCATACAGCAGCAACAACCATACCATACCAATCACGAGACGTCAACATTCTACACACTGAACTCGAAACGGCTTGGTTTGATCGGTGATCTTTTCAGAGCGCCGCACTTGATGTTTTACACGATGTAACGATCTGCAAATACCACGATATACCCCCCCCCCCCCCCCCCCTCCTTACAACAAAGCCCCCGAGACAGAGTTATGTCTCTTTACAGGCCCGACACGAGCCCAGCTTCGATCGTACTAGCACTGCTGACTTTTACAATACTGGCCCATACCGCGGCCGGTGCGTGCTCGCCTGCACCTGGTGCAATGCGAGAGTCTGCGGCGATCTTGCATCAGCGAGACGCCAGCGCGCCTGACCGCGCCGGCGACAACAGCGATAATCCCACAGCGCCGTCCGGTGTATTTGCAATCTGGACAATTCGTAATGGAGGACTGGACCGCCGCGGGAGCGTGTCTGTGGTTACCCCGGCCGGTGTGGCGGGTCCACGCCCGCTGCTACGGCCGTCTGCTGCGGCCTTCGTCGGCTAACCAGCAGGGGTGTCATGTCATGTCATGCCATTGGGGCTTTACAACGCACTCAGCTGCTGAGCCTATATGGCGTCGCCTGCCTCTCACCCTGGCGGGAAGGGCGGGCACCGCGGGGAATCGAACCCCGTACCTCTAGTTTCCCAGACCAGCACGGGTGTCTGTGGTCGTGTGGTCTGCGCGGCGCCGTCACGCTGTCGCTGCGGTGTGCTTAGCCGCCGACACTTCGGGGTACGGTTACCAGCAGACGGTGCAGGATGATGGCCAACAGACGGTGCGGTACGGTTACCGACAGACGGTACGATACGCTTATCAGCAGACGGTACTGTGCCGTTACCTACAGTCGGCACAGTGCCATCACCCGCCGGAAGCGCGACCGGAGAGTGCGAGCGCTAGCGCACAGACAAGCGGTGCCGTACGGTGTGGTTACCTGCAATCGGCGCGGAATGGCCGCCTGTTCGTGCTCCATCAGGGCGGAGAAGGTGACCAGCTCGAGGCGCGTCTGCTCCAGCTGCTCGGTGGCGTCCTGCAGCTGCTTGGCAAGCGCTGTGCTGCGTGACTGGTACCTGTCCGGCACACCAGACGGTCAGGTGCGGCACGTCCGGCAGGCGCGCGCCAGCAGCCACCCTCCCTCGCCCCTTCCACTCAGACACCCGCGGGACTGTCAGGCATTCACGAGGTCACCACAGGCACGTCAGATGACAGATGCATCACGCCCGTCGGACACCGACCCAACACATCCGACGCACACCAGACACATTGCATGCATACAATGACAGCACGACACACATATGGGGCTCGAGTGGCAGGGAGGCAAGAGAGCGGCACAGCGTGAGACAAGGGCAGAACATATCCAGCCCGTTCCACACTGGAGCAAATGTGGCCCGCCGAGGTGGGCGCCAATCCCTGACAAAATCTGATCAGAATGTCACAGTCCCGGACCACCAACACTCTCGACGAGCATCGCCGCTGGCTCGTGACGGGGTGCCCCGGGCCGTCGGTTCTCCGCCGCTGCCGGCATCGCCACTCACCCTCCAGTCAGGATCTTGAGCTTCTTCTCCAGCTTGGCGGCCCGCTTGGCTTCACGCGTCATGTGTGTTCGGTTCAGCTCCAGTCGCTTTTCCAGCGACTCGATGCGGTCCTTTTTGCTGGCCAGGTTAGCGCGCGTGTAGCGGCTCTGGCTGGGCAGGAACAGAACCTGGCAGGCGGTCAGGGCGGACGTCAGCCGGCTGGGACTGGGGCTGGGGCTGGAGGTCGGGTTGGGGTTGGGGCTGGGGCTGGGGCTGGGGCTGGGGCAGGGGCAGGGGCTGGGGCTGGGGCTGGGGCTGGGGCTGGGGCTGGGGCTGGGGCTGGGGCTGGAGGTCGGGTTGGGGCTGGGGTTGGGGCTGGGGCTGGGGCAGGGGCAGGGGCTGGGGCTGGGGGCTGGGGCAGGGGCTGGGGCTGGGGCTGGAGGTCGGGCTGGGGCTGGGGCTGGGGCTGGGGCTGGGGCTGGAGGTCGGGTTGGGGCTGGGGCTGGGGCAGGGGCTGGGGCTGGGGCTGGAGGTCGGGTTGGGGCTGGGGCTGGGGCTGGGGCTGGGGCAGGGGCTGGGACTGGGGCTCGGGCGCGCGCGCTAATGAGAACAGACGCGACAGCCTGCAGATACAGTGCGGCAAAACAAACAATAATATATGACATCAAAGCAGTACCAAATCTAGGATGCAGAAGCAGAAAAACTGTGCTGTCTAAGACCACCATGGGAAGCAGCAGGAGCGCTCCACAAGGTTGATCTGACTCACTGGACCACGCGGCTAGACGGGTTTGCCTCCATGGTACCGTGATACAGAGCAGACGGCAACAGACGCCGAAAACGCTGACCAGGGACCATGGGCCGGATGCCGGGTGCCGCGCGCCCGGTCGGCGCGTCGAGCGGGGTCTCACCTGGGAGAGGCACTCCTCCCAGACCTGTCTGTAGGCCTCCTTCGTCAGGTCGCCGTGTCCCATGCCCTGCTTCACCACGTCCATCTCGCGGCGCAGCACCTGGCGCGCCTGTGGCAGGCAATACGGCACGGCCTGTGACCCGCCGCGGGACGGCACACTGCATCCCGCGCACAGAGCAACAACACTGCACCCCACTACTAGAGGAGCAACAGGCACTGCATCCTACTCACAGAGCAACAACAGGCACTGCTCAGACTAAAATCGCCGAGAAACCGCAGTCGATGTCTACTAGCGCACGCAGAGACTGTCACAAACAACGACCTTTCCCACTCACAGAACAGCCGGAGCACCGGACTCCCAGAATACCCGACGAGTCCACTTCACCCTCACCTGTTCCATGTCGGGTTCGTGCACCTGCTGGTAGGGGTGCGTCTCCAGGTAGGTCTGGTACTGCTGAAGCACGGCCGCCGGGGCGGACGGCAGCGGGTTGTGCAGGCCGTCGTACCGCTTCATCACGATCATCTCTCGCTTGATCAGCTCCTCCGCCTGCAGCCGCGGAGGAAACGCTGAACGACGCAGCCTCGAGGCGGTGGCAGGGCCGGGCGCATCGCACAATCTGTATCTCATTATATAACACCTTGCACCCACATCCAACATGCCACAACAGGAGACGATTAGAACATGCAGATGGCATAATGCATGTGGGCTTAAGTAACATAACAGACAACGCTTATCTGCACGCCTTCACGTAATCCCTCTCCCTCTCCTCCTACCGCGCTGCTGCACTGATGCGGCCGTCAACGCGGTGCCGCACATCCTTCAGCAAAAACCTTGGCACCCCAGAAGTCACGGGCCACCAGCACAGCGCACCCGGAGCTGGCGGACGGTTGCCTTCACCGACACACCGCCGCGCCCGCAGCCCCAGTCGGCCCACCTTCTGCAGGTCGGAGAGCGGCGGCTCGACGTTGGCCGGCCGCAGCACGGACGCGTTGACCTCTGTGGGGCGCGGCAGGTGGCGCTGCAGCGCCTGCGAGCGGGCGCGGAGCTCGCGCTCGCGCCGCTCCCGCTCGGCCTCGTCGCGGCGCGCCTCCACGTCCGCCTGGTCGGGCACCAGCTCGGCCGGCCCGGCGGCCGCCTCCTCCGGCGCCGGCTCGTCGTCCGGCACCACGATCTCGAAGTCGTTGCGCGGCGCCGGCAGCGACGACAGGCTGAAGCGCAGCTGCTCCTTGATCTGTGGCCGACGACGGGGCGTGCGTTCTAGAAAGGAGCCTCTACACCCCATCGGAAGGCAACAGAATCCTGTCCCAGCTGAGTCAGAGAGCAAGGCCCTGTGTAACATAGACCGAACAGCAGTCGTTCAGTACACGATGCCTTGAGTCAGAACGTTAACATTGTACCACACCCGCGCCGCTCGGCAGCAGTCGCCTGCCCGAGCCAGCCCAGTCGGCGGCCCCACCTGCAGCTGCTGCTGTTTGCCGCCGGCGTCCGCCTCCAACGCGTCCTCGGCGTTGATGGCCAGCTTGTCCCGTAGCGGCGTGGCCAGCGGCGTGCGGCCAGCGCGCGACGCGCCCGGCGTGCTAAACCCGCCCGGCGTCTGGCCTGCTGGCGGCGGCGTACGGCCGCGGTCAGTGGTCAGCGGCCAGCGGCGGCGGCCGGCGTCAGCCGCCGGCGTGTCCCACCGGAGTGCGTTGCAATCACGCCGGAGACACGAGCGTCAACGGGCGCACAACAACACGAGCGCGAACATTTGAACACGAAAAATCAGCTGCGCCCACCCACACGTGGTGAACACGGGCGCGAGGTGAGGTCACCGCCCATCGCAACACCAAACGCACATCGCCGAATCATCGCCATCACGTCCGAACGCACACAGCACTCGCCGGCCGACAGATCCGTCCGAACGCCGCCGGACCCGTGCCACGGCGCGCGCGCGGGCCGGACGGCCGTACCCGGGTTGTCGCGCGGCGTGCGGTACGGCGTGGTGAGCATGGTGTTGGGCGTGGCGATGTCGGGCTTGGCCGGCGTGATGCCGCCGAAGTCGGAGTCCACGAGCGGCGCGTTCAGGCCGCCCTTCAGCGGCGTGTCCGTGTGCGTCAGCGCCATGATGTTCTGCGCCTCCTGCGACGCGGCCCAGCGGGCAGAGGGTCAGCGGCAGGGCCGAATGGGACAACGGTCACAATGGAGGACACCAAGCCATGAACAGGCGCCAGTGCGCACGCGGCCCCAAGAAACATGAAAACAGGCTTCTAACATTTTGACGGAATCTCTATCTAGGCAGCAGCCTGAACAGAAATAATGCAAAACACCGAGCCTTTACATTCTCAAGTCCTGTGTTCATCACTGTGGTGAGCCTGTCCGCTGAAGAGCGGCGGAGCCGGCGGCGGCGGCGGTGGCAGCGCACCTGGAGCACGCGGTCGGTCTGCGCCATGGGCGTGCGCGCCGTGCGTAACTGGCCGGTGGCCGGCGTGGCCGAGTAGTCCGATAGTAAAGCGTCGGTGGCGCGCTCCTCGCCCTCCTCTGTCAGCTCACGCACCGCCTCCGACGCCTTGCCCACCTTCACCACCTGCTCCAGCTCCTGAGGGCGGCGGCGGCTCGTTCAGTCGGGCGATATCGAAGCCGGAATGAGGCGGCTGCGGGCACCGCTCGCAGGCCGCACACGGCGGCACGGATCGCTGACGGAGACCGAGCACCCCGGACACTGGACCCAGACGAGCACGCTGGATGCTGGACCCAGACGAGCACGCTGGATACTGGACCCAGACGAGCACGCTGGATACTGGACTCAGACATCAGCCGAAAGGCACGTCGCCCAAGCCACATTATGAAGACTGTGCCGACTGTAGAACGGCGGGTAGCAGTGCATGTACTTTACGTTGCTGCAGCCGACACCGTGCACGCGCGGTGCATTCGCCCGTTCCCTTTCGACCACAGAATGCGAATATCGTCTCTCGACTACAGATCGACGAACAGCCCAGTTTACTAATATCCGCAGTCACGAATAAGCAGTACAAGGGCGACGCTGATCGCCCCATCCGGCGGCCCAGTACTCACGACGTCCGAAATCTGTGGTGATGGCAGCACCAGCTTGGAGCGCTTCTTGGCCGGTTCCTGGTTCTGCAGCAGCGCGCTCGGAATGTCGTTCTCCTTCCGCTTCTTCACCTTATCTTTGTCCTTACGCCGCTCACGCTGACGACAAAAGAAGACGCGTTAACTATTATCATTATAGATGGCCGAACACGCACTGACGATCCTGACGCAATTTTATGGACATTGCTTCGAGCACACATAGCCACCACGATGCAAGCGACCTACCTCAAATGTGGAGCAAACTTATCAGATAGCGACGCCTTAGCAATGTAGTCACGAACTGATTCGGTCACTGCCAGCAATCCACATCACCGGCAGCATAGAGTGCAGTATGCATCCAAACATCGAATATGCAACAGGCTGGCCAGCGAAAAACATGGCCCAGGATTTCTTTATCCCCCCTCCCCGCCCCCTGCTGAGACGCACTCGATGGGCCCGCAATCGTCGACATGGAAGTTCCAGTTCGCTTGACGCGACCCGAGCTGGGCGGTGGTCTCCTGGTCGCCTATCCATCTGCCCTCTCTCCAATGCCGTCCGTGCTCGATGCCTCCCACTCCCGGATCGACTCTCCGCCGACACTCTCCCCGGCCCGGTCGATGCCTCCCACTCCCGGATCGACTCTCCGCCGACACTCTCCCCGGCCCGGTCGATGCCTCCCACTCCCGGATCGACTCTCCGCCGACACTCTCCCCGGCCCGGTCGATGCCTCCCACTCCCGGATCGACTCTCCGCCGACACTCTCCCCGGCCCGGTCGATGCCTCCCACTCCCGGATCGACTCTCCACCGACACTCTCCCCGGCCCGGTCGATGCCTCCCACTCCCGGATCGACTCTCCGCCGACACTCTCTCCGGCCCGGTCGATGCCTCCTACTCCCGGATCGACTCTCCGCCGACACTCTCTCCGGCCCGGTCGATGCCTCCCACTCCCGGATCGACTCTCCGCCGACACTCTCCCCGCCCCGGTCGATGCCTCCCACTCCCGGATCGACTCTCCGCCGACACTCTCCCCGGCCCGGTCGCCTTCAGAGCTGAGCATTCGCTGCGTCTGGGACTCCGATTCCGATTCGAAATTCAAACAGGATGTAAGCTTGGTAGAGATCTGTACCCACATTTCGGAACGACAAAGCGCCGTTGTGTCTTGTAGGTTGCTTACATTGCTTACTGACTGGCGCCATCCACACCCGGCCAGCGTCCTCACATTAGAAAATCGTGCCAAGCAATTGAGTTGATATCTACTTCACGCAAAGTAGACCGTTCTGCCAGAGGAGACCCCTCAGGTTGTGGAGGCAGCTCGCGTCGCATTAAGGACATTAAATTTCGGCCTGCCACTCCCCCATGCCAATAATCCGTGGTGCCGCAACAGACTGACCGAGTCGCCGCAGAGACTATTTTACCTCTACTTCTACAACGACCCAGTGACACATGGTGGCGGCGAAGTAAGACCAGTAACCACAGCAGTTCGGTCAGACAATAACAAATGCACTGCAATCAAACACAGGAGAGTCGGCTCGGCGCAGCGCAGCACCGACACATACTAGGGCAAGATATAGTTTATGCAAAGAACAAAATGAGCACAGAGTGTACGAAAATTTATTTATTTCATGTTGAAATGATGATCCTTTTAACTCGATTTTTTCATTACAACTTGGGCACTGAACTTCACAGATTATATCCTTGTTTTCAGGAGTTGCAAATCAACAAGCTTCCAATCTGTTCCAACCCTGTGCACCGAGAGCTCATCTTAAGCTTCCCCCCCAATCCAAACCACATGGAGGCTCCGCTCATCCCTCCCCAAGTGGTCTCCCCACCGCCATACCTCTGGGTTGGCGGTGGGGAGACCGCATACCGCTCCCCTCTGCTCCTCACCCCGCGTAGTCCCGTCATTCCCGCGACGTTCGCCTACCCTCCACCGTCCCTCCCTGTACCAGAAGACCATCTCATCCTCCCTGTTACCTTGGAGAAGAACCTCCGGCCTCCAGCCCGCCACCACTGTCGGCTCACCTCTTCCTTCTCGCTGCGCTGCTCGCCGTCCAGGTGCTGCTGGCGCAGCCGCCGGAAGTTGGGCGCCAGCGGGTCGTACTCGTCCTCCGCCGCGTCGTAGAAGCCCACCGCCGGCCGCTTCTCGAACGGGATCTCCGCGTTGTAGTCGATGCCGCGCTTCTTCTTCTTGATGCGCGGCACCAGCTCGATACCGGCGGCGTACAGCTCGCGCCGCTTCTGCAGCGAGGCGAGGCGGCGCGCCTCCTCCAGCTGCTTCTCGCGCGCCTTGCGCTTGGCTTTCTTGCCCTGCGTGTTGGCCAGACGGGCACGCGCCTCCGACAGCATCTCCAGCTCTGGCGGCGGCCGCCAACAGGCTCACCGGGTGCGTCGCCGTACTAAGTGGGATGGCGCCACCATAGGGGTGCATTGCAGCGGGTAGCAGCGGGTTGTCCGGCCGACCGACGCGCAGACGCCGAACACAAAATACCAAACGTCGAATGCGGTCACCGAACACCCGACAACCGGCGACCAGGTGACCGACTTTCGTTGATCACGTCCACGGTCGGACAGGATTCAGGTCATGGGACAGAGTGGCGTTTACGGATGGGCGTCCAGACATGAAACACCAGCACAGCTCTCAAAAAGGCGCACGTCAATGCAGCACACGCAAACAAGCCTGTCGGGACGCGACGGCGGCGGCGGTGGCGACTTACCGTCTTCGTCCATGTCTTGCGGGTCAGGCCGGGCAGGCTTGGTCTCCGGGTTGGGGTCGATCTCGCCTGGTTTCAGCTTGCGCGGGTCGTCCGCCTCGTCAGTTTCCTCTTTCTTTTGCGCCTGGTCCCTAGCACAGTTACGACAGTACGTCAGTCGGCTATGACAATGACACATGACTGTCTCGGTGGATACAGGGCATGAAAGTAAAGGGTAAAAGGCTTGTTTGGTAGAAAATGGCGAAGATGTCATTTCCCTGAGTTGTGTTGCCAGGAACACAGAAGTCCTATCTTAGCAGTAAGAAATTAGAGCGGCGCAGACGTATCTTACACAACACTGGCAAGTACAATCATGAAAGTGGAAACCATGCAAAAGTCGCATTCCACGAAACCAACCAAATCTGCAATTGACATCGCTTGGAGCCTATCAACACCATGCAATGCCATATCTGCTACACCTGTGACATAGAATCCTACATCTCCCCCCCCCCCCCCCAGAGCTGCCCACTAGCAGGGCAACTCGTTTTCTCTCACTCTAACGCCATCCACTCACAGGAGCCTGTCCCTTCCTCTCCGACCCTGCCTTCTCAAGGGAGGGGCCTGTCCCTTCCTCTCCGACCCCGCTCACTCACAGGGGGGCCTGTCCCTTCCTCTTCGACCTCGCCCACTCACAGGGGGGCCTGTCCCTTCCTCTTCGACCTCGCCCACTCACAGGAGGGCCTGTCCCTTCCTCTCCGACCCCGCCCACTCACGAGAGTGGCCTGTCCCTTCCTCTCCGACCCCGCCCACTCACAGGTGAGCCTGTCCCTTCCTCTCCGACCCCGCCCACTCCCAGAGCCCGCCTCTCCCTCCCGGACGACGGCGACTCACAGGAGGAGCTCGTATCGCTCGAGGCACTGGGCGGCCGTGCGCCCGATAATGGGCGCGATGGTCCGCCACTGGGTCGGCATCAGCTTGGCCAGGTGCAGCAGGCGCTCATCCTCCTCGCGGCTCCACTCGGTCTTCTTGATGCTCGGGTCGAGCCACTCGTACCAGCGCGCCTTGCACTGCTTGGCCGACTTGCGGTGCAGCAGCGAGGCGATCCGCGACCACTGGTTCTTGCCGTACTTCATGACGGCCGCCTTCAGGATCTCGTCCTGCCGGCAGTGCACAGGTCAGGGGAGGCACTGGCTTATCTCTCAGCACGACACTACACTCCCCCCACCGGGGGCGTGCAGCGCGAACACGCACTGCATTCACGCCTGTAGTGGAAGATGGTATACCAGGCTTGGGGTGAAAAGAGCCATTCTAGATTGGTGAGGCTCTGACTGTTTCAGACCACTACATTAATGCTTACCTCTGTGTTTCTCCATATTCCTCCTTTGATGAATACTCGAGGCATCTTGAACACAGATGACTGAAAGTTAGGCTGAAATTACTCTGCTCGCCTAGCTGTCACAGAAAACAACGTGTACTGAATATACAGCTGGCTAGATCATGCTGTTCTTCTGAGAATGCATGCTCAGCAACTTCATCAAGTCAGTTCAGAAGTAAGCAGCTCTGAAAAGAAACAAAACATTCTGCATTAAAATGGTTTGTAGTATGTACCATACATACACTGATGCATATGGTCCCATATGTTTCCAAGCACAAGTGTTCAATGTCACCACATGAAAGTACAAAAACTGAGGAAAACATGGACCAAAACATACTTGCACTTTGGGGTGAGCTAACAGACAAAATCCAACATGTACCAGACCACTGAAACAGTGGTAGTTTCGTAGAAAAGTATTCAGTTTCTGTAAAATTGTCCACATGTACTTAATGCTTATGTTGCAACATGCTGCTTCTTTTACTTGCCCTAGGTCAGAGATATCCACATCACATGTTCTTTATAAACTAGGCCAAGATAGCATTCCACTACCATTAAGTCTATGTTCAGGATATCACAAAATAGTGGCAAACTGTGGGAGCCTGCAATGTCCTAAAAGCTATGTAGGTACAGGCCCAGCTCTCTTATTGATGATAACCAATTGCACACATCCATGACTTCCATCCACCTTTTCCCATGTGAGGGTAGGGCAGGACATTGGGTAAGCCTATAAAATGTGGTCAATTTTTATCAAATGTAGCTAGGTAAGGCTAGAACAAAACATTGAATTTGAGACAGCTTAGGAAATGCCTACAATGATGATTGGCTGAGCAGCACCCATCATTTTAACCTCTCTTAAGCTAGTACAAAATAGCATTCCCTGGCATCTGATGGCAACCCCTGGAGGATGGTATAGGTTAGATTCAAGGAGTAAGGAAAGGTATACAAATACATAGTGCTAAGAGAAGTTGTAGGTATATGGGTAGGAGGTGGGGTAGATGTAAAGAAGGAGTAGGAGGATGAGTAGAAGTGGTAGGGTTAGGTTAGGTTAGGATAGGCTAGGAGATGTAGGTATACATTCCTACCTAAGATTAGAAAAAATCATTGTACACCATTTGTTGTGTTTAAGGCTGAACTTATCATAAATAATCTTAAAACAGGTAGATTCATGCTCCTACCTTCAAATTGTAATATTTACGATAGCGAGCTCCCGAGCGCCGCACGCACCCCACCGCCTCGACTCCCCAGCGCCGTTTCTGCGTTGCTGTTGCGTAATTACGATGCTTCCGCTTATTAAGAACCATAAAAAATGTAGGGGACCAAAGGTAACAATAATAATGCAATGAAAAACGTTTCTTATCGCGTCTAGGTACGTTTATGAAACAGAGAGGCCAAAATAGTCCAGAACATAGCTGAAACTAAACTAGCCTAGCCTAATGTAACATAACCTAACCTAACCTGACCTAACCTAATGTAGTTAGCCTAACAACCTAATCTAGCCTAACCTAGCCTAACCTATTGTAACCTAACCCAACCTAACCTAACCTAACCTAACCTAACCTAACCTAACCTAACCTAACCTAACCTAACCTAACCTAACCTAACCTAACCTAACCTAACCTAACCTAACCTAACCTAACCTAACCTAACACCCACCCTATACCCTTCAACCCAGTGTCCCACTGGCATCCATGTTCCATGCCATATATATGTCCCATATTAAGAAGCTTTGTTTAGCCACCATATTCTCATTTTGCTTTTTATTCCCACACAAAAATGTCATATTTCCCCACCATGTTGACCAATCTACAAACAATATGGAAGACTGCTTGGATACACAAGAAAAACATTTTACTGAATTCTTGTTACCTTGGCCAAGTACATTTTTATGGTTCTTGATGCACAGTAATGTTGTGATCGCACAGTAATGTTGCGACCATGTGTAGAAATGGCGCCGGGTTTGTGGTTGCTGCATGTTTGCGCTCATATGTTCGCTATGGTAGTTATTTAAGTTCCAAGGTAAGAGCTTAGATGACCTGTTTTATGATGAATTACAGTATATTCTGCCTTGAAGATGACAATTGATGTACAATGCTTTTTCTTAACATGAGGTAGGAATGCATATCCTGACCAGTTAGGACATTTGCATAATTATTTGTTTGAATTTCTAGTGCTATGAATTATTTGAAAGATGTTATCCCAAATGCACATTTACATTAACCCTGTCCTAAATTCTCATGTGCTCTGGTCATCACAATATACAGTAGTTAAACAGCTCCAGCCATGAACACCATTTGGCTGTTATTATCATCCCAGAGAAATTCCATAACAGAGAAAGTGTTGCTGCATACACATAGGCAGCCTAGGAATTTGTCCTTATGTAAATGCACATTGTTAGAATATTTTATCCATTTGCCGACCTTGTGAATATTCATCCTGGCATCATCAGCAAATGCAGGACAATAAACATACTGGGGATTGGCTCATGCATCACATCAAGCAATGTTAATATGATGGAAATTCAGGAGCATTGACAAGGGATAACAGACAGAGAGAGAGAAAGAAAGCAGGGCAATAATGACAAAATAGCACTCATTCTTAATATCGACGGCTATTCATGACCATTATGTTCTTGGTAGCTCAAGGAGGTATGGCTCAGGATGCGATTTTCGCATTAGCATCAGCGAAAAAACTTCGAAAATTATGAATACCCTATCTTCAAACCAAAACAACTTCACCTAAGAGCCGTCTTCCAACCAAACAATTAACCAATCAGAAAACCAGAGATCGATACCTTTCCCGCGAACGATCGACGCACACACACAAATATACCCCGCAGTCCACCAGTTCCCTATCCCACGCGCATTCCGAGGCAATCCGAGCGAAAAATTGCGCCGAGACTGCCGCAATCTACAGACCTATCCGGCTGCTGCTGATCATAGCGTAACATGAGGGCATTGGAGCCAATGAGAGGATGGCCAGCAAAATCGCCACCATGGATTCAGTAAAAAAGCGGAAAACGCAGCCGTCGCAGCAAAGCAGTTACAGCTACACGGTCAGAAAATTATTAGTATGTAGTAAAGGAGAAATAATACCCATGGCTTTCAATTCCCGGGATTTTGAGTAAAGGCATAAATTCTTGACTTCCCACCAAGTTCTGAGGGAACTGGGATCTTTTCCAGGGAAATGGAATTTCTCCCAAGTTGGCGTTTGAAAAGCATTAACCAGTTTCGGCTCCTTCTCTGTAGTCAAATTCAAAGGACTCAACGTCAAATTCACAGAAAACTGGGGCTCTCTCCTTCCCCAATAGTTCCCGCACCACAACTCCTGTCACCTCCGTGGTCTGCGGTCAGCAGTACTTTCATCAAAGTGATCGGACCGAAGATTACGCAGATTGCTAACGTCATTGGTTAGATGTGGATTCCGTGCTTGCTCCAAACAGTTGTTGCTGTTGACACCAGATTTCGCGATCCCCGTCCCCACGCGCGTCTCATGCGTGGTAAGTCGGAAATAGTTCGCGGATGTGGGGGCGGTCGTTTTGCGCGGTTTCGTACTTACCTTGTACTGAGGTTGCAGAACAATCTAACGTGAGGTAGATAATGACAGATAACCTGTTCATGTCCTGCGTATCAGGATTCTTATGAAAACATCGGGCTCGTGTGTCAATTTGTATCTGAGTGGATTTGGAAGGTTGTGCCAAAAATGTAGTTCAAAAGTCGCGCCTCGTTGACGCGGCGGTTCTCCCATATGATATTTACGATGAGACGTGGGCGGAGGGGGGAGGGGATAGGGAAGTAGGGGCCACTCATGATACAGTACAGGAACCATGGCAAACATGCCAAGATGTTGGGAGGACAGAATCCTGCCCCAGTGGGTAGCAAGCTGCCCCCAGTTTGGACACATTTTGCTAACCTCCCTTAGCCCCCAAAACTTGATGTATCATCAGACTTAGCTATTTTCCTTCATCTCAGTAATTTTGTGAGTAATAAATGACGTTTTGGTGTGCTGCAGTAACATCCGCCTCAAACTTTGATCAGCTGCTCCAGTTAGGAAGCTGTGCCCCACCTGCCAAAACATGATTTCATCAAAATCTGCCATGGTTTGCAAGACTTGCTCACAATGTCCATAATAATGAATGGGAAAAGAGAAGAGTGTTTTGTGACAAAGCTGTCAAGAATGCACAGGCAATGTTGGCTAGCATTGGTGTCCACCACATCATTTGCCAGGCAGAGCAGATCTTGACATGTTGGGCACAGATGGGGCATTAAACTGAATTTGTGGCAGATGGTTGATGTTTAGGGGCAGAAGTTCATGAAGAAAACCAGCTCATATCACCATGGTGTTGCTGAGGGTGATATTTACCCTCCAGCTGACTATGCGTGCTGGGGCTGGAGTCATAACCAGGAACACAGAAGCAAATGTGTGCCTGGACAATGCTCACAATTTTCAAGCTAACTTACATTTTTCTAGGTGGTTTCTGGATCAGAAAAGTTACACAGTTGGAAGGTTAACCATTATAGTTAACCATTATATTATAGCTGTTACATTATACTCAATGCATTCATACTTAACACTTACATGGTGTCTACCCTGATGGGGTCAAGCCCATGAGCTCAAATGCATAATTATTGGGATGTTTTTCTTTGACCTCTTTTGAGTCAAAAAGTAAATCAAGTGTCAAGAGGTTAGGAAAATACAGTCTGTAAAGAGGTACCCACAGCCATGTCATTGCTGAATGCATAGTTGTTTTTGTTGATGATGTTTAAATTATCAGCAGGCACATGATATTTTAAGAATTGGTCAGGTCTGGGTTGAATCGTTATCATACATTGTGCTGTGCATCTGTTTTGTCACTAATTGAGAGAGCAAGCTACTTGTTATTTGGTGAATAACCCTTTCCCAACACAATAAGGTAACAGCATTATTGTCTAACCAAACACTTGCAAATTTTTAAGTTTCCTTTTGTTAATGCTGAATACCTTGTATTCCCTTGGGTCTGTAGCAGTGCTTTAGCAAAAGTCATGTGGCCAGGAAAGTGTTAAGTGCCTTTCACGACATAAAGACAAGCTGGATAGAGACATCAGCAAGCAAACGAGTGTGTTAGTTGCACACATTGCAGGGTACTTTGGGCTCACTTTCTGGGTCAGCATAATGGTGACAGTGGTACATTCCAACACTGGTCGCCCCACACTTTCTTGACATCTGCCTATGGCTGTTGATGCCATAATTCTTGCCCCTCCCCCTCCAGGTGGCACCGTAATGGCGTCCTCCGAGGAGCGAGAGAAGCTGCTGAACCAGGTGAAGCGTGACATCCGCAGTCTGCTGATCTCGTCCAAGTCGGGCCTGACCATCCAGGACTTGTATCGCGACTACCAGTCGCTTGTGTTCAGCACGCTGCCCTTTCGGCAGCTGGGCTTCGAGACAGCGCGCAGCTTCCTGCGGTCGATCCCTGATGTGTGCCGCTGCCAGGTGCTGCCCGACGGCGACGTGCTGGTCACGGCCGTCGCCGACAGCTCCACCGCGCACATCCAGAAGATGGTCGACCGCCAGAAGTCGTCGCAGAAGCGAGGCACCATGGCACGCGTGCTCTGCCGCTACGGCATGCGGCGTGCGCCGTTGGCGCGCGCAGCCGCCTACCGCGCGCAGCCCGCTGAGTACCGGGGCCGGCCGGCGACCGAGCAGCAGGCGGGGCAGCCTCCTGAGCACCGGCCGGCGCCGGCGGCGGCCCCGGCGCCCCAACCGGCGGCGATGGCGGCGGCAGCGGCGGCGGCGGCGGCGGCGGCGCTGGCGGCGGCCGACAGTCCGCAGCCGGTGCCGGCGCGTGTGGCGGGCCGCGTGGCGCAGCTGCTGCTCGGCCGCGAGGAGGGTCTGTCCATCGAGCAGCTGGAGACGCTGCACGACAACGACGCTGACGAGCCGCTGAACTGGGCCGGCCGCGGCTACCGCAGCTGCGCGGACCTGCTGCTCCATCTGCCGCACATCGCGCGCGTCGTCAGCTCCTTCCGCGGCCTGCAGGTGTACCCGGCCCCCGCGCTCATTGGTGAGTGGACCGGCGTCGTCGCCAGCGCCCGCTGATGGGGGGATGGGGGGGGGGGGAGGGGCCGCGCTCCTGGGCGTGCCCCTCCCCCGCCAGTGCCCGCTGATGGGGGAAGGGGCGGCGCTCCTGGGTGCCCCTCCCCCGCCAGCGTTCGCTGATGGGGGGGGGGAGGGGGGGCGGCGCTCCTGGGCGTGCCCCCACCCCCCCGCCTTCGTCCGCTGATGGGGAGGGGGGGGGGGGGCGCTTCTGGGCGTGCCTTGAGGGACGCAGGAGCGTCGCTCGTTGGCGATGGGGCTTGATGCGCGACGTCTCGCTGCATGATAGGCAAGATTGCGCTGTCGTGCACTATCGGGTGACCGGGCGGAGCACAAAATTAAAGTTTTGCGGGTGTATTGGGTGGTTGTCTATTGTTCAGTAGGTTTATTAAATGAGTGCAAAACTTTGCGAATTAAGTAGCGAACGACCGAATACCATGTCGAAATGACGAGTTGCCAAAAGACTGCACCTCTTGCCGCATTACATAGTGGCTTTGCCGCCTCCTTAGCCCATTAGAAGATGGATTATATCTATCGTACTATCTGCTGCAGGCTATGTGGGCTCACATTTAGGAAACAGCACTCAGTATTTGGTTGGACTAAGCTGGCCAGCTGGCAACCGATCAAGGTGGCCAGCCGTTGTTGAGATGCGACCATGTTGTGAAGGTGCATGACTGCTCGAGTCTTGTGCGCGGTACTTGGCTCTGCCGACACCGTATTGTTGAGTTAGAATTGTTTTGCTGTGCGGTGCAATCTTAAGAATGGTAATATGCTTGATGTAAATAAGACCATTGCACGAATCGCTGTTGTATTGCGCAATCATTTCTTCACAACTCACAATCCCAATCTTAAGGTATGGCTGCCTAGCATTTTGAGGCCGGGGAGGCTGTTTTTTCCTGTTGCGGAATTGGTAGCTATAAGCAATGTGCATACCAAAATTGTGGACGTCGATTAAACGCCGCCGAGATAGCGCGAATGTCGCTAAAGTCAGACGGTCGGCGTGTTCTCGGTCGTCAGCGTCCGCTAATAGACGCTCGGATCAACGAGCGCGTCCCCGGCGGCGTTCACGCGAGAAGCAAGGTACGGCCATGCATGCGTATCAGATTCGTGACAGATATGGTTGTGGTCCGGAGCATGTTGTAACGTTACTTTGGCCTCTTTTAGTCGTTGTGCTGACATCGTGACAGGTAATGGTAACTTGCTTGGAAACATCTGGGTGTGTTCGCATGGTGATGGAGTCAAGCCACGCGCATTTCTGCACTTCGGTCTCCTGGTGCGCGGTGATCATCCATGACCGTTCAAAACGAATGTGCATGGGTAGTCAGTGGTATCGAGTCGCTAGGTGAATTATCTTAGGAGAATGCGGTTGTGCGCCACAAACGTCATGCTGCGTTGGAATGGGTTGCAGCAGCACTTTCGCATGCCCGTCGCTTCGTAAAAAACGCACTGAAATGAGGACTTGTACATAATGTTTGTTTCATGTGCATTTATTAGATAATATTCGGCGTGTATTGCGCTGGCATGGTTTTGTCTTTGCAACATCGTCTTACGAGAAAATGATGAGAATAAGCTTTTATCACAGATGTTCGCCTGTTTTCCATTTTTTCATGTGTTGCGTTGTTTGCTTTCTGATGTCGGTTTCATGCTGGCCTTATAGTCCTTAGCGTTTTCACGTCGCCGTTTGGTTGTTCTTTGTTCGTTTCTTCACGTGTGTATGCATTCACTCATTCATTCATTTTGCTCGTTCGTAACGATCGATCGTCGATGATGGGGCTGTGTGTATTTTTATTCCATCGACTTTTTGCGTATCTTCATATGTTATTAGTCGTTTGCGATGTCGGCATTTGTTGACATGTTAACATGTTGACATTTGCTACATTGACGTAATGGCCCAGCTTTTATCATTCTAGAGCTCTAAAATGACAGAAACTGATCACCGAGTCCCACGCCACTGTATTTTTTGGACCAAGGCCACGCCAAAGATTTAAAAGTTTCCCCCCTACTCGCCCTCATCCAGGAAAATAAGTAACTCAGCATGTATCATTCGACGAAAAGCGTTTTTGTTGTCACGGTTCCGCATCTGAATCCGTTATCTCTGGGAGTCATTTGTTCAGGGCTGCAGCTGCCATGTCCCCCAGACCGTCATCCCGTGTACTACCGCACGTGGCACATGACGAACATTTTCCAACGTCTACCGATCTGTTGGGTTCCAGCCGCCGACAACGAGTCAAGAAAGCCACGCTCCGGCTGGCCGAAGCAGGAGCGGGCGTCACCGGACGAGCGCGCCAGCCCGCCCCCCGACGACGGCCCGTCCCCAGCCGGCGACCCGTCCCCAGCCGACGTGGCGGCCAGGGTCGCCAGTCCGGTGCCTTCCAAGAGCATCAGCAGCTCGGGTGAGTGAGCAGCGACGGAATGGCATGAGCCGAGTTGTCGGCTGGTCGGGTGTCAGCTGCGTATTGGGTGTTCGGAAGGGTTGTTCGTGAGACGCGGTTTGATGCGCCGGCCCGGTGTCTCATGAATATGAGCACCGGCCAGATATCCTAGCTAGTTGCAGCGTTGTGAGCTGGCCCCGGAGGACTTCACGGATTCATGAGATCGGACCCGTGCGCAATGAGCGGGGCCGGAGGGTTTGCTCCCCCTGGAGGGCCATGTAACTCCCGGCGTAGCGCCCGGGGCAATGCTGCTGTTCGAGTGGTTTCGTCTTTCTCAAGTGTAAAGGTGCGGCAGCCGAGCACGGTAGTGCGCCCACCACTGGAGCATTGACGAACCCGCTAGTGCCGAGGCGGCTTGACGACACCCTTCCGTCAGATTGCCGCTATGTTGCATGGTACATGTTCAAGATGTGCCGTCCAATCCGGATGCTGCGTATTGACGCTCCATTTTCTGGCTACCGACAGACGACACATTTCTTGAGGATCAAATTGCTGGGCTTCATTGGTATTTGACTTCCGCATGCCGCGTCGCATGCAGGCCGTTTTTATAACTCTTGCGAAATTACCATCAGATGAATTGACAGTTTGCTTCTTTTCAAGAAGTACCACTTTGTCAATCGTTGCATTATTGTATTATTACAGTGGACCGCCGTTGTCGGATTACATTGTCTTGTCCCAAGAGACACGCTTTGTCCGTGCTTGGTTACGGGACGTCCGATGAACTGGGCAAGGCAAACATTCAGTCATCGAATTAATGAACCGTGCTCAGAAACGCGTAATACGGTACATGCAAAACTGATGTTTCTGGAGAGTAATTTTTTTATTTTATTACAATGAATCGTTACAATGTTTGCTACCTACTGACATTTAATAGTTTTGTCGGCTGTCGGTATCAGGCAGCTTCCCGTTAAGTATTAAATGCATGACAGCGTTCGCCAGCGAAATGATAGATGCGTAGCACCTATGTAATATAAACGCCTTTGGAACATGACAATAGCGATCACGATAGCGTACGCCGACGAGTGCGCACCATCAGCCGCCGGTTAGTGGGCGCGGCCCCTCCGAGGTTACCAGCGGCGGCGCGGCCTCTGCGCGGTGGGTTCAGTCTTCATTGGCGGCCAGCCGCACGGAAGCCGCCCTCTCCCGGCACCGGTGACGGCTAGCCGGCCTGACCAGGGCGCGTGTCAGCCCGGGTGAGCGTCGTCAGGGCGAGACACGGACCGGCACGTGGAAGACTGAGGGAGACGCGGCAGGCGCGCCCCCGCGCTGCCTCCGACGCGGCGCTGAGGCGGTGGTAGCTGGTGACGCTGCACGGCTCGGTGACACGCAAGATCAGCCGCAGATCGGTGGACCGCCGCGTCCCGCTGTGGAGGATGAGGAACCATGCGCGTGGCGGGGATCGAGTGCTTGGTGCTGGAGACAGCAGTGCGTGGTGTCAAGGCCTGAGACAAGATAAGACAACCTCGAAAATCTCGCCAGTGCTAGCCACCGAAGTGTTCAGGAGCAACGTGGGAGTGCGGACCTGGTCTCCGCCAAAGGGAAATGACGCCTGCCCTATTCGCTTGTCGGTCGCTGTTTCCTGTGTCCTGGTCATGCCACTTGGGAGTTGTCGCTATGATGTGCTCGGACGTTAACCCATGATATGATAGGCACTGTTGTTCATCATATCATGTGCCGTATCATATCGGCGGCACCGGCACGTGCCGGTGCCGCTGGCTAGTGCCGATTTGTCACGGACTTTTGCTGAAAATTCAGCACATTGCGCTAGCGCAGGTCAGTGCTGGTCGTCCCTAGATCTTGCTCAAGTACAGAATCTCGACAGACGCGACCCTCCGTGTTTTCAGATTCTGGAGAAAAGGTGCCCAATGCAATAGCCTACTCTGACCTCCCGGGAGTCGTCTCCCCGGAGGCACAGGGGCCTTACAAGCAGGTCAAGAACGCAGACGCTTCCCGTGATAAGATGCCCGCCGAAAGAGAACGACCGCTTTCCGTTGGCAAGAAAGCTAAACGGCAAGGCAACAAGCCGGCGCCTCCGGTGCCGCCCAAGTATCCAACCCTGGCCAAACTCCGCAGACAGTACCACGGGAAGCGGATGACAATGCTCATTGCCGAGCACGAGGAGAGGATGAAAGCCATACGGCTCAGCGCCACTCTGAGAGCCGAGGAGCATGACCTGAAGATGGCCACCCTCCAGGAGGTCGCGATGCGGTTCGGCTCGCCAGAGGCGCGGCTTCAGGAGGCGGCGGCGCGCGATGAGGCCGAGTTCAGGAGGGCTGAACACACCATGAAAATGGCCATCCTGAATCAGATCAGGAGCAGGGTAGCAGCCTGTCAAGACGGCGGCTCTGGGCTGCAGGAGATGGCCGCGCTACTCGAGTACCTGTGATTAGGCGGCAGCGCTGCTGATGCGGACAAGCAACGCTGCTGGGCGAATGGCTGGGGTTCGGGTACAGTTTGGCGGTTGTTGCGTTGTGTCACAGATCGGATATGGTTTTGATACCCATTTCTCGTCTGGGCATGGGTTTTTATTTTCAAAATTTCTGTCTGTCATGAAGCAGCTGTGATGTTTTGTGATTTGTGAGTTGCATTGTTGATTATATTTTGAGTCGTTGTGTATCATTATGAATATCTTACGTTGTGGTTGTACGCAGGCGATTTTCCATTGACGTTTTGCGAAGCGGCCACGCTCCTACACAATATTTTTTCTGTGCTTTTAGGAAAACTTCAAAGTATTTTGTGTGGTCGGAGTACAAACTTGCCTGAAAGCAAAGGTCTGTCTAATGTGGAATGAGTGTCTGCACAATGGGCCTTGCTTGGAGTACATCACATACTGCCTTTAATGGGTCAACATTTTCCCAACATTTTTCTGGCAAAAATTAGTGTCAGCATGCAATTTTGCATTTCAGTGGAGCAGAGCACTTCTTGTGAGTGAGGGTACCACACTGATCCCATCCATATCCCTGTAGTGCTACTAGCTCACCTACACATGCAAAGATCAAGTAATGGTACATGTTAAGAAATATACAGTTAAAGAGGTTAACAACAAAACTTTATACATATGCATTCACAGGTGCACCATACAAAGCTCAGTTTCTTATCATTACCTATCTACATGCAAACTTACACAATATCAAAATGATAAATCAGGTGCATCCTCTGCTCACTGACAGACTGAATTGCAGACAATTACTGTGCATCACACCCTGGTTTTTTAATGAGTCTCGGGCAGCTGCAACTGACTATGAAAGCCTTATGTATGTGACATCACTAACATGTTGTCCTTTTGGCCTTTACATAATTAATATAAACATACCAAAAGTGTTCCTCTTCCTATCCTTCTCTTTCTGCTCTTCTCCTCTTTCAGTTCCTCACCTTCTCTTTCTGTCACCCTTCTCCTTCCACTCCTCCTCCATTTCTGCTCCTCCTCTCTTCCTGCACCTCCTGTTATCCCTCTCCTCTTCTGCAAGTTCCCTATAATCCTATGTAGGGACAATTTTAATAGTGTCACTGCAAGACCTTATGCATGACAGCAAGGAACATGGCAGCATTGCCACCTGTCAGGTCACAGCTATTATGACCACAGGCTGAAAACAGGCCAGCCTCATATTAGATCCCACATGGAAAACCCAAGCCTAACATTAATGTTGTATATAGATCTTAGTACCAATGTACCTACCCACCATGCTGTAGGTAGAGCAGGTAATACCAAGGTGATTCTGTACCAGCCTGCAGCAGTAAACACTTATAGATGAGTCCTCCAGTATTTATTTACCTTTTTTGGAATGACTTAATAGCAGTCCAAAGCTAAATCCCAAGTAACTTTAGAAGTGTGGATGCATGCTGTGTGAAAATTGAAGACAACCAATTCCACTTTGCCTCACTGAATACCTCAAACCCGCAACTACGATGCACATGATCCCAAGCAGCTTCACTCACCCTCCACCCTCCTCACTCCCACCACATCAAGACAAACAACCAAACCATGCACAGGAGTTCTGGCGCATTCACAGACATTTGATCCTCTCACGGGAAGGGATTTCCTCCGGCGCACGATTCGAATCAGCGGAACGGCGCGTGAGTGTATACATGGGCCGGATAATTCGGATCGAGGACGGGTCCCGGCTTAATTCGAATCACAGCTGCCCATGTAAACAGGGTAATTGTGATGGCATTCTAGCACTCGTCAATGGGGCAACCAAGTACAAGAACCACGGGTCGGTCCTGAAATGACAGGCTGTGATGAATAGTCTAAGAAAAGCCATTTATGCAGTTGCACCAACACAAATTGTTTAGTTTGTGGTAGAAAAATCATGGAGCTTTACAGTCATGCATTTCAAGTTGCTATTTTCCACCTACAAATATACATTATCTTCTGGTGGCGCAAGACAACGCCGAGATAATGCAGTACCTGTACTACAAATCTATAGATATTTCTCATTCTAAGGCATATCATGCCATTTCAACACCCTCTGAGGACGGCCCGTATCTGGGCGATACCAAAACACGTAATTTTCAATTCAATTTGGCTAACTTTGCTAAAAACTTGCTGTTCTCCGGCTTGTACTCCGGCTTGTTCTCCCCGGGTCTCCCCATAGGCCCCATTGTGAGAAGGGCAACCAAGTACTGCGATTTTTCCCACTGGGTTATGGACCATCTCTATCTTACAAGTATAGGTACTGGTTGAGCCTGGAGGCGTGATACCGTTGTTCAATAAGTAAGATATCCTCGAATCTTCAAAGACCGGCATTTACTGATTCCTGAAAAAGTGGTTGACGTACTATCATTTATACAATAGTAATAAGTTTTGGAATGCTGCATGCCACAAACTCCCATTTTGGGAACGTAATTCCCGATGACATTTCAGAACCCAAAAGAACTCGTTACCACCAAAAGTGCCTCCCACAAAGTGATATTTGGGTGCCATTTCATGTCATGATTCTATCTCAAAAGTGCCGATATGTGGTGTGTTTGAATGCTATGATTTTTAGTTAAATTGCAAGCTGGATGGTGATTGGTGGCTCGTATGGCAGGAGCAGGAATGAAACAGGCACTTTGAAAAGGATGTGCAATGCTGCAATCTTTGGAATTTTTCCACCACTGTTTGCAAGATGCACGTCCTTTGGTAAAATCGCTAGCATGTTATCTTAATATGAGGTAAGTTAAGAGCATAGTTGGCATGCTGAAATTCTTGCTCGGCAAGTCTTTGAATGACCTAGTTGAAAAAAATGTGCCATCGATGATTTTGGTGCTGCTAGTGGTTTTCTGGTCGGACGAATATTGTTGTAGGCGTCTTGCGACGCGGACCTTCACTGCTCGAAAATGCACTCGCCAGTTGCAGGAGGCTGGAATGCCCTTGGTTTCGGGTACGGGAGGCGATAGGTTCGTCGCGTGGTGGGAGCCAGAGCCGTGATATGTTTGTCCGTTTCTTGAAAGGTATCGGTAGGTGTGTGCGTCGTGGAGAATGCGGTCTTACTTACTCAGGTGCGCCATATATTTTCCCCACAGGTAGTGACATGCGAGGTATGTGGCAGCGGTAGGTACTTAAAGCAAGCACATTTCATATTTCAGTTTATTTCATTCCCACAGAAGTAATTCACATGAGTTGTCATCACCATTCAGGAGTTGCATAGGCTCGTACAAGTACATATGACCCATGTAATACAATGATGAAGGACATTGACATGAACGCCCTGGATTGGCCAGATCCTGCAGGATTACAGATGCTTGTTTCCATTTCTTGGTGCTCCATATGTTTGGTCCCGGGAAATCAAATAAAAGTTATAACTCACTTTATGAAAGCAAAGTTCATGCACCCTCCTGGCTATCAAGAAAGCAAAACTGTCTGCCTTGGTACTTATACTCAGGCTCATACATTTGCAATGGTGTCTGCTTTGTGGGGCGATTGCAGCGTTTGTCTGGAATACAAAAATTGTCATTCTTACCAGTCAAGAGCCTGGAGTACAAAATTTCCTGGTGCCACATCCACCAGAAAACGGAGGTTTTTCCCACACTGAAGTACTCTCCGCAACTTATATGAATTTCTGGCGTTAGCCGGACCGGCGTGGATCGCTCACTGGAGGCACGCCGTTCATGATTGTGCATGACCGCAGCTCTGCGCTCGAACACCACGGCTGTGTGGACTCGTGAGCGGCGAGTGACTACAAGCTCCGGCTGCCTTTTATCACAGCCTGGCAGCCACTCTGTGCAGGTGCTGACAGCACTACAGCTGATGGACTGCGGTCTGACTGTTCATTCATGGTGATCCATCACCCTGTCCCCCCCCCCTCCCCCTCCCGCACCCGTCTTCCCCTGTCGTAACGGATCGGTCTGGGCCGGTGTTTCGCTAACGTTGCGTCGGGCTGGTATGCCACGCCAAAGGGGATTCAGGGCTGTGTTTCCATGTGGCAGATTCCCAATGCCGATATACCTCCTACAGGTTATCATGTACTCATGTACACTGCGCGCCAGGGCCGGGCTGTTTCAAACAACGTAAAAGACGAACGCTGAATTGTGGTGCGTCCGGTCGAGAGCTATCATCCTGACCAGGGACAGAGAAACCTCCTGAACGGAAATGAACGGGAATGTTCCACAGTGGAGGATACTGAAGCAAGCATCGTATGTGATAAACAAACCAACTTATAGATATTGGGATACTTAAACATCCGTCCCTGTTATCCCCTAATTCGCTACATCCTGGATCCTCGCGACACCCCGTTTGTCGGGGAAGGCTGCATGCGTCAGCCACGAGTGGGCCGAGAGCCCCGTGGGAGAGGACCCCGACCGGGTGCCTAGCGCTCATGCGCGGGTTAAAGCCCGGCGGTTTGCCCCCCAGGCGCATGCGAGTCTGCTCCACCGTTAACCATTTTCCTTTATCCCATGGCCCTGAAATGGTTATTTCTGGTCGAAAGGGCTCTAATAAAGAAACAAAACAAACAAACCAATTGGGATGCGTAAAAGAGGAAAAGATTGCATCCGACGACACAGTTTTCCTATTTAGTTGGGTTGACATTTCGGCAGCATGCCTTTACCGAAACAACAGCAGAAGTGAATTCACCTCTGCTTTTGTTTCGATAAAGGCATGTTGCCGAAATGTCAACCCAACTATATCTCCATTCTCCTAGTTTTCTCCGAGCAATAAGATTAATACTACCGTCTTATCTATGTACTTGTAATACATTAACACGCGCTCGGGTCGGGGTCAGTTTGACCTACCGAAGGTTTTTCATGCACGATTCTCGTACGACACGGCTACGCCGCGCCACACTTCGCATAGTTGTAGGCCATTGAATAGCAGATCTTTCGGTGTAGAAATAATACTTACCTTTTAAGGTGACTGACAGATGGCAGGTCAAGGCCAGCCCGTGGCTGTTAGTCAAGGTCAGTTCTGTGGAATCGTGTAATCTGATGCGAAAACGGACAGTTAGACGAAGCCAGACATCTATGAGATAGTCTCTCAGGCAAAACAAATTTAAGTTTAAAATTGCAACAAATCCCATTGTCCTAGGGTCAGGTATGAGGGCCAGACTAATGTCTAGGCCAACGTGCTCTTTTACTCGAGAGCTTGCTTCGCGGGGTAATTTTTGGTGCTCATTTGGAATTCATTAATAACAGGGGCCGCAGTAATCCCTGACGCTTAATCGAATGACAGAATAGCAGTGATCTCTCAGATTTTTTATCTTCTTTACCCTCCCAGGGTCAAACAAGGTGAAATGGACGCTATTGACCTTTTGCTTAAGACAGTTGTCTAAGTTCCCGGCGGTGGCATGAGGTCTGCGGCGCTTTGGACACCACTGCGGAGTTTCATCTTGTTTCATCATATTTGACCCTCAGGTCATGACCTAGGAGCCTCGAATGTTGACAGACGTGAGTTCACATACCAGCGAACGTACCCTGCGACTTTGGTGTCCACCTGTCTTAGTTTCCAAGATCTCAGAGGGGTGAAATTGACCTCCCGCCAGAACGAGGGGCGGCACTAGCGGTACTAGGTGCACTAGGGGTATTAGGGGCACTGAAGGTACTAGGGGTAGTAGAGCGGTGCTAGGGGTACCGGAGCGGTGTCTGTGACAGTGCGCACCAGCCATGGTTTACCAGCCATTGCGTACCACCCTGCATGATGTAGGGAAGAATCCCGCACGTCAGCTGCGGCTTGTATGTTGGCGAGATTAGTTCTTTGAAGAACGTCGCAGCTCAACTCGTCACGGTAATACAGCCGTAGGGATAACCATAAAGCTGAGAGCGCTTGCCATGCAGTAATGCATGCAATTTGCGACGTCGAGTTAATTAGTATGCACGTGGAACTGATAGTATGGTTACCGGGGTCTCCCTCTGTAGTCATTGTAGTCATAGTCATAGTTATTGATGCGCGGAGCAAGCGCGTGCTGTACTGGCTGACGAGAGACGATGCTGACTGGGCGGTCTCGTATTCCCAGACTCCTGGTATGGTTTGCACAGTAAACCGTTCTACGCGGAGTACTTCATGATCAGTGAGTCTCCCTGTGCCAGAGTGCACTCTCAGAAAAGGGCTTCCGGGCACAAATGGCTAGTTAGTACTGGCACCGAGCCAGTTCTTACGAAAAAAGCGGCCCAGAAGGCGGCCGAGGTCAGGCTGCTCTGACGAAGGAATGGATGTCCGGATGTCCGGGATAGCAGGGCGGATGGCCGCCGCGCCGGCAACCGTGAGCAAAATGGACCTGGCGTATGTGAAGACGAGGATGAGGACGAAGACGAAGCTGCTGGCCGAGCACAACGCCAAGATGACGACAACGCGACGCTACTCGCAGTGCGTGGTGAATGAGCTCAACGCGAGAATGGTAATCGTGCGGAAAGTAAGACGTCAAGCTTTCGTCATGGGTCGCCAGGAAGCCAGGCCTCTCGATGCAGAGTTCTGATAGACCGAGGACGATTTGAAGATGGCCATGCTCCGCGAGATGGTGCTCAAGCGGGAAGCTCAGAGTACTCGGTATGAAGCTGTTGGACGGTCTGCGGAATCGGCAGACTAGCTCCGCCAGGGTACTCCTGACCTGGGGAAAGGTAGGCTGGACCTGTGGTCTACTGAATGCGTGGGAGAATGAAAAAAGATGAAAATGATGAAAATGAAAAAATAAAAAAATAAAAGAAGTGGCTGCATAAGGTAGCATGTCGTCGATAATCCTGGTCGAGCTGTCAAGAACTTAAAGTTTAGCATAGTAGAAAAGATGATGTGCTTATTTAGCTAGCTGTCCACCTGTTCTTATTACACATGAACTTAAAGCGCATCTGTAATTAGTGACAGGACACAAACATACAGAGATGACAGTACTTTCGAATACTTATGATGCGTACATCGAAACCGCGCTCAGCATGAAAACCCGCTCATTGTGCCGCAACATTACGGTGAATCGACTGGTGCACCACAAGGGAGCGCATCCTTGGATCTGCATGCACCAAGAGCTGGAAGGACGCGCACCATTGGCCAGCGGTGCGTTCGCACCCCGTGCTTTTGTTGTCTCCTCCGTCTCTCTTCGCTGTTGTGATCTTTTGTCCATGCTCACGTCTCTGCGCTAAATGGTGGGCGCTGTGAAATGGAGAATCCGGGTAGAAAACTGAAGGATCCTACATCTTTATTCTTAGATGATGTCGCTAAACATATGCGAAACTGGTTGATTTCATTTATGGTCTTGTACGGTCAAACCCTGACCCCGAGATTGGTCCCAAACGCGCATAGTCCATAGCCTGCCCTTAGGTGTACGCTTTCCTAATCAGCTTGGGAGCAACCGCCCGCCCCCCCCCCCCCCGCAGCTTCGAGAAGAAAGTCAGCCACTTTCGGGGAAAACCCATTTGTTGGCATTTTTATGGGGGGGAGGGGGTCGGTTACGCCATTCTCATTGCTTACACCCACCCCAAACTCTTTGCACGAAAATACCGCACAATGTTTTGTCTGTCGTACCTTCACCGAAACTAGCTGCATCCAGAGCATCCATTTTCAGCATGCATTTCATGAAATTGGTACTGACATTTGCTGCCGACCACCGCGCTTGTCGAGTTCATAGCTAACATAGAGATCATTGCTGAGGCTCAGCCGCTTGAATTCAGTTATGGTGCCTTTGAGGTACTGTGGTAGTTCAAGTTACGTTACGAAACCTCCGTGCTTGCACTGTGGTTTAGTGCTTGGATGCTTGTGTGGCCGTAGACTTTTAGTTAGCTGGCGAGCCGCTTTTACTTGTTTGGTTATCATTATTTACTGTATTGTAGCCGTGAGATATCTGTGCAAGTCAGTCGACATCACGCCAATAAGGCCAAAGGACAAACGCCACTGCTATGTCTGAGGTCTCCTCCATCGTTGCTGCTCCTCCATCCCCCGCTCCTGACACAGCCGGCCCGGTCCATGGTGTTTTCTCCAGTCTTCCGCCGCGCAGGTCGGCCGCGCGTGAAGGCGGTATTGCCGTCGGCCCTGCGAGTCGGGTCATGGCCGCTGCCCCAACCAGCATTTTATCGTTACCCCGGCCGGGCCCTAGACGGGCAGACTGGATGGGCAGTAACAGGATGCCAACCGCCCCCCCCTCCCCCCCTCCCAGATGGCCTTTGCGACTTTCCTTTTTGATGGATTGCAGCCTAGCCACAGCCGAGGCTGTCTGCCAACGACTTAGCTGGGCACCACCTGGGCACCAGCTGGGTGCTTGTCGGACAAGTATCAGAGTATCGGTGTGGCCTGGGCGGACGATGGGGTTCAGCTGGGACCCTGCTTATTATGGCGTCGTGTATGCCAAGGTGACCTTGACGTATTTTCTCTGACATAGTCTCTTCATCTTCGTTGGCATGTAGTTAAGAATCTGGAGGGGTTTAGGTCTTAAGATAGGCAGGGCTGTGAGCTGCACCGAATGATCTTCAAGATGGCTAGTTCAGTTCAAAACCCGACGGAAATGTGGAACACTCCCCTTAAAAATAGCGCGTAACCGAAACGGGATGTAAATGAAAATTAGCAACATGGCATTACGGAAAAGGACATAAGAACAAGACGAGAAAAGTTCAAAACACATCCACAGTAAGCCTGTAACATGAATTTACATGCACAGGCCACCAGCACCATCTTTCGGCGCGCCGAGGCAAGGTTGGGCGTGGTGGTGAAGTTAACGCGTCACTAGGGAACGCAGTTAACACACACAGACCACCAACATCGTCTTTCGGCGCGCCGAGGTAAGGTTGAGCGTGGTGGTGAAGTTAACGCGTCACTAGGGGACGCAGTTACCAGAATAGCGGGTTAAGTTACTTCTCGAAATGCCAGTGTGATAACGGGTCACCCATCCACCAACAGTCGACTTCTCACGAGAAACGTACGCAATTAATTGTTAGAAACATGACGGTCCATGCAGATAACAGCATGCATCTGGCCGTTTGCGGGGCGGGGAAAATCATGGCTTCATGACCTTACGCCCCCCCCCCCCCTCCCCCTGGATCCGCCCTTGATCTGATGCCTGTCTCGATATCTTCAGCTGTTATGCTACGCTCATTCCTTTCAGATCATCTGTGATGCAGTTTGTTGACTACATTGTGAGGCACGGGGATGGGTTTGTATATTTTCCTGCACGAATCCAGGTCAGAAGCGGATGCACAGGAGTAGATCAATAGTGGGACAAACCCGGAATGCCCGAGCTGTATGCGTGGCGGCGAAGCCCAGTCTGTATTCAGCTCTGCTTTGAGCCATTTCCATGTTTGAGCTCGGCTTCGGCTTCGGCCTCGTGCCATCTGATACGGATGGCTGCGGCTTCGGCTTTGTCATTTTTTATACTGGGCTGCGGCTTCCGCCTCGTTTTCGAGCAATTTCGGAGCTATGGCTCGGACTCTTGCCTCATGAGACCGTGAACTGCCGGTTGGGGCATTTGTGCGTGTTTTTCTACTGCGGTCTCGATTTTCCAGATACGCAAACAAGCGGTTTTCCAATTCTTGTCCCCCTAATATGCCGCAGAAATTTTCGGGGGTGGGACTTATACATGGCTGAAACCTTAAATCAGCCGGTGTTTCTCAGGATCAGTTCACATCTGACGACGGCCGGCGAATCAACCTTCCGAAGCGTTGTGTGTGACAAACGCTCTACTCGTTACACCAACACATCATCGAAAGTCTTCAGCTTCGGCTTTGACCTCGTGATTTTAACTTAACAAGTTCGACTTTGGCTTCGCGCTTCCAAGTTCGAAGCAGCTGAGTGGTCGACTTCGGCTTCGCGGGTTCGAAGTTCCACCGGCTTTGGATTCAGCTTCACGTTTAGAAAATGTGAAGTTGATGGCCTCGGATTCGGCTTCGCAGGTCCAAACTTCGAGGTCACTGAGATCAGCTTGAACTTCAGCTCCATGTCATTGCCGTGGCTTTGGATTCGACTTCGAAGCCAAACTCCTGGTTTCGTCCTCATGCCTGCCGATATGTGTGACAACCACGCCGCGCACCGCGGAGCAGTAAAACGGCGCACCTGGCCTAGGCCCTTGGGTGTGTCTGTAATGTGACTTCGGAGTGTCACGGTATCTCGAATCCGTTCAGCGGGCGTATCATTAGTTCGCACTTTTTGTGTTGCTTTTCACACGCAATCTCCTTGTATTTCAGAAAGGCGGGAAAGATTCTTGAACGCGCTGTCGGCCACAGTACAAACTATTGTTGAAAAGCACCCGAACGGCCTCCTTTGCTCCAAGCTTCCTGTAGAATATAAGGTAATGGCTCGGACGGACATGTGGGGCTCGAATGCACTGTACCTCCTCTTTCCCGACTGCGTGTCTGCCATCGAGGCGCTCTTTTCTCAGTACATAGTCCTTGTCAAAAGTGCGAGGCATAAACACTTCCGTTGTCCGGCTGGCGATCCTCAGTAAGCTCCGTGCGCCTGGCGGCAGGCGGAGACGGGCCGTGACCTGGACGTGGCCAAGCACGGCTACCACAGCGTGCTGGACCTTGTGTCCCGCTTGCCGATGCGCATCATCAAGTCCGTGGCGTTCGGTGACTGGTTGCTGTTCACGCGGAGCCAGCCGCTGCCTGACTTCGTCAACGACCAGACGCATACTGACGACGGTCAGTGGAGGCGGCTGCCCCGTCCCTCCCCGCCCCCGCATCATCTGCCGCGCTCTGCGGCCGCACATGGTAGCTGTGATGAGGGGTGCCGATGACAGGGTCATCACTGTGTTGCGTGTGATTCTGCCAGCCGCTGTGCTCGGGCGTGTGCTGCACATGAGACTGATCGGGAGTCGTCTGGCGGCTGCTGTGTGTATGCTGCTGACGCCTGCCCGCACGCGGCTGCTGCAGGTCTCATGGAGGAAGCCGGCGACGGCGCCGAGTGTCTCAGGGAGGCCAAGAGCAGGATCCGCGACATCCTGTTCTCCTTCCCAGACGGTCTGCGCATGTCCTGTCTGGAGGACCACTACCAGGTGCCGTGCCTCCTCAGCCGTGTTCCAGTTGTGAGCGTTCTGCGCATGTCCAGTCTAGAGGACCACTACCAGGTGCCGTGCCTCCTCAGCCGTGTTCCAGTCGTGAGCGTTCTGCGCATGTCCAGTCTAGAGGGTCACTACCAGGTGCCGTGCCTCCTCAGGCGTGTTCCAGTCGTGAGCGTTCTGTGCATGTCCAGTCTAGAGGGTCACTACCAGGTGCCGTGCCTCCTCAGACGCGTTCCAGTCGTGAGCGTTCTGTGCATGTCCAGTCTAGAGGGTCACTACCAGGTGCAATGCCTCCTCAGCCGTGTTCCAGTCGTGAGCGTTCTGCGCATGTCCAGTCTAGAGGGTCACTACCAGGTGCCGTGCCTCCTCAGGCGTGTTCCAGTCGTGAGCGTTCTGCGCATGTCCAGTCAAGAGGGTCACTACCAGGTGCCGTGCCTCCTCAGGCGTGTTCCAGTCGTGAGCGTTCTGCGCATGTCCTGTCTGGAGGACCACCACCAGGTGCCGTGTCTCCTCAGACGTGTTCCAGTCGTGAGCGTTCTGCGCATGTCCAGTCTAGAGGACCACTACCAGGTGCCGTGCCTCCTCAGCCGTGTTCCAGTCGCGAGCATGTGAGATGCAGCAGCAAGTGGCAACGTGCCTCGTGTGGAGCACTTGTATTGGCAATTGTGGATCGTGATGCGATGGAGAGCAATAATATCTTCAGGATTTAAAGACGTAGTCAGTCTCTCGGGTCACTTGGCGTAGGAATCTATCATGCCAGCGGCGACAGAGAGCGGCGAAGCTACGCCATTGCCACTTAGGTACGATGCCAGGTGATGAAGATGCTATGTTACCGCTATAAAACCGGCTTTCAGATGAAGCGCATCATTGCGTGGATCTCGCCGCTGACACCCTGCAGTTAGCACGTCTCCGCGCGTGTTGGGAGCATGTCGCGGTCCGGTGCGTGCCCAGCGGCGCAGACCCTGCACGCCCCTGCGTCGAGGCGCGACCCCAGGTTACTGACCCCGCTCTCCGCCCCCCCCCCCCTTCCCCGCCTGCAGATGAGCTGCAACGAGCGGCTTCCGTACCTGTCGCTGGGCTTCAGCTCCGTCGAGACGTTCGTGCTGCACCTGACCGGTGACGTGCTGCAGGTCAAGTACACCGGCGAGGGCCTCAAGCTGTACCCCATCGTGCCCAAACAGCCGGTACGCAAACGCCTGAGCACCGGAGAGGGCACCGGCGCGAGCGGTGTGCCGCTGAAGACTGTCAGCCGCGCTCGTGTACGGCCGGCGGGACCGTCCCGCTCCGGCCAAAGTCTTAGTTGGCTGGTTTGGGCGGAGGAGATCCGTCGTGTCGGGTCAGAGTACGCGTATGCTGGGTGTCGTTCCCAGGCCCGTCCCTGGCCCAGTCCGCGTACCTGGCTGTGATCTTACTCACGTCGTTATCGCCTGGGCCGTCCCAGGGCTGTGCTGTTTCTCAGTGTCGGTGCCCCTGCGGCAGCTGCGGTGTCACTCAGTATTGGTGCCACCTGCGACGGTCGTGGTTTCACTCAGTGTCGGCGCCCCTGCTGCAGCTGCGGTGTCACCCAGTATCGGTGCCCCTGCGGCAGCTGCGGTGTCACTCAGTATTGGTGCCACCTGCGACGGTCGTGGTTTCACTCAGTGTCGGCGCCCCTGCTGCAGCTGCGGTGTCACCCAGTATCGGTGCCCCTGCGGCAGCTGCGGTGTCACTCAGCATTGGTGCCACCTGCGACGGTCGTGGTTTCACTCAGTGTCGGCGCCCCTGCTGCAGCTGCGGTGTCACCCAGTATCGGTGCCCCTGCGGCGGTTGTGATGTCACTCAGCGTCGGTGCCCCTGCGACGGTCGTGGTTTCACTGCGTCGGTGCCCCAGCAGCGGTTGAGGTGTCACCCAGTGTCAGTGCCCCTGCGACGGTTGTGGTGTCACTCAGTGTCAGTGGCCCCGCAGCGGTTGGGGTGTCACTCATTGTCGGCGCCTCCGCAGCGGTTGTGGTGTGACTCAGTGCCGGTGCCCTCAGGACCGTCCCATGGGTCAGGTGCTGTACCCGGCGGACGCCGTGGGTCCCAGCCTTAGCTTCGAGCGGGTCAAACTGCCCGAGGTCCCGGCCGGCAAGTACAACCTGGAGATCTTCGTGGCGGAGGTCAGGCCGCCCGACTGACCGTTGCCTTGTGTCGCATTACTTTGATGTCTCCACGCTGTAGGCTGGTGGCATCTGTGTGTGGGTTATGTCTCTGACGCTGGTCTGTATGTCATAGTCAGGGCATTTGCCTTCGGTATCGTTCATATCAGTACGAAGCGCGGATAAAGAAATGCGTTTCAGTCAATTCGTTTTCCGTGCTGGTGTTGATGTAATGTGTTGTCTGGTGTGTAGGCAACCACTCTTCCTTCCGGATTGTTTTCTCTGTTGTGCGTTTTGTTCCAACGGGCCGGTAGATTGGGGCAATGTGTATGCAGCTGTCCTTCTGATATCAACCGTTGACTCGTCAGACGGCCCTCTTGAAACGAACCAAACTATCTCATGTGTGGATGAATTATAATATTTGCATGTGCCTGCTCCGTCGTCATAGGCCATCACTGTGTTGTGTGCCAGAGCTCGCGCCCCGCTTCGCCGCGCGGGGGATGTCTGCCGCTGTCTATGAGCCGTGCGAGCCCTAACGTACGCGCCTGTCGCCAGGTGTACCACCCGCACAAGTTCTGGTTCCACCTAGTGGGCGAAGAGTACGCTGAGGCGCTGGAGAAGCTCATGGACCAGATGGAGTAAGCAGCGTGAGACGCCGCGCGCGCGCCATTTTCC
The DNA here is from genome assembly GCF_011947565.3 of Pollicipes pollicipes. Taxonomy (NCBI): domain Eukaryota; kingdom Metazoa; phylum Arthropoda; class Thecostraca; order Pollicipedomorpha; family Pollicipedidae; genus Pollicipes; species Pollicipes pollicipes. The sequence continues at coordinate 47,349,543 of NW_023596576.1, forward strand.
CGCTGCTGCTGCTGTCCGTGCCCGTCAGCTGGCTGCTGCTTGCGGTTGAAGTGTGGGAGGGCAAGCTATTCTGACAGGCTGTTAGACTTAACAAGTGTCTTGCCGCTAAAGGCGACGAAACCGCCACACCTGTAGTTATCTAAACAGGAAGCTGATGTTCGGGTCTTTTCTGGTTTCACCATCCAAAGGCCATCGGCCAGTGGTGACGAAGCGCTGACGTTCTTGACGGCTCTCAGCTGCTCGGCTGCGCCGGTTTCGGGTCGCATGTCCGCCACCAAACGGCCAGACACGACCATTTTCGAGTCCAACACGTGCTGTGTATTGAACTGGCGACTCGTGCCATCAACGCACCCTGAGAACCAAACCCGGACGGGGGCTGGGGTTGTCTTACCGTCGCGGTCACGGCACCCCGGCGCGGGCCACCTCTGAGCGGGCCACCGTTCTCGGGCCGGGTCGTTGGCCGGGAGGGAGCGGGCCTGGTGACGGGCCTGTCGGCGCGCGCGCCTGACTCCGCCCGACCGCCGCCAGGGTGACCTACTGCACGGCGCTGGGCTTCAAGTACCGCATGCCGGAGGCCACCGTCCAGGTGGGCCAGGTGTGCGCCTGCCCTTACGGCGAGCAGGGCTACCACCGGGCCGTCATCACGGACGTGCGGCCGGCGCCCGAGCCCGTCAAGGTACGCCGCTGCGCTGGCTGAAGTAGGCCGGGAAAGCTTTGCTTCGCTTCGCTTCGCTTCGTGGGCCATCAGTTTTCTGCAGTAGGAATCAGGCGTATTCTGTTGGTCGGCATGGCGTTCTGGTCGGCCAGAAGCTGGGGTCAGCCTGCTGGCCGTGTTTGCATTGCACTGTGTGACATTGCGCCGCTGGTCCTGCAGGTGTTCTACGTGGACTACGGCTCGGTGGGGACGGTGCCGCGCTCCTTCCTGCGATTCCTGCCCCTGGACTTCTTCCGGCTGCCGGCCCAGGCCCTGCTGGTGAGTGCGCGGTCAGGGTCGGCGCCAGACGGCGCGGCACGCCGCCTGGTGGCCGGCCGTTCGGCTGTTCATTATTGCTTTTAAGACGTCTCCTTTCCGTCTGTGCTGATAATTTTAAGGCCATTTTAACGTAACATTTCTGTGAATTTGGACGGCGTGGATTGGCATTGGGTGGAGCGAGCTCATGAAGAGTCCGGCGAGTGTCGGGATGTTGGAGCGGATAGAGCTGGAAGGGTGTATGCCAGCTGCGCCACCGCTGCTGGTCTTATTGGTCTTGGTGTTGGACTGCGTCCACGCAAACAATGTCCACCTCGCGACAAGTCCCCGTGTGCAAGCTCCGGTGCCGTCCCGGTGCCGGTGCCAGCGATCACCCTGTGCGCATAACTGGACGCGCGCTCCTCGGCGGTGGTCGCGCCGCAGGGCCGCCTAGCCAACATCCTGCCGGCGGCGGCCGAGGGCTGGACGCGAGAGGCCTCCAAGACGTTCCTCTCGCTGGTGGACCAGAACCGTATCCTGTACGCCATGGTGCTGGATAGATCGCCGGTGAGTCGGGCCGCCGCGCACTGCGCCGGCGTCACTGGCCATGGCTGGCTGGTCTGGGCGGGCCGCCGCGCACTGCGCCGGCGTCACTGGCCACGGCTGGCTGGTCTGTGCGGGCCGCCGCGCACTACTCCGGCCCCACTGGCCACGGCTGGCTGGTCTGGGCGGGCCGCCGCGCACTACTCCGGCCCCACTGGCCACGGCTGGCTGGTCTGGGCTGGCCGCCAGCGCGCGCCTGCTGCTGATCGGATGGGGCACACGCGGCCACCGGGGCGTCGGCGTTGCAGCGTTGCGATGGGTGTTTTTAATTCGTATAATCATGGTTGTCCTTGTGTGTGGGATCTTTGTTAGTAGCTTTGCGGAGCAGGGTGTTACATTTTCTCGTGCAAAACATTCTGCTTAACAGTGTCCTAGAATTGCCGACTTTAGGTGTAAAGCAACACCCTATGAGCATGAATTTTTCACTCCTTTTCCCCATATCTTATGTGAATTTTTCACTCCTGTCTGACATTGTCTAGTCGCACATGCCAAACCCCTCTTTCCCTTTTTGAGGTTTTCAGATGTCATCCAAAGCCGAGCTCACTTGAAACCACCAAGCATAAACGGGGCTCCGCAGAACCAGGACACCTATGGCTATGTCCTACCTCAGCGACATCTGAATCATGTCCATGTATCCACAGAGCAAGGGCGCCAGGTACCTCCAAGCCCAAGAACCCGAGCGACCCCAGCCGCTTGCACACATTAAGTTTGGTTTGTTTACAAAATGCATCACAGTCTGCAGCTGTGCGCCAAATACAAGGTTGTCACGCATCCCTATTTTTTATTTTTTTGTCTCACCACCATACCACGAAAGCAGAGGCTGGTGCAAACACCAGCAAGGCCTGGTAGAGAATTCTACTCCACGTACTTCTTTTTTCCCGAGGAAACTTGACTACCAAATTGCATCGCTCCCGAAATGCAGGAGAGAAAAGTTCAAGAAATGTCCTTTAATTTAAAGTTACAAGATGAATATCACCATTTGGGCACTTAAATTGACAAATTTTAAGTCAACTCAGCCAATTACAAATTTTTTTTCGAGAAAAGTACCAGTCTTTATATTTATTTAGCTACTTATGTTTTTCTTGGTATCATACCAGTGTGATACCAATTTATTCTTCCTTCCTTTTCGATTGCCTCTAAAGGTACCATCTGCTACCTAAAATGTTTACAAATTTCTCTGCAAAAAGCTCCAACTGCAAGCTTGTACAAATTTCATACATAAATTGGATTAATTCGCCAGCCGCCCAAACATGTTTGACATGCACCCAGGCGTGAACAATTCACAGAGAATGAAGGACACAATTTGAAGCACGGGACTTAGATTTCCCGCTCTTTTTGGCCTCTTAAACCTTCGGTTAACCGTTTTCTTGGTTCGTGGCGGTGCTCAATAAGGATAAATCCAAGCTTTTCGAGTTTCTGACTTCAATGCTACCTGGCTAGGCTTAAAATAGCCTTACCTTATGCGGCCTCCTTATGGCAGCATTAAAATATGCTGCCATGTAGAGCTTTGGGACAGACCTAACGCAGCCAATACAGAGGTGTTTCATGGCGAAATTCTGCGCTGTAGATATGTTTATCATACGCACCTCTTACTTGTTTCGCATTTCCATCTCTAAGGTTGTTGGGCATGATTGATACTTATATTTAGGGGTTGAGTCGGACGACTCTGTCTGTCAGCAGACCACGCAAGAGGTACTGAATTTTTGTTTTTGGGGGGCAGGAAGAAGCCGGTGAGTCTCCCGCGGATCAAGTAATCGCTTACCTTGCCTGCCTTCAACACATGATTGGTAACGAGAATTAGCCATTTTCTGTTCTAATGCATCAAGTGGCCAGGGTGTACTTTCCTACCTAACGTTAGAAAAAATCGTTGTACACCATTCGTTGTGTTTAAGGCAGGACATATCTTAAATAATCACAAAACAGGTAGATTCATGCTCTTACCTTCGAATTTTTTATAATTACGATGGCGAGCTCCCGAGCGCCGTACACACACAGCAGCCGCGACACCGGCGCCATTACTGCGCGCGGTCACATTACTGCACATCACGCAGCATCAAGAACCATACAAATGTACGGGGCCAAGGTAACAAGAATCCATGACATTTGATCCTCGGCGCCAACGGGACGTTTTCATTTGAATAAGCGAAAAAGATTACGCTAGGCAGTATGTTCCTAAAACAATACGTTCGACCCAGGTCGTCTTAGGTCAGTGGTCTGTTCTGACCTCTAAGAAGTCAATTGAAAATGTATGATGCGGTTCCTGCTGTCAATAAATTCGAAATGAGCACCAGAAACTATCCCATGCAGCAAGCCCTAGGGTAATAAATCAGGTTGGTTTTGACCTTGGTCTGACCATCATGTCTGACCTTTGGTCAACGTAATTTGCTCATTCAATATTTGCGGTGCCTAAGAAAGCATCTCAGATGTTTATGTCTTCGTCAAACATTCCGTTGTTGTATCAGATTGAACAATTCCCTAGAAGTTGCCTTCGCTGAAACCATGTGCTGACTGACCTGTCATAGGTCAGCGACGTTACAAGGTACATCCAAAAGTGGTATGTCATACGATATAATATGCAATTTTCTACAGCTATGCAAAATGTGGCGCGGCCACGCCGCGCTGTTCAAAAACCGTTCGGGAAAAGCCCCCGAGGGGGGGGGGTCAATTTGCCCCCACCCCACCCGAGCGCGTGTTAATGTATTCTGTTTCAGTTCAATGATCTAAGATGTCAAAAAACGAAATAGTTTTGTCAGGTTTCTGATACTACGTCTATGCCAACTTGAAATAGATGTCCTTGCTTGCTGGAGCATGCGTCACGAGCTCATAGGTTCCGTCTTTTGTGAATAGATTTTTTCACTCCCGCACGGTCTTTTTGCGATGGAATTTTTCACTCCCACCCTCGTTCAAAAGCGATTCTAGCTCTCTGCTGCTTAATCAGCCCGCCTGCTTCCATGTGAAATGGGATGTTTATTTTCCTCACTTAACGCACATTGTTGCCGCCATTTAGACGGATTGACGCAAAATGATCGCACAGGTGAAGTGCCCGAAAGTCCCAACGACTAACTGGTCACCATTTAAGTGGCCGCAGGCATGCCACTCGGGCCCTGTGTGGTGGCTGTGGTGTGTGTGGGCCCTGTGTGGTGGCTGTGGCCCTGTGTGGTCGCCTCGCACTGAACTGGGCGCGGTCCGGACCCGTGTTGACAGAGCTGCGTCAGCCTGTGTCTGTGCGACACCAACGGCAGCACGGACCTGCACGTCAACGACCAGCTGGTTGAACTGGGCCACGCCGTCTTCCGCAACCAGAGCATGGACGCGGCCGAGCCGGTGAGCGGCGGCGCGGCCGCCCAGCGCGAGCCACTCGGCGCGAGCGGGCCCGATCTGGCAGGCGTGCCGCGCTGCGCCGAGCGTCTGGCTGTTGTCGGTATCCTTCTCAGGACGCGCGGGTCGTCCTCGCTCCGGGGCGTCTGAGCGAGGACGACCCGCGCTCTCCAGCTCTCGCGCGGTCTACGGTGGGGTGTTGCGGTGAGACGCTGATCAGTGCTCCGCGGCTGTCCTTGGTCTGGCCCGTGGGAGAGTTCCCCGCCTGGAGTTCCCGACATGTTGCAGTGTGTGTCACCGCTTGGCTGGGCTCCATTCACTGAAAGGGCTCTGTTTTGTTGAAAGAGCTGAGCGCGGTTTTGTTGTATTAAAATGTGCCGACCGTGTTTCACATTGTCCGCCATTATTACAAGTATATCGCGACGGGTGCTTATCTACAAATTTCGTCGCGACGGGTGCATAACTTCACATTACATCGCAACGGGTGCGTGACTTCACATTACATCGCAGCGGGTGCATGACTTCACATTATATCGCGACGGGTGCATGACTTCACATGACATCGCGACGAGTGCATGACTTCACATTACATCGCAGCGGGTGCATGACTTCACATTACATCGCAACGGGTGCGTAACTACACAGCATATCGCCATCTGACTGCAACCGTACCGACGTTGACTTCGAAAGATCTCTGCCAATGCTCTGCCTGTTTAGTGAGTTGTCGTCGTGGGATGCTAGAGTCCTCCGACAAGCCAGAAGCCTTTTTCGATCCCGTGTTTTTACGTGTGCCGTTCGTGAACCCATTCGCACCGTGGTATGGACAGAGCTCTGTGGCGCGGTTGTCTGCCGGCCGTGTGTTTCTGTGACGTGGCCGTGTGTCGGGCCAGGCCGTGGAGGAGGTGTCACGGCCGGTGCCGCTGGGACCCGACTCGTCGCCGGCCGCCGCCGTCCAGCGCCGCCCGCCGTCGCCGGCGCCGCTGGCCGAGCTCTGGAGCGGCCACACCACGCCCAGCGAGATCGACCGCCTGCTCCAGGAGACGCTCGGAGCGCCGGCCGCCAGCGGCGCGGACACGACGACCGGCGCCGCCCCCGCCGCTACCGTCACCTCCACCGTCACCTCCACCGTCACCTCCACGCCGGGTGAGCGGCCGGGACGGAACGGCCGAGACACGGTCGGCCTCCGCGTGCTTTGCGGCGAACGGTGGTCCTGCCCACCTGTGACGGCACGAACTCGCCAGGGATGTGAGCCCGTAATGACCACAATGTTGCCCTGATGGCGATGTTGTCTGCCACCGGCCGGGGCTTGTACGTCCGGCTCCGAGCGGGGTGCCCCTTCCGTTCACAGTGTCGCCGCCGGCGACGTCGGTGCCCGGCCAGCCGCCCGGCTTTTCGGGCACGCCGCTGCAGCCGCCGGTCGCCAGCGCCGCCCTCTCGCAGATGCTGACCCAGTCGGCGCTGTTCAGCAACCTGCAGATGATGCAGCTGCAGAGGTGAGCAGCTCCCGGCCGTGCCCTGCAGCTCCCCCCCCCCCCCCCCCACCAGTGCTCACACAAACATGCGGGGATCCACGCACCCACCGTCCTACGTATGCACGCACAAACGCGCGCTCACGTGCACGCGTGCGCACGCACATGCAGCACGTACCCGAATACACAAACGCAGCGTGCCGTCACAGTGCCATTGACAACCAGTTGGCGGGGTCTGATGACTGGTGTGTAGTGATAAGGCTCATCTTCTGCGGGTACGCCTCGGCCGCCTGTATGTGTCTCACCGCGCTGCTGTCCCTCTTCCAGCATGATGAACCCGCTAATGAACCCGTACGCGGCGCTGCTGATGTCGCAGGCGTGCGGCGGCGCGGCAGCCGGCGCGCCGCCCGTGTTCCCCACAGCGCTCGCGTCGGTAAGTGGCCGGGGTTCTCCGCAGACCGTCGCGTGCACGCAGATACCGTCAACGTCTCCGTCGACGGTGCAGGGAGGCGGATGTGTTGAGCTTTCGTCATGGTTGGAGGTTGTTTCTCGCCCGTTGGCCCTGATGGCTCTGCCTTTGTTTACCAGCAGTTCCCTTCACATCAACAGATGTCTCCACTCGTCTCCGCGCCCTCGGCTTTTCGGTCGGGTATCATTCTGACCTGTTGTAGTTAAATACTCGTGCTACAAGATGTGGCGGCATGATGCCTGATGCATCACATCAGCACATCAGTATGATGTGGCGGCGGCATGCGATGCCGTTGTCTCGGGTGCCGGCGCGGCCCATCTCCCCCGGGGAGTCGCGTTTCTGCTCCGTGCCGTCAGCACCACGTCAGCACTACGTGGCGAGTGTCCGGCCCGGCCCCATTCCAGCCCGCCCGCCCGCACCTGCAGACGATTGGGCGTACTGACCGACAGACTGGCGGCGCGGACGGCGCATCAGCGGTGCAGGGGTCGGCCGCAGCCGGTCCGCCGCCGCCGGTGAGCGTCGTGCAGCCAGCGGCGCCGACGGCAGCGGCGGCGGTGGCCGGCCCGATGGCCACCCCGTCGGCGGTCAGTTCGGGTCAGCAGAGCGGCGTCGGCGTCACCGCCCCCATCCAGGCCGGCAGGTGAGCGGCCGGAGGTCAGGGCGGGGTCAGATAGGTCAGAAGGAGAGGTTAGACGTGAAGTGGCCAGACGCAGGAGAGGGGAGGCAGAGGGAGGGCGCATTCGCGAAATGGGCTTACAATGTAGGACGCACATGATGTTGAGGCAGATACCATGAGACGGGCCTGTGATGTCACACGACATTTGATCTCTGACATTGGTGCTGACAGGAGTAACCGGTGAGATGCGTTGTGCGGCCTAAGAAGAGCTCCGTCAATTATCAATAATCATCGCGCAGATTATCTTAAAATTTACGAATGGCACCTTCGAATACGTATAGCGGGGTAATGAGAAAGGACAAAATCATGACACTGAATTTTGTCTAGATGCGAGTAAGGTTCAGGGTCGAGAGCTCGTCTTTGCTATTTGTAGAGTTTACTGTTATGGGAACGTACTTCTTCACTATGTGTGTTTATTTAATTATGGGTCTTAAACAAACACCCCGCCATGTGACGTAATCTTGCAGCCTTATGGGCCAGAGCCCTTTGAGAACCAACAGGATTGTTCAAAGTGAAAAACCCACGTCTGTTCCACAGAGGGAGGTGGTTGATTGGACGCGATTCCCTATCTTTTGTCGGCAAGAAAGCTCGAAACATTTGTTTTTTCTTCCAAAAACGTCACATTTAGGGCACTTGTGGCCTGCCTTTCGACGAAATCCGTCAAACCAAAAAATCGACTTGGCCAGAAGAAGAAAGCGAATGAATGGCGCGTTGTGACGCGAAGCGATACGTATTGAACTAAAACGCGAGTTTTTCTGCTGGCCCGATCTTCTAAAATCCCGTTGGGGTTATTTGCTTCTTCAGACCTCTATACTCTGAACATGTAATTTGCTCGCACGATGGAAACAACCATGGCCGAGCTATGTCCGCCTCCACTTTCGAGTGGGTCACGTGCTGGCGGGTTTTCTTTGGTCGCTTGCACCGAGTGTAAAAATATTTGCTGGATTGCGTATTAAGTATCGTTTAGCTTTATTATTTTTATTTTGATCAGGGGTTTGATTAGTATGGATGCATCTTTCAAGGCTTTGTGTGAACTGAGAGCTGCTAGTTCAGAACGAGGATGGACGGCATTAGATGGCATGCATTATATATTGCAATACTTGCACGGTAGTCCTCCTGTTCCGTTGTTGGTAACGTTTTGTGGGCGTTACCGACGAAAACGTGACGACATGAAGCAACGAGATGATAGAACTAAAGGCAAAGGCAGAGTGCGACGATGCTGAGAATTTCGGAGTGATTAGGCCACTGAGTATGTCGGTGCCAAGCATGTCGGAATGGTCAGGTCACTGAGTGCGTCGGTGCTGAGAATGTGGGAGTGATCAGGTCACTGAGTGTGTCGGTGCTGGGAGTGTCGAAGTGATCAAA
>NW_023596576.1:47363391-47450404 GCF_011947565.3 Pollicipes pollicipes
TGATATGAATTAGGTTGGTCTAAGCGATGTATGCACGCCACAGTTTTTTATTACGTCATCACAACGTTTTCACACATGAAGGACTTGCTGTGTACCATGGCAGGAACTAATCATCCTTGTCTGGCATACTGTCATCCCCAGGGTGGGTCTAACCGTGCAGTTCTCACCGCGGTGCAGTTCACGTCAGTGCTGAGGTGGCCGGCAGTGGGCCGTGTTACTCTTGTCGGCGTGTGCCCCGGCCGTGGTGCGTGCCCCCCGCTGACGCCGGACGCCCGGCGGGCGCGCGCCTCGCGCAGCGGTGCCCGACGGCGTGCTGCACGTCATACACCTGGACGGCTGCGGCCACCTGGTGTCGGCCGAGATCTCCAGCTTCCTGTGGGCGCGCGACATCCTGTCCACCATGCTGGTGATGAAGAGCATCACGCTGCCGCAGCGGTCGGTCGACGTGGAGACTCACCAGCAGCTGTTCGCCGAGCTGGTCAGGTGAGAATGCCCGCGCCCATCTGGAGGCCGCAGCAGCTGTTCGCCGAGCTGGTCAGGTGAGAAGGCCCGCGCCCAGCTGGAGGCCGCAGCAGCTGTTCACCGAGCTGGTCTGGTGAGAAGGCCCGCGCCCAGCTGGAGGCCGCAGCAGCTGTTCGCCGAGCTGGTCTGGTGAGAAGGCCCGCGCCCAGCTGGAGGCTTCTCAGCATAGCGGAACGCGTCGGGCCGAGGAGGCTCGGAAGTTGGGGTGGCGTCCCGAAGAGCTCTAACGACAGGACGACGCTGCAGGACTGCATGCTTTCAGGGCATGGATGTTACATGCTTCATACACCTTGACTCGATGGTGGCTTGAGTCGCAGCAATGCGTGCTGCGTAGTCAACGCTCCCTGTGCCCAGGTGCAATGTGTCACGTGTTACAGCCAAGGAGCGGCTCGTCGACGGTGCACCGACGCTGTGTCTGCTGTTGTCAGGTACAACGTGCCAGGCGTGCTGGATGGAGAGGACCTGGTGGACCCGCTCACGCTGTACCCCTTGACGTGCGTGCCGCGCGTGTTCTCGCTCTTCAAGAACATGAGGAGCCAGCTTGATGTGAATGCCATCATCCAGGTCAGCACAAACAGTGTCGGGATGTACTCGTGCGCAGTGGCTGTGTCATAAATAAAACAGGAGGCTGCGGCGCTGGATAAGGGTGTTTGAACATCGAATCAAGACGTTTTGCGGTTCTTATTTTATTGACGGTTTATTCTATCGTTGCCCATCTCTCACAAGTGGCTGATCCAGGGATGCCATCCCATCCACCCTCCTAGATCTGCGACAGTGATTCGCTGATTTGCGTTGCCTGTGCAGACTGTCGTGGTGCCCTGCCTTACCTCACCCCCCCCCCCCCCCTCGTGCAGGACGTCATCTCGCAGTTCGACCCAGCCGACCCGTACTGGTCGAGCCTGGACGAGGCGGACGAGCCGGCCGAATCGGCGTCCTCGGAGGTGGAGTACGGCGACGTCGCACTGTCAGCCGACCGACCGTCGTCGGTGGATGTGACCTCTCGCGGCATGTCGGCCGAGTCGGCCGGCCGCCCCGACGACGCCGACCTGCTGCCGGAGATGTGCGCTATCCTGGCGCAGCTCGAGAACAAACGGTGGGCGTCTGCCGCCCGGCTGACGAGCGCGCCCCAGCGCCCTGGGATCGGTGCAGATGTTCGTGAAGTCTGTGATGCGCGAATCGCGTGCGATTAGACGTTGGGATACGTATTGGTCGTAAATGACACGCCTGGCTCTGTACGCTGCCGAATCCTGCCATCATCACAAGGCTTCAACTTTGCTGAACCGCATCCACATGGTGCCCACTTGCGACCCTGCGCGACGCCCTGGCGGTGCGTTGAGTAACTATCAGCTCTGTATGTCCCCGCTAGTCGGCGCAAGGTGGAGGCGACGATGGTGGCGCTGGAGGGGTCCGGCTTCACGTACGAGGACGTGATCGGGGACGACCTGTGCAAGCTGGACGCCCAGATCGCCTCCTTCCAGCGCCGCATCGACGGTGAGGCCGCACGGCGTTCCGTGGTGGGCGTCTGGGGCATCATGGAACTGGCCGCCGGGCGCGGCACCGTCCGGAACGGCATGCGCCCTGGAAATACTGGTCGTTTCACAGGGAGTGAAAGAGCGGTAGTTGCCGTGGTGTCGGGGCGAACCGTTGTGCTGGGGGCGGCCCGACGTCGGCCGCTCGCCGGAGCCTTACAGCTTGCGGACGTGGCGCTCCGGCAGACAAGTGGGTATCGTCGCTAGCGTTTCCCCTCCGGTCAGCCCCCATCTGCTCGGCCTGTGCCGCCGCTGGCCCGCTCGGACCGTCTGCTGATCTGACCTGACCTGACCTGACCTGAGCTGCGCGGACGGCCGGCAGCTCTGGCGTGGGAGTCCCCGGTCGAGTGGCGGCGTCATTCCAGCTCGCCTCGCTCCGTCTCTGTCTCCATGAACCCGGACGCGCCTGAGTTCGTCCACATGGCCGAGGTGAGGCGCCCTGCAGGCCCTGTGCGTTGACGTCTGTTTAGGTAGCGTCAACACGGCAATACCATGAAGGGCAGCACGTGTAATGAAACACGGCGAATTTGCGGGCTTTCATGCGGTGCGCGATTATCGCTGTCATTAGGCGACCCCTGCTTTTCAACTTCATCGAACCCAGCACTGCCACGTGTGAAGCGGCACACGCCACATTAGGCAGACGCACTTGACGTCATGGAAGGCGCCCCGGATTTTGAGTGGGGGTAGCATTTTCAGGGGACTGCTAGCCTAAATTGGGCCTCCTCACAGGGGGTCTCATGGGTGTTGTACTCAAGGGGGGGGGGGGAGGGTACCGAGGGCATGTACTCCTTCATCAAACTGTTCCATGCATCACATCCATATAACAAAATGTTGAGAATAAAAAAACAATAGGGACCTTCGATTTATCCAGCAAAGGGTCGTTGAAACCTAAAACGGAGCTTCCTGATGCATCGAGGAGCCTTTTAATCCAGAGGGGGATGCTTCCGATTCAGGAACGGTCCTCCAAATCTAGTCAGGGGCGTGGTTACCGCAGAACAGAGCATTCTGTTTCGGAACTGTGGCCGTATGATGCACGATAAAGGCTCCCTGTTCCCAAAATGGATCTCGTGAATATGCAGAGTGCTTCCTTACCCAGAACAGTGCCGTCTAGCTTATAACGGGCGCCTCCTAATCCAGCTGAGGGGCCTCCTTAACACGAACAGCATGGAGTCTTATGTAGAGCGTGGGTTGTTGGTAAAGGTAAAAGTTATTCATAAAGACAAATAATGATATAGGTAAAGGTCTTGCAGTGACGTTACTTATGATGTAGGCAGAGTGTTTTAGCTCGATTTATTACTCTAGCTCAATTATAAGATCTCCTTGATCGGAATTTTGGTAATTTATGTTAGTTACAATGACATAAGCTTAGGAAACAGGGTCCTCCCAAAATTTTGGGAGGGGCAAAACATCTTGCCCCCTCTGCCCCCCCCCCCTCTTCTGTTGCGCCACCCCTGCTTGACGCGTGCAGAGGGGAGAGGACTTTGTTGTTGGCACAAATGATTGACGCACGGCTGGATATAGCTGTGGTCTTCTAACCCTCAGAATTATTGTCCACATTTGCGACCATAATAATCTTGGCAGCAGCTACCGGGGTTGCGTCTCTTTGGTTTCTTTTGGTGCCCTTTTTAGTGCATATCACACGTGATGCCACTGTATTGCTTTTACAATCCTGCCTAGACATCTCGAAAACATGTGTAATACAGCGATCTAGAACGTTGCATGTAGCTCCAATTGTTCCATGTTTGGATTTATATCAGATGCACCGTGGTGTCCTTTTCTACCAAAGTCATGTCCCCTTGCCTATGGGCGTGCCTGTTCCCCGTTTGACTGGTTTGACTCACGTCCGTGCGATGTTTGTCAGGACTGGATGTACGCCAGCGCGGAGAGCACCATCTGCGCCGGCGGCGGCGAGCCGGGGGAGGTGGCGCCGGCGCGGCGCGCGCCGGTCGAACTGCGCGCGCCAGACGGTACACCAGTCGATCTGAGTCAGCTGGTGAGCCGCGCCCGCTCGATCCAGCTGAGCTCGCCGGGCGGCCGGCCGCTGCAGCTGAGCATGCCGCCGCGCCGACCCGTCGAGCTGCGCACGCCGGACGGCCAGCCGCTGCAGCTGCGCCGGCCCACCAGCTCCACGTCGCGCGACGGCTCGCCCGAGCGGCGGCCCGTCACGCTGCGGAGTCCGTCCTGCGGCGCCGCGTCGCTGCAGGCCAGCGCGACCTCGCCCGCCGCCGCCGCCGCGGCGCCGGTGCCGGCTCCGTGTCCGGCGGCGCTCAGCGCTCTTGCTCGGCAGCAGGCGCCGTCACAGGGTGTGGTGACCGGCGCGCCCGCGCCGCACCCGTCATGGCTGCTCGCGCCTCAGTCGTGGGTGTCGCAGCCGCCGCCGCCGGCGCAATGGCCGCGGATGCCGGCACAGCAGCTGGGCTATGGTATGTTCATGCCGTACCAGCAGTACGCGCCGCTGGCCGGGCCGTTCGCGCGCCTGCAGCAGCCGCTGGCGTACCAGCAGCAGGCCGGCCCTGCTCCGGCCGGCTATCCGCTTCAGATGGGGTACCCAGCGCAGCAGAACAGTGCCGCCGGCCCGTACAGTGGGCAATAAATGGTGCCGACCGGCCGGCGGGCGAAATGATCCCTGCGTCCGTGGACGCGAGGTCAACGTGACCGTCAGGGTTGGTGAAGTACCTCAGCAGCGTCAGTAGGAGCTTGCCAAGTCAGGTGGCTCCATTTGAAAGCGCTTGACTTCGTGTCCTCTCGCCGGCCATGAAGATGTGCCGGACACGTTAGTCGTTACCTCTCGTGGCCTTCAGTGGATGGTGGAGCTTACTTGTTGTACCATACCGTCGCTGCGCGCCGCAGTGTTTCCTACTGTGAACTATTATGAACAAAGCGAATACAAACGTTCGAACGTTGGATTCGGTGGTTATTCGCCGTGCACGGGTGCTCTTTTCGGTTTTGCGGGTGTTTAAAAGGCCGCGATCCCAATGGTTTTCTGGGAAGTGGTTGGTACGACCCGCCGTGTCGCGGCCGCTGCCGCCCGTGTCGTTCGCTGGCGGCCTCTGTCAGCCGGCCGTCAGCCGCCGCTGCCGACCGCGGCGGCGCACGCGCGGGCAGGGGGGCCGGGGGGAACCGGGGGAGCGCGAGGAGGTTCTGGTGTTTCGTTGCTGAGAATACACACTGTTCTGCGGTCAGAACAAGTGGCGACGAGGATGAGATCGCGAGAGCTTGCCTAGTGCCTAGTGATTGCCGTCGGCCAGTTTTTTTTTTCGTCTCGCCGCGCAGTACGCAACTTCGCCGGTCTCGCCGCCATATTGCCCGCCGCCCGCTCGCTGTGCGCCGCGTCGCAACATGTCGCTGCAGGTGCCCGCTCCGTATCAGCCCGGGGAGGACTTTGAGCGTTGGCTCCAGGGCTGTGAGTACTACATGACTGCCAGCAATGTCACCACCGGCCCGAGGAAGGCTGCCGCAGTCCTCACGCTCCTCGGTCTGGACGTGCAGGGGCTGGTGAGCACGCTGCCACATCCGGACGATGCTCCCGCCGGTGCTTCGGAGTACGACGTGCTACGGCTGAAGTTGACCAAGCACTACGCTATACATGTGAACGTGACCTTCGAACGGTCCCAGCTTCAAGGTTTGTCGCGAAACGACGGCAAGTCTTTCGAGGGTTTTGTCGCTCGCCTCCGGCTACGCGCTGCGCGGTGTGGCTATGACCACCAGCAGCTGAGGACATTATTTCGCAGTGTGCTGTCTCCCGGTGCCGCGATAAAGACCTGCAAATGAAGTTTATCCGCGCACCGCAGCTAACCCTGGCAGCTGCTGTCCAGCTGGCCGCCGAAGAGGAGGCGACCCGCGCGCTGGTGTGCGAGTTGAACGCGCTGCCGCCGCCCAGTCAGCTTGTGGTCAGGCATTCCCCGGACCCGCACCCCGGTCAGTTGTACGCCGTGTTGGACGTTTGCTGGCGTTGCCACAGTCGCCGACACGCTCCCGACGTGTGCCCGTTCCGGAGCGCTCGCTGTTTTGCATGCTCGCGCCGCGGCCATACTCGTGCCGGATGCCCGAGCGGCCGTGGACGAGACCGCGAGTCGCCAGCCGCCGTTGTCACGTCAGCCCGCCCGGGGCCGGCATCCGGGGGTTCCGGTGTGTACTGTACTGTGGTCGAGCATGTACTGTGGTCGAGATGGGCACTGGGCCGCGGACTGTTGCCGCCGCCAGCGTAAAGCCCGTCCCACGCACCGCATGGGCCAGTCGTCAGGCGGCTCCGGTGCCGAAGCAGACCAGGCCGAGACCTTCTATCACATCCGGCAGCTGGGTGGGACGGCCTCGCCGGCGCCGGTCGAAGTTGATGTGACTATCAACGGCACGCAAGTACCCACGGAGGTCGACACAGGGGCCAGCCGCTCTGTTATGAGCGAGACGCTGTTCAAGAGAAACTGGCCCTCAGCTGCAAGACAGATCCAGACCTACCGGGGTCACCTGAAGACGTACACGGGACAGACGTTTCCGGTGACTGGAACGGCCGTGGTGCGCGTGCAATACGGGACACAAACGGCATTGCTGCCTGTGCTGCTGGTCAACGTCGAGGGTCCTCCGTTGCTGGGGCGAGAGTGGCTTCAACACCTCGTCCTTGACTGGCGCGCTCTTTTCGGTGGCCGAGGCACCGTCCGGAAGGTGGAGACCAGCCATGATCCGTCTGATGACCAGTGTCCTGCACCGCCGCCCGGCGCCACCTCCGCCGCTACGTCCTCGGCTGTCAGTGACGTCGCTGCCACCGTTGGGACTGTGGTTCCACCGACGGCAGGACGCCACGGGCCGGGTCCTGCCGCTTTTGGGCGGCGCTCCTCCGCACCGTCGCGGCCTACCTCCCCTTCAGCCGGGGCAGTCGACCTGCCTGCCGCTCTGCGGGACCTGCAGGACGAATTCGGTGTCCTGTTTGAGCCGGGCCTCGGGCACTACAATGTCAGGCGGGTTCGTCTGGACGTGGACACCAGCGTCACCCCGCGCTTCTTCAAACACCGGCCGCCGCCTTTCGCACTCCGAGAGGCGATAGAGACCGAGATTGACCGCCAAGTGACAGCCGGCATATTCCGACCAGTCGAGTCGTCCCGATGGGCGGCCCCGGTAGTACCCGTCAAGAAGCGAGACGGAAGTGTGCGCCTGTGTGGAAGATATGACGTCACAGTGAACGTCGCCAGTCCATTGGAGCGTTACCCGCTGCCCCGGGTTGAAGAGCTTTTCACCACTCTCTCTCTGGTGGGGCTCAGTACACCAAAATTGATTTGGCGGAGGCTTGTCTACAATTGGAGCTCGACGAATCGTGCCGCGAGTACCTGACCATCAACACGCACAAGGGCCTGTTTCAACCAACAAGGCTCTGTTACGGCGTCGAAGAGTGCCGTCTCTATTTTCCAGCGGGAAATGGAGACGCTTTTATCCGGCGTTCCGCGCACAGCCGTCTACCTCGACGACATATGTGTCACAGGCTCGTCACCTTCAGAGCACCTGCGCAACATCCGTCAAGTGCTGGAACGGCTCGCTCGAGCTGGCCTGAAAGTCAACAGAGATAAGTGCGTCTGGCTGGCGGACCGGGTGGACTACCTTGGCTACAGCATCTCGGCAGCCGGAGTGCAACCGACGCCCGAGAAAAGCCGAGCGATCCTCGACGCACCAGACCCGACCACGCTGCGCCAGCTCCGGTCGTATCTGGGGGTGCTACAATACTACAGCCGGTTCATGCCGGACCTCGCTACGGTCGCGGCGCCCCTGTATGCCCTACAGAAGGAGGATGCCGCCTGGTCCTGGGAGGCGCCACAGAAGAAGGCGTTTACCGAGACCAAGCGTCTTCCCGCCTCCGCCCCGGTGCTCGCCCACTACGACCCGACTCGGCCGCTCGTGCTGACGACCGACGCCAGCCCGTACGGTGTGGCGGCCGTACTCAGCCATCCCGAGGCTGACAAGGACCGGCCGATCGCATATGCAAGCCACAGTCTCTGCGACGCCGAGAACTACAGTCAACTAGACAAGGAGGCATGTGGGGTGATGTTTGGCGTGTCGAAGTTTCACAAGTACCTGTACGGCCGCACATTCGCCATCAAGACCGATCATCAACCCCTCCTGGCTTTGCTGGGTGGTGACAAGGCGCTGCCACTGACCGACTCGCCCCGTATTCTCCGCTACCGTCTCAGGCTGGCAGGATACCAGTACAAGTTGGTGCACGTGGCAGGGCGCAGCTTGAGTAATGCTGACGGTCTCAGCCGCCTCCCGCTCCCTGATGCGCCTCGGGATGTGCCTCCTCCTGCAGATGTCGTCACTCTGATGGACGACCTTGCTGAAGCCGTGGACGTCAATCAGGTCGGGACGGGCACGCGTCGGGATCTGACGCTTTCCGCGGCGTATCGGCACACCAGTGAGGGCTGGCCCGTGGCGTCACCGGACCCTGCGCTCCAGTCTTACTTCCGTCGCCGTACGGAACTCAGCCTGCAGGACGGGTGCCTCCTCTGGGGCTCCCGCGTCGTTATCCCGCCGTCACTCCGAGATAACGTTCTTCGTCTTCTGCATGATGGACACCCGGCATCGCGGGCATGAAGCGCCTCGCTCAATGCTCGGTGTGGTGGCCAGGCATTGACGCCGACATCGAGTCACGCGTGCGGGCCTGCGATCCGTGTCAGGCGCGCGGGGGAACGCTCCTGAGAACATGCCGCAGCCGGGGACGTTCCCGGACAAGCCGTGGAGTCGCGTTCATATCGACTACGCGGGCCCGGTGGAGGGCAAGTATTTGTTTATCGCTGTCGATGCGTGCTCCAAGTGGCCTGAAGTTCACGTGACCAGCTCCACCTCCTCAGCGGTCACCATCGAGACCCTGCGCCTGATTTTCGGCCGGCATGGTCTGCCGTCCGTCCTGGTCAGCGACAACGCCGCCGCGTTCACTTCCGCGGAATTCAAGGCCTTCTTGTCAATTAATGGCATTCTCCACCGGCTGAGTCCGCCGCGGCACCCCGCTTCGAACGGCCAGGCCGAGGTGACGGTCAAAACCGTGAAGGCAGCACTGAAGCGACGTCACGAAGGCTCCCTGCAAACCCGTCTGGCTCGCTTCCTCCTGTCATATCGCGGCACACTACACTCAACCACCGGACGCCCGGCGGCCGAGTTGCTCAACAACCGCCACTTTCGGACCCGCCTCGATCTGCTTCGCCCAGATCTGTCGGCCACCGTGCAACGCCGTCAAGAGGCCTGGCGTGATCGCCGGATAATGCGATCCTCGCCGCGGATTCTCCGGGTAGGTGACTGGGCGTAGGTCTCCCAGATCTCCCCGGGTCCGTCGGCTGCGACCTGGGTCCAGGCGGAAGTGGAAGCCGTCGAGGGACAGCGGTGTCGCGTCCGTCTCCCTGATGGGCGGTCGTTCGTACGACACCGTGACCACGTCCGCCCGCGTGTGGCGTGCTCAGTGCCTGAGGTTCCCCAACCTCTGCCTCCTACCCCGGCCCCTGCGCCACGCGCGCCGCCTCATGTGACCGTGCCTGGGGTTTCGGAGCCTGTCCCGCCGCCCCGCTCTGCGCCCGTCCCGTGCGCGGTTCCTTTCCCGCCGCGTCCCGCCCCTGCCTTTCACCGCGGCGTTTCCCCACGCCGCCTCCGGTCGGGTACAGTGATCGGTGTACTGTCGGGGTGAGCGGTGTTCGTTGTGCCAGGTCCGACCCGTGTCTTTTTTTAATATAAGTGTGGGGGAGTTGGTGCGACCCGCCGTGTCGCGGCCGCTGCCGCCCGTGCCGCTCGCTGGCGGCCTCTGTCGGCCGGCCGTTAGCCGCCGCTGCCGACCGCGGCGGCGCATGCGCGGGCAGGGGGGCCGGGGGAACCGGGGGAGAGCGAGGAAGGAGTCTGCGGCGACATCGGAGGTTGCGGTGTTTCGGTGCTGAGAATACACATTATTCTGCGGTCAGAACAGTGGTATCAGCTATATGCACCCCCTGCGTGGGGCTTCGACGTGGGCTGGACGCCCCGGACATCAAATTATTGGACGTTAAATGGCCACTTCCTCATGCGAGGTTGTACTCCCACTAACCGAGCCCATCATCGTTCACATCATTAGAATTGGGCGGACCAAAACAAAGTATATGAAGCAGACACATTCGTTTTCGAAACGGCTAGTCCGATCGCCTTGAAACTCTTGTCAGTCGATTTCGTGCCATGTGGTGAGTAGTGGGGCGGCAGTATCGAGACCTGACCTGGGGGCAAACACCTCAAGACGCGAAGGGAAGATTTCATACGCAAAGGCAGAAAACTCAGATTTCAGAACCTACAGCGGCAACCAACGTGAAGCCTTCACCATTAGATGCGCGATGCCTGATTCTCAGAGTATGTGAAAAGTTTGTGACCTTAGGTCATGTTAAGTCATTAAATTTCACAAATTCCAAAATGTTGGCGTGCAGACGACTCAGCTCCCAGAACGTACCGAACCGATTGCTGCGAAACCTTCACCACGGGTTGCGCCTTGCGTGATCCCCTCTTGCGGTTGAAAATTGGGTGACCACAGGTCAGGTCAAAAGTCATCAAGTTTCACAAATTTCAGAATTTTCGCTCGCAGACAACTCTTGCCTCAGAACTTGTTGCTTCGATCGTCTCCAAACGTTTACCGCTCAATGTGACATGGGTTGCAGTTGCGATGTTTGCCACGGAGCCATGCACTATTTTTTATAGTGCCGAAGTGCGTGGGTGTTCTTCGAAATTAATTTTGCGGCCGCGCACATTAAGCAATAGCATTTTACATATTCTGTGCGAAAATGTAAGGACGTCGTGCTCTTTGATAGCAAAGACACAAAGAACACTGTACGAGACGTCTTCAGCTTCCGGCACATTTGGGACAGTCGTAAACCGTAACCGTCGTAGCAACGTACTGACAGGGCTGCGCGTGACACGCGCGGTGAAACTGAAGGTTACCGTTGGCCAAAGAATTGACGTTTTTTGTCGTTTTTTATTCAGAAGTTTGGTTCTTGTAGATAGTTTTACAAAATTCACCTCAAATCAGTTGATTTTCACCGAATCAGACTGTCACAATTTAAAACGATCGCCTTATCCAATTTAGTCCACAGTGTGTCGATATTTCTAAAAAAAAGCACAGATATTCAGAAATATCCAATTATAGCCAATTCTCCACCCCAGCCAACCCTCTGCCCACGCTGAGCACACGGCTGGCCAGCACAAACGCATGACTCTCAAATAAACATTCGCTGGGTATGTGACACATCTGTTTCCATGCAAATTATGCCAAAGAAGCAGGTTTTAATCCAAAAACGAACGGCGAGATATCTCACTCAAAAATGCATTTCACCGAATGTGGTCGTGTCGCACATCGAAATGACTAGCTGATTCAAAATCTGGGTTTATGTTCTATCTGCGTCTTTTGTTCCGTAGTTACAGCAATGTCAAGACATTTTTTCCCAATGGCTTATTTCCCATAGAGATTAACATACGACCCAATATGACCGATTTCGTCGGCCCCTATGATAACCATGATTTTCAGATTAGCTGAAGCTGGACATCTAATACATCAGTTTCCATGAAAAATTAGGCCGGGGAAAACAGGTTCTCACCCATAAGCCGACGGTGAGATATCCCGCCCAGAATCACATTCACTGACATTGGTCATGTCGCCCCTCGAACGACTCAGCGTGACAAGATGATTTCAAATGTGTGATGATGATGATTTCAAATGATGATGATTTCAAGTTTTGTTGAATATGGTCGAGTCCGGCAGTTTATCGACGTGGACCTGTTATCCCCGGCCCAATTTACGTGGGAACTGATGTGTCAGATGTTCAGCTGCAGTTTTTTTTTCTGAAAGTCAGAGAAATCGCGGGGCCGACGAAATCAGTCCCATTGACTTCAGTGTTAACCTCTGCGGGAAATATAGCATTAGGGGAACAAAATTGATTGTGCATTGCTGTAACTCTGGAACAAGAAGTGCACATAGAAAATGAGGCCCAGATTTTGAATCAGCTGGCCATGCCAATACGTTTGAAGTACGACACGACCAATATTCGGTGAAACATGTTTTTGGGTGAGATGTCTCATCATGTTTTTTTTTAGCTGAAAACCTGTTTCCCCGATCTAGTTTGCATGGGAACGGATGTGTCACGTACCCATGCGAAAGTTCATCTGAAAGTCTTTCGCTTGTATTGGCGGACCGTGAGCTCAGCGTGGACAGTGGGTCGGCCGGGGTGAGACGCTGGCTTTACTAATGTTAATTGCTGAGTTGCTGTGCTTTTTTGTTAAAAACTCGACATACCGTTGACTTAATTGGACAAAGACGACCGTTTTAAATTTATGGCATGCCTGATTTGGTGAGTATTGACTGAATGGAAGTGAGTGTTGTGAAGCTGTCTGCAGCTGCCAAGCTCCTGCATTCCCCGCGTAGTGGAGCGTATCAATGTATTCACTTCGCATGGACACTAACATATTTTGAGCGCTTTTGAACGGGTCGCTTACGTGGGTCGACCGTGGGCTGAGCGTGGCCTGACCGTGGGCTGAGCGTGGCCTGACCGTGAGCTGTCTTGACACGCATCCCGTTATGAGCTGTAGAGTGTTCATTATTGAATTCTAGAGGCTCTCGACAGTCAATGCTGAGGGGCCCTCGAGCCGATTCTGGCTTGTCCGTTGTTCATTTCGACCTGTAGAGGGGTCCACCCTGTCATTGCCTCTTCTGCAAAAACTTACCGCCACTGCTTAGACACGGCGTTGTTTCTGCTGCAAATATTTGTACGCGGCATTAGTGCTGCAGTAAAGACTTGCCGCCAAGTCTTCGCTGTAGAAGTAATGACTGGTATGCCTCTTTGTAGCATCAGTTTTGTTGTGCAGTACGCAAGTCGTGCACGAGTTTTTGCAGTAGAGGTAATGCTACGTATAAGTGAAGACTGTATAAGCCCTTCTCTATAAGTAGTGGCGTGCATATGTTTTTGAAATGTAAATTTTATTGTGTGGCGCTCATGTCACGTACAGGTCTTTACCGCAGACACAATGTCGCGTACAAGAAGTGTATATACTTTCTTGCAGCAGAAGTAATATCAGGTGTAGCTGATGTAGCATTCCTGTCAGCATGGGTTTTTGCCGAAGCAGTAACGTCCGCCCTCACAGTTAGGTGCGTCAAATATGCAGCATCCATCACAGCCGTGGTCTGGACTCCGGTCGATCTGGCGGACATCAGAACAATTTGGAACCTGCAGCCATCGAAAGGCCATTGGGGAGGCGCATATATATATATATATATATATATATATATATATAATCACTAACACCACTCGCGCCAGCCGACCGTGGCCGGTGCAAGTAAGCTTATATTAGGCAGCGGCGTGTAAAATTTCATCAGCGCATATCTGACTGCTGCTCAAAGGCAAGCAACCAGGGTCAACAGGGACGGAACCTAAGCGATCATGGGTGCCGTGGCAGGCCAACCAAGGGGCTTCCATCAACAGGCATAGGGTCCTCAAAGCAAGCGAAAAAACCCAAGACCGACGTGGTCGGCCCCTAAGGGGTCCGTAGTGCTCAGCCGGCTGACATATCGGGCTCTGGCCGAACACGGGTCCCTCTGAGCAAAGGGGAATTGCCGGAGACCACTGTGCGCGAATAAGTGCCGCTGTGCGATCAAAAGTTAATGGAAAGGTAGGTTAACAGAAAGAGCCCCGATAGGGGTAAAGGTTTTTCTACAAACGAGACCAAAGGGAAGAGCACTAGATCAATATAGAGGGCAGCTGAGCATCGATGGCTTGGTGCTTTATCTTTTGTGGGTCCAATCAACAGCACAAGACCCTCCGAGCAAGTGGGAAGAATCCGAGACAAATTTGAAGGGCCACTGAGGTCGCACCGAAAAGGGCCGCTGATCGATCAAGGGTGCCCAGACATGTTAGCAGATAGTGCCCCAACAGCAGCGTAGGGCCCTTCGAGAAAATGTAGAGATCAAATGCAACGTGTAAGGCTCCTTAGCGATCGGATTGACCCGACAAGTGGACATCAGGGCCCTGACAGCAGCGAAACGCCGCTGGACGGCGTAATGAGCCCCAAAATGTTCCCAACTGCCATACTATCAATCGCAAACCCGTTTAATTAACTATTCGGTGATATTCCATCCGTGTAATTGCCATTAGACTCGATCCCATCTCCGGCAGATTCTAATTCGTTTACTTCACATTTGGCCCAATTATTTAGCACTCGATTCGTGCATTCGCTCACTGGCTTTTCGGGGATTTACATGTGGTAAAAAAGACGTGTCATCAATATGAAAGTTCTCTTTGAAACCGATTCTCCCGTTCACATGTCCGCAAAAACGTTGGCTTTTTAACATTCGGTAAATAGCATTCGTTTAGAGCACAGTTTGAGAATTTTTACAGCAACTGCTGCCAGGATTTCGACTAGGAGCAAACCCTGTGAGCTTCGAAGACATCGGCACGACTACACACGCCTGGCAATTCCAGAGGCGGCACGCGTGACAAGCGACGCTCGGCTCCGAGACAGAGCGGGAGGGGGAGGGGGGCGCGTCATCTTAGGGCGGCGACCGCAGACAAGGTGAGCACACACGTGCCGTGACTTGGGAGGCGGCACGCCGCCGCGGGGGACCGCACGCTCAACACGTGCTTCGGCCGCTTAAAAGACGTCACGCCTGCCGGGTCTGCTCACTGAAGCAGACGCATCTGAGGTCGGACGACATGAAGCTGCTGCTCCTCGCCTTGTTCGTGGCCGATGCTCGGTCGGCCCTGCTCCCCCGTCAGCCGCCGGCCGGCACGTACGGCCGACCCGCCTCGCCGGCGCCGCACCCCGACCCTGTACGGAAGGTGAACCACAACCCGGGCGGCGGCGTCGCCGGTCCGCTGGGCGGCGTCGTCGGCTCGTGCGCCGCCTCGCTCGTCTGCGTGCCGCCGGCCGAGTGCAACCCGCACACGGGATTCGTGCGCGGCGGTCTGCAGGCTGGAGCCGGCCGCCCGGTCCCTACAGCCGACCGTTGCGCTGCTGCGCTGCTACCGGCTGCAGGACGGCAGCAGGGGAGACGGCGTGTGCTGCCAGCAGCCGCACCTCGACGACCCGTGGACCAAGCAGACCACGCCGCGGCCGTACGGCGTCCGCCACGGGGCCCGCTAAACCGCAGTCACCGTTCCTGACGGCTTCTGGACACAGCAGACAACGCTGCTGTGTCTTTCCGTACTGTCCAGACACACAGCATCATCAGCGAGTGTACGCAGAGCACAGGCGGTGCTTGGAGGATAATAAACCAAACCATACTTCATTAT
This sequence comes from Pollicipes pollicipes, assembly GCF_011947565.3. Lineage (NCBI taxonomy): Eukaryota > Metazoa > Arthropoda > Thecostraca > Pollicipedomorpha > Pollicipedidae > Pollicipes > Pollicipes pollicipes. The sequence goes on from NW_023596576.1 coordinate 47,378,699, forward strand.
ATGAAATTAGTCGTGTTCGCGGTCCCCAGAACTCGTGCAAAGTGATGTCTGTAAGTCACGGCCTTCGTGTGGTGTAATTGTTGTATGCGTGAAGCGAATACGATCTCTCAACGTCACCGGTGTATCCGCTCGTTCAAAGTCCCGAGGGTATTGCGCGTCAGCGTCAGTATTGTTTGACGGACAATCTCTCGGTCTCCAATACACGGCTGTTGCACGTGCAATTGCACGTTCAGTGTAAGCGAGGGCTTGACCACGTTCTTACGTAGATCGCTGACGACCTGCTTATTGCTTTATGTATCGTATATTATATATTATGTGACAATTGCAAATTGCGACAAGGCTTCTTCCGTTACTCAAGCAAGTTGCCTTTCTCAGACAGGCCTAGGAACGTTATCAGGCTATTTCGGCATGGAAGAGGCACCAGCAAATAACACTAGATGTTTGTTACAAGCCTGTTGCGTGGCAGGTTACGCAGCTCCTCGGGTTCCATGAGATCATACAGAAATGCACCTAGTAATATTGGAATTCCATGGTACCACTTCCAAAGTTTGCACCTCATAAACGGTCAACTGTTATGCGTAACATGCAAACATAACATGCTGCACATCGTACATCATTCAGTTGGAAAATATTACGGATTCCTACTTTATTTGAATGTGTACACGACTTAGGTCAACGTTTGAGGGTGGATAAAGCTAAGCGCTTGATCTGGGTCGCATGTCACTTCAGGTCTCGTAATCACCTTACGCAAACAAGTGACAGCATATCTAGAAAGAAAATGCAATATCGAGTTGATTGGTATCATTTGTTTGGTCGAATTATGTCCAGCCCCAAAGTTGCACGCATAAATGTTTGGATGCCGTCACTTTCTGCTGCAATGCATTATTTCCCAGTTAACTTTAACATGGGGCCCAACACCTTAAAGCTTTCGACTCCTTTTACTTTGTCTAAAACGCTGCAAATGCAGCACAGCTCAGAAAAGGCCTATCTCGCCTTTTCACTGGACATCAGAACCTTTGATATCTAAATGTTATTGCATACCATCTCGATATTCGTTGCCTGCATGATGATGATTGCAAAGCATGACAACCTAATGTGCTGAAACCGAAATCAGTCCGTTTTATTCGAACAGTATACACAAATTAAGCGAGCGTTTAACTTGGGAAAAAAGCTAGCCACCTGAACCAGGTTGTCATGTGGGGACACGATGTCAGAACGACAATGCAACGCCGAGTTGAATTATGCCGCTTGCTCGATCAAGTACTGCCTAGTTCACAATTTATGCCAATAAATGTCCGAATGTCATCACCTTCTGTTGCAATGCATTACTTCGCGTTGGCTTTAACATGAAAACCAAAGACTTCAAAAATGCAGGTTCCTTTGATTTTCCTTCAGAACGCTACAAATGCAGCAGAGCCCAGATTTGGGGCATGTCTCGCACAAATTTTGTTTGCGGCATGTCGGGACAGTTGGGAGGCATGCTGTGACGCAAACAGATTAAGGCTTTTGATGTCTCGTAAAAAGCTGAAACTTGCCCCCTTTATCTGAAGATCACAAGATATGTAGCGTTTTTGGAGACAAAATGGTTAGGATTTTTGGAAGTCGTTGGATACCATGTCAATGCCAAATGCAAATAAGCATTGCGACAGAAACTGATCATTCCCGGACAGTTAAGCGTGTAACTTTTAAACTAGACGTCATTCGATTAAGCAAGGGGCCCCATTCATGTCACTTACACTTGTTTGCCTGAGGTCACCACGTGGCCTGACATGCCCTGCCCCCCAATTCACGTGCCTAACTCAACCACCTCAAACTCTCACGTAAGTTTTGTGCACATCAATAACACAGACTGATATCATTTTCAGCACATAGGGTTGTCATGTTTTGCAATCATCACGCGTTAAACATGCAGGCTACGAATGTCGAGCTGGCACGCGAGGACCTATGGAGGTCAAGGGTTTTGATTCCCCGTACAAGGACGAGACATGCCCCTTGTCTCAGCTGTGCTGCACTTGCAGCGTTTTAAAGAAAATCGAAGCGTCAGGATTTTCGAGGTGGTCGGGTTCCATAGTTAACAAGCACCCGAGTGGCTGGTTATACACCCTTCGCTCGGGTGAAGGATTAATTTGACCCCCGTAAAATCTCCGAAATTAACAAAGCTTGAGACACCAAAGTTTCAGGGCGTCTTGATCAAAACATGAACTCATTTAGGTCCAAGGTGGAGGTTCCTAGGTCATGATCTTCTAGTCAAAAAAGGTCAATCAAGATCAAACTTAAGGTCGGTTTCCAAAGTGCTTCAAAAACTACGTAACTGTTCTAAACAAAAGTTCACATGCTCATTTAAGGTCATTGACCTTGTTTGACCAGTCATGTGAACAAAACCATGGTCATGGTGAGCAAAATCACACAAAACTGCTTTGAATTTTTCACTTGAATAAGCGACAAATATTACGCTAGGCAGTATGTTCCTAAAAACAAAACGTTGACCTGGATCATTTTAAGTCAGTGACCTATTATGACCTAAAGAGGGCCTTGGAAGGTGCATAATACGGTTCCTGCTATCAATAAACTCGAAATGAGCACCAAAACTACCTATACAGCAGGCCCTAGAGAAACAAAACTAGTTGGTCTTGACCTTGGTCTGTCTTTCATACCTCACCCTAGGTCAGTGTAATTTGTTCATGCAATTGTTGTGTCGCCTAAGAAATTATCTCAGAGATGCATAACTTCATCTAACACTCCATTGTTGCATCAGAATGAACGATTCCCAAGAAACTGCCCTCGCTGAAACCATGGTCTGACTGTGCCCTGCGATAGGTCAGCAACCTTACCAGATGCATCTAAATTTTTGATACCAGACGATCCGCTATTGAATTTTCTACAGCCTGCAAAATTTGGCCCGGCTGCGTTGTGCCGTTCGGAAACCATTCCGGAAAAGCTTTCGGGAAGTGTTTCGGGCGTTTAGATTTTCTACCCTTAAAACCTCGACCTAATTTGTGTACACATTTAAGTAAAGTAGGAATCCGCAATATTTTACAACCGAATAAGATGTAATATACATGTTGTGTTCAAGAGAGAGAGAGAGAGAGAGAGAGAGAGAGAGAGAGAGAGAGAGAGAGAGAGAGAGAGAGAGAGAGAGAGAGAGAGAGAGAGAGAGAGAGAGAGAGAGAGAGAGAGAGAGAGAGAGAGAGAGAGAGAGAGAGAGAGAGAGAGAGAGAGAGAGAGAGAGAGAGAGAGAGAGAGAGAGAGGAGAGAGAGAGAGAGAGAGAGAGAGAGAGAGAGAGAGAGAGAGAGAGAGAGAGAGAGAGAGAGAGAGAGAGAGAGAGAGAGAGAGAGAGAGAGAGAGAGAGAGAGAGAGAGAGAGAGAGAGAGAGAGAGAGAGGAGAGAGAGAGAGAGAGAGAGAGAGAGAGAGAGAGAGAGAGAGAGAGAGAGAGAGAGAGAGAGAGAGAGAGAGAGAGAGAGAGAGAGAGAGAGAGAGAGAGAGAGAGAGAGAGAGAGAGAGAGAGAGAGAGAGAGAGAGAGAGAGAGAGAGAGAGAGAGAGAGAGAGAGAGAGAGAGAGAGAGAGAGAGAGAGAGAGAGAGAGAGAGAGAGAGAGAGAGAGAGAGAGAGAGAGAGAGAGAGAGAGAGAGAGAGAGAGAGAGAGAGAGAGAGAGAGAGAGAGAGAGAGAGAGAGAGAGAGAGAGAGAGAGAGAGAGAGAGAGAGAGAGAGAGAGAGAGAGAGAGAGAGAGAGAGAGAGAGAGAGGAGGAGAGAGAGAGAGAGAGAGAGAGAGAGAGAGAGAGAGAGAGGAGAGAGAGAGAGAGAGAGAGAGAGAGAGAGAGTTTATTGAGAAAAGCATGGCTGAGTATCAACTCATAAAGCACATGTGCACAATATACATATGAAGTAGGATACTACTTAGTTGATAATACACCTGTGTTTATAAGAGTGGTTATGTGGGAATACTTAATTTGCGTAGTCGCGTACCACAGCAAAACGTTTGGGGTGTGCCCGCGCTCCTGGTATTTCTGCCGGAGATCGCCACGCGCTGCTTCGGAAGCAGATCTCTATGCATGAGAGACGCTTGGCATTTGTTTTCCTAGCCTTAGGCATAGCTTTTCTCTCCCGTCAGCGAGGGTTTCCATGCCCAAGTGTTGCAAGATGTGCGAGCACTTTTCTGAACTGGCCGAAGATGATTTTCAAAGCTCTCTTCTGTACCTTCTCAAGGTGTTGCGCCCGCTTGGCAGTGAGTACCGCATGAAAAACCGATGCACAATATTCTAGCAATGGCTGGATGTAAGTAAAATACACACGAACAAGCTGTTCCTGTGGTAGATAGTAATTCTTAATTATGTAGAGCACATATAAAGCTTTCGATGCTTTGGTTACAATATTATCCACATGTGCTTGCCATTAAATGTCATTTGATCTTGTTGCACCTAAAAGCTTAGTTTTGATGGCAGTTGGCAGGCTTTTTCCTTGCATCATGATGTCCGGTAGTGCTAATGGCTTTTTGGCTGTGAAAAAATGCATGACTTGAAATTTGTCAGTGTTCAATATCGTCTTGTTTGCCGTTGCCCAATCACTTATCTTGTCAGTGTGCTCTTGCAACTGGCAGTGCCGATCTACTTGGTCAATTCGACACGCCTGGTATATGGTAAGGTCGTCTACATACTTCAGTCGGTTGTCAATATCAGCAACGGCACCGTTAACCATAGTCAGGAAAGCAACCGGGCCAACTAAGGTGCCTTGTGGAGTGCCGCATGCTATGGTTCTCCAACGACTCATGGTTCCATCCGGTATCTTGACCCGCCGCTGTCGGTCCTGCAAGAACGAGCAAAGTCACTTTGCATACCCGGAACGAAGTCCCATTGCAAGCATGTTCTGGATAACTACTGTGTGCAGGTCAGACCTCCCGACTCCTCACAAAACAGCTTTTGCGTATGTTGTAAGTGCACTTTGTGCTTTTTCTTGTACAAAGTTGGTAAAAATAAAAATGGTCGTTTGATTTGTGCTGAAGATGAGCGTGGAACTGCTGCTAACTTTACTCACGTCTATGGGCTGCAGGTGAATGTGAGTGCTAATATTCCGATGTTTTCATGGGTACACAGGTGACCATAATTATCTAAACGTGATGAGAGGTGGAAATTTTGGAAGCGGTACCATGGAATTGCAATGTTACAAGGTGCATTTCTGCATGATGTCAAGGAACTGTATGATGTCATGGAACCTGGGGAGCTGCGTAACACACCATGCAACAGGCTTTGCAGCGAATATCTAGTGTTGTTTGCAGGTGCATTTTTCCTGCCGAAACAGCCACTTGATGTTCTTTGCCTGACAGACTTGCTTGAGTAACGGAAGAAGCTAGTTGCAATTTGAAAATAAGTGCCAAGGACGAAGTGAGGAACGCGATTAAACACTATTTTACACTGGGCGTGCAATTGCACGTGCAAGCCGAAGCCACACCTGTTCGTCTTGGCGTAACATACACGGTGCACATCACAGTCTTATATTGGAGACCGAGAGATTATCCCTCAAGCAGTACTGACGCTGATGCGCAACACCCTCGGGACTTTGAACGAGCGGATATACCAGGTGGCGTTGAAAGATCGTATTCGCGTCACGCATACAACAATTACACCACACGAAGGCCGGGACTTACATACATCACTTTGCACGAGTTCTGGGAACCGGGAACACGACTAATTTCATATAATGACATATGGTTTGGTTGATCATCCTCCAAGCATCGCCCGTGCTCTGCGTACGCGCAGTGATGATGATGCGTGTCTGGACAGCACAGAAAGACACAGCGGCGGTGTCTGCCGTGTCCAGGAGCCGATATTGAGCGGCGGCCGCAGTCTAGCGGGCCCCGTAGCGGACGCCGTAGGGCCGCGGCGTGGTCTGCTTGGGCCACGGGTCGTCGAGGTGCGGCTGCTGGCAGCAGCACGCCGTCTCCCCTGCTGCCGTCCTGCAGCCGGTAGCAGCGCAGCAGCGCCACGGTCGGCTGCAGGGACCGGGCGGCCGGCTCCAGCCGCAGACCGCCGCGCACGAAGCCCGTGTACGGGTTGCACTCGGCCGGCGGTACGCAGACGAGCGAGGCGGCGCACGAGCCGACGACGCCGCCCAGCGGCCCGGCGACGCCGCCGCCCGGGTTGTGGTTCACCTCCCGTACAGGGTCGGGGTGCGGAGCCGGCGGCGCGGGTCGGCCGTACGCGCCGGCCGGCGGCTGACGGGGGAGCAGGGCCGACCGAGCGCCGGCCACCAGCAGGGCGAGGAGCAGCAGCTGCATGTCGTCCGATCTCAGAGGCGTCCGCTTCAGTGTGCAGACCCGGCGGGCGTGACGTCTTTTAAGCGGCGGGACACGAGGTAAACGTGCGGTCCCCCGCGGCGGCGTGCCGCCTCCCGAGTCGCGGCACGTGTGTGCTCACCTTGTCTGCGGTCGCCGCACTAAGATGGCCCTCCCCCGCCCCCTCCCGCTCTGTCTCGGAGCCGAGCGTCGCTTGTCACGCATGCCGGCTTGAAAAGCAGGTGTGTGTAGTCGTGCCGATGTCGGTTGCCACTGCAGGGAAAAGCCGAAATACGGAGATCCTCCTTCCTTCGACAGAGAAGAAAGGTGAACCGCAAGTGTGATGCGTTAATCCTCTGCTGTGATATCGATGTCGACCCCAATTCAAAGCTCACAGAGTTTGTTCCTGGTTGAAATTCTAGCGGCGTCTGCGATAAGAATTCTTCCATGGCGTTTAACCGAATGTTATTCACTGAATGCGTATACGTGGACGTTTTTTGCCGACACGTTACAAGGAAGAACGGCTAAGAAAGAAATTGAAGACATATTTTTATCACGTGCCTATCACTGAAGAACAAGCAAGTTGATGCGCTAAGTAGCGCAATGGTAAATTAGTGGGCCAAATGTTAAGTCTACGGATGAGAACAGCCCGAAACGGCTGGGATCTAATGACGATTATACAAATGGAATATCACCGGATGGTTGATAAACCGATTTCCTTGTCGAAATTTCAAGTTGACGGACAGGAATAAGCCGAGATAAATTCCGCAATGGACGATTAGCGAAATTTCATTTGATACAGTTGTACATTTCATGATTCAAAATTCCCTGAAGTGTTCCGAACAATTCAGGGAATTTTTTTCTTCAGGGAAATGGGGCCCCTTAAAATTTCCTCTTGGCCGCACAGGCCGACCACATATCACGTACAGCGTCTGTTGGTAGGAGCGCAACCAATGTAACTGAGGACATGAAAGAATCGTGACGACCTGGGTAGCAATGGATGGAGATGATGGTTTGAAAATTTACTTAACATGCCTGGCGCATTGATTTACTGAATATGTGTAACGTCTTAGTGTACCAAATAAGCGTAACGTCTTACTTTACCAAATGCACATCACGCCTTCTCCTGAACGTCCCCCACGGATTTTTACAATGTTTGAACGAAAGAGGATGAAAGGACTCCACCCCACAATGATCTTTAATTAAAATAGCGATGCATTACACGAAGCAACCGCTAGCCGTGAGTCCATGAATTACAACGATATCGACCTCGATTGATCAATTGTAGTAGTGCTAGTCAATAGAGTAGGCGCTGCACGTGGGGTGATTACTTGGAAAGGTTCGGAACAAGTCGACTTTTCAAGGGTAAAACGATATTTTAGCCCAAAATAAGAGGCAGGTTGGACTACATCCCGACACATAAGCTCTAGACGAAAACAATTTTGCCAAATAATATGATAATTAAGAGCATTTCATTGAATTAGCAGTGGGCTGAAGGGCACTTTCAAGTTAGTGTTCGACTGAATAACGTTGTGGTACAGCTGCTATTTGGCTCAAAATAGTTCGGATGTTAGTATTCAACATTCCCAGAAATTGGGCCAGGAATTAACGCCTTTAATGGGCATTCAGTGTACATGCATTTCAACTTATCTTCATTTCAATTTGAGGTACGGCAAAAAGGCATAACGACAAACAATCTCTCGTTTTTAACGCGGTGATGAAGTAAATGTCGATGAAATAGCGCTCACATTTAGCATTCAGCAAAAGACTTTGGCGACATGCATTTCGGTTATTTGACCGCATACCCCGAGGGCCGTAGCACAAGTCTTTGGGCCGGTCAGACTGAGACACAGTGATAAATGGCTCAAACTAGAACTGACTCTCCTCGTGCTCCTCTGACTCGCGCCGCCTCCCGAGTCACGGCACGTGTGTGCTCATCCGCCTGCGGTCGCCGTCCTAAGATAACGCCCCCGCCCCCTCCCCCTCCCGCTCTGTCTCGGAGCCGAACGTCGTTCGAGTTTCTCTTCCGTCGCTCAGAGGCGTGCTGCCTTTGAAGTTCGTAAGTGTGTGTGTGTGTGTGTGTGTGTGTGTGTGTGTGTGTGTGTGTGTGTGTGTGTGTGTGTGTGTGTGTGTGTGTGTGCGTGCGTGCGTGTGTGTGTGTGTGTGTGTGTGTGTGTGTGTGTGTGTGTGTGTGTGTGTGTGTGTGTGCGTGTGTGTGTGTGTGGTGTGTGTGTGTGTGTGTGTGTGTGTGTGTGTGTGTGTGTGTGTGTGTGTGTGTGCGTGCGTGTGTGTGCGTGTGTGTGTGTGTGTGTGTGTGTGTGTGTGTGTGTGTGTGTGTGTGTGTGTGTGTGTGTGTGTGTGTGTGTGTGTGTGTGTGTGTGTGTGTGTGTGTGTGTGTTCGCCAACTTACGTTATTGGTCCACTCCCTAATGCGGGATGTCTTCTGACCAGCACAGTTGAGCCCGGATCGACGCATGAACCGGTATTAACGCAACAACATCCTTGCTTGCCGCAGGTGGTCACATGATTGGCATATAGATTCCAGTTAGGCTTAACGGGCCCATGCTGGAATGGGGTTGAAGGACCCACTGATCGGTACTGGGGCCCTGACTCGCAGGGCTCTTATATTACCTCAACGTGAGCCCTCGTCATAAGTTATTATGCTTCCTTGGATTGCCAGAGGGCCCCGACCACGCAAGAGACTCTCTGCCATTCGGGCTCCCGTCCTCGTCCATGCTGAGAAAATCTTCCCCTGACCGAGCCGAGGCCCCTTGTTGACACAGAATGCCCTAATAGGCACTGTGGGCCCCTGAACGATACAGGAACCCGACCAATATAAACCGCGGGCTCGGTCTTGTCCCTGTATGGGAAATGAGCCCCAGAGCTTAGACCAACACGGTGCCGATTGTTCGTTGTTCATGATCTCTCCGACTCGGGGCCACTTGCTGCCACAGGACCCCCATTCGGCATTGGGCCCTTAAGCGACAGAGGTGCTCTTCATTGTGTCAGGGACCCCCAACATTGCAAATCGCTGACCCCAGCCTTGTTTCTGCGTGGGCAGTGGGCTCAAGGGCTTAGACGGACATGGAGCCGACTGTTTGGTGTTCATGGTCTCTGACCTACTGAGACACCTGAATCATCTCAAGGATGCCTCAAACGGTGCAAGGAGACCTCCAGCTGACATCTCAGGTCACAACCCTACGTGCCGCGATTCCTTATGTGACCTACAGCCAGTCCTTCGGGCCCCTATGCCCTCCAACCGGGCCTTTGAAAATCAATTCCGGTGGCCGCCCGGGCCCCTCTTTGTGCCTCATCGAACATTGCCCTTGGACGTCTCGGAGCCCTTGCGAGCACAGAGCTGTGGGCTCCTGACAGATACGATGCCCTTGACCAGTGTAAATCACTGGCCCCAGTTTTATAGCTGATTGGGAATTGAGTCGTCAGGCCCGTACCGACACTCAGCCGACTATGTGGTACGGGGGTACCTGGCCGACATACAGGCCCATATCGACTCAGGGGGTCCCCGATCGGCACAAAGGGCCCTCTGACCGTTATTTGAAGGTCCGTCTTCGCAGGTCTCAGCCCCTGGATAAGACTCCGACCAGTCTTCTATTCCCTTAGACCCTCCAATCGGGCCCCTGATCGTCGGACCCGTAGGCCCCCTAGGACCTTCGGGTCTCCTCGAACGCTGCCGATGTCCGACTCATGCCCCTTGACAACACAAGGCCCCTGTTAAGCGCCGTGGGGCTCCGAACAATACAAGTCGTTGGCTCCGGCTTTGTTCCTACTTGGGAAATGAGCACCCAGGCCCATACTGCCATGGAGCCGACTGTACATTTCTGGTGATGTCTGACCGAAATGCAGGAACTTATCGACTCAGTGGGCCTCCTGATCAGTGCGCAGGACACTCTGGCTGCCACTGGAGTCCCCGGCCCTGCGGGCCTGGGTCCCTGAATGAGACCTCCGGCTGGCTATTCGGGCTCCTTAATCGCAGGTTCCGGGGGTTTCTTCGGGCCCCTCGGAACCTAAGGGGAAGGGGGAGCACGTGCCCCCTATGCCCCCCTCCCTGCCTGCTGTACTGAGCACATCTGATATGAACCAAAACACAGAGTCCAGATACTAGATACCTATGAATGAATCCACCCCCCCCCCCCCCCCTTAAGGCCGGGAATGCCCACGGAGTCCGTTCATCACGTCTCACATTGGACTCACTCTGGGATGGGGCGTTCGCTTCCTTACACATGCGCATGACCCGGCTGCGGCACCAAGGATGCCTGGTACGGCTGTTTCCGCTACCTAGCGGCCGTCCGCGTCTCCAGTGCCGGCGTAGCCGACCACCCGGTGGCGGCCGCCTAACGACGGATTCCCGAACCAACCACCCCGGGGTGTCGGGTGCAACCGGACCCGCACCACACACAAGACGGCACCCGCGCTGCCTTCCCGTTTGTGCGGACAATGCCGGCCGCGAGCGGCAAGCAAACCCGGACAGAAACGGGTGAAGTGGGCCCTGCAGGACCCATACCGACGCGTAGCCGACTGTTCGGTGTTTGACCGACATAGAGTCCCAAATTGTCCCAGCAGACCCCCGATCGACGCAAGAGGCCCAGAAAGTGACATTTTAGGGCCCATGCCTGTGGACCGGGGCCCCAATTAATATGACCTCACGTCAGCACTTCCGGCCCGTCAGTCCCCCCTTAATCGGGACCTCTTGGGGACGTGTTCCTGTGCTTTCTGCATACGCCCCTGCCCATGGCCGGTTCCCCGGCCTCCTTGGATCCGTTCTTCCTTCAACATGAGCTGCAGGTCCGTCGACCTGTCGACAGACGGCCACCGACTTGTTTCGGCGATTGGCGAAGCAGCTTCACTGTGGTGGTCCTAAATCATCTGTTGTAAAGAGAGGTGAGCATGCACCAGTTGCAGACCTAAAACAACGACGTCATACTGATAGTTTATGGCATTCTAGTTTGAACCATGGTCTTGTGTGCTGCACGACGGCCGAGAAACCATCAAATACTCCATAGCGTCACGTTGCGTTCGTTGATTTGCCTCATATTTGTTACATCTTTGTTGTCCGGAGAGTTGTACCCAACTTTCACAGCCTTAGCCCGTAGTTGTCGCTGGTTGGGGAGGTCGGAGGGGTGGGATGCTGGGGAGGTTGGGAGAGGGATGGCGAACGATAAAGTGCGTGGCTATCGTCAGTCGTGGCACATGCAAACATACCGAAATGTAGGAATGTGCATTATTGTCGGCGTATCTACTGATGTCAATATTGTCTCATTGGCGCCCTGGGTTCTGTTGCACTTCAGCAGAAGTGTGGCGCAGCGCCAGTATCCTTTACCTTCCGGCCGACAATGTTTGCGGAGGGAAGAGCGTCGGCTTAGGTCTGTAATGAGGACCGGCTAATCAGCTGACGAACCGTCGCTGCCAGGATGGGTTGATCATCCCAATGACAAGCTTTGTGCTACTCATGACGTCACTGGTAGAAATGTGAGAAATGGACTTTTTTACTTCTCACGATATTACAAGGATTCAAAAGCCACTTATCATGATAGCATTAAAAAGCAAGCAGGTATTTGTAATATCACGTGTCCTGTATCCCACCTGATACGTCACTGGGACGAATGAATCGGTAATCAGTTGAAAACTTTCAGTGGGCCACGTTTTTTGGGGGCTGTGTTTTCCCGCCGCTACCGACGTTCCGGGAGACTGTTACGGTGTACGTGCATCTACCCACGTACTCGTGGTTTACATCCGTATGGTGATGCCATTTGAAAGATGAAGTTAAAAAATAAGCTGCGTTTTACCTGCTGCTCATGATGTTACGTGACACGAGTTATGGTCCTTCGTTTTGTGTCACTAGGGAGCCTGATAATGGTGGAAAACCACCTTTCTCAGCAGGTTTCCTTCACTAAACTGCTGCAAGAAGGTCCAAGTGATCCATGAACAAACCGCATTCAGGCATGTCCGCACTGAGTTGCCAATGGGGTCGGAGGAAGGCATGAACTGACTCAACGTTTTCAGCTAACGGCATTATCAGTCTTTAACAAACATTCCAAAATAATGTCCATCGGTGCAACCACTGGATAACACCATTTTGACACGATTTAGACGGGAAAGGTTTCTCCTAGACTTGAAACGCGGGTTCTGTGAGTGTTACGGCGCCCTCACCATAAGACACTGAAAATGTGTGTAGTGTTAACGTTATGGTAATGGATGGGAAGAAATCGACTACAGTATGAGTATAAGCACCTTTGCTTTCTGAGACGTTCCTCCGTCTATGTTTTGGGTGTCAACGCCAGATATGTATCACATTTGCAGCCCAACTCTTCAATTTGCCTTCCGGCCGTCTGCCATGAACTGCCTAATTTCAATGCGTGACGTTGCTGTGCTGCGTTTGGAAACGACTGCAGTGTGTTTGAAATTATTCCTGAACAAAATGACCTTTAGGTGAGTCCACTTCGAGATATTCATATGGCCGCTTATGGGCAGCTTATTAGTTTTTACCTTTCGGCCGCCAGCCTTATCCATCCATTTCAAACGTGTCGATATAGTTTCAATCGTTGCAACTACCAACAGCACCATTTTAATAATATGCAGATTATTTCCCTCATATGGTGGAGAAAAGGACCTTATCATTTCTGAACAAGATGTCATTCCAGTAAGCCAATTCTGAATTACCAATAGAGTCGTTCATAGGCACAAGCGGACTCTTTACGTTTCGGCCGCCAGCATCATCTGATCAGATCTGCACACCACCACGGCCTGCGGAGCACATACAGCAAGCATTGAGGCCGACGCAAAACCTAGTCGTCTGCAAGCATGAACAAACGTTATTTTGCAGCTATAGGCATATACCTCCCATGAAGCGTGTTTATTCGACAAATGAAGGAAAATGGTTGCACATGGCGAAGCAGGGGAATTAAGATATCGTATGGCAATGTGCCTATGGCTCCTATGCCGAGGAAGGTTCGAGTGCAACGGCATCCCCACTTTCTGAGAATGCAGAGTATTAGCAGGAGTTTATGCAGTATGTATTTATGAGTATTTATAGCAGTATTTATTTTACAGCATTATTTATAAATACAGCAGTATTTATGAGTAAATGCAGAGCAGGAATTTGGTGGTAAGAATCGCCAACAATATGACTAGGGACGCCCTCCCTTTCTGAAACGTTCCTCCGTGTATGTTACGGGTGCCAGCGGCAGCCCTTTTATCACTTTTGCAGCCAAACTCTTCGACCTGCCTTACGGCCGCCCGCTTTGAAATCTCCATTTGCACTGCATGACATAGCTTTGCTGCCACTAGAAACTACTGCAAGGTGCTCAAATGATTTCTGAACATAATGCCACTAGCATGACCTGGGCTGTGGTATCCATTTTAAAAATAGGGACATGGCTGGGGCCTGCGATTTACATTGACTGGGGCCCCTTGAGTCAACTAGCGACCTACTATGTCGACCAGGGACTCACCGTGACGTACCGCGAAACACCACTTCATGGTATATGCATAAAGCCGCAGACACGCATTGTTGCAGGCTCGCATTGCGGTTAGGTATTGCACCGGCCCAAATACAAGCTGTCGTTTTGTGTCTTATAAGCCGTGACGCTTCCCGGCAATAATCGGCCGAGGCTAGAATGTTGTTATTGCCCTGACCACGACGCTCGAATTTCTCATCAGCACATGTCTCATGGTATCTGCACATAACCACATACACAGCTTGTTTCAGCCTCGCATACGGTTACATATTGCGTCGGCTTTAACGCATGTTGTTGCAATGTGCCCAGTAGGTCGTGGTGCTCCCCGAGCACGACCTGCTAATGATTAATATTTCAATTGCCCTATTAAACAAAATTGGTTTCCGGTTGTGATCGTACCGATAAAAACTAAACCGCAGCGTTTGACATGGACAGACCATGCTGGCGGCCGAAACGTAAAGACCTGTGTTCTAAGCCCATCACCGACCCTATTAGTACATATTGTTCTATTGTGCGCTTGTTGAGATGTTTACCGCTTTTCCGCGTGTCATATATGAACATTGGAGACGATTTTTTCAGGTAAACATACCTTTCATGGTATATACATTTAGCCGCGTGCACACCGTGTTTCACGCTCGAAGGCGTGTGAGCATTGCGTAAGCCTTAACGCACGCTCTGGTTATGTGCCCTGGAGGCCGTGGTGCTGCCCATGATAAGCTAGCCGGGGCTAGAATATTTCAGATGCCGTTTAAACAGCTTAAGAATGATGTTCACTTGTTACACTGATGGAACCTTCATTGAAACGTTTGAAATGGACAAATGATACTGGCGGCCGAAACGTAAGGAGTCCGCCCATACCTATCACCATATATGACCACTGGACATTATTTTTTACAACTCTGCTTTAGTTAACTCTGCTCATTAGTTAACTATTGTTAACTCTGCTTCTCTGGTGCGCTCTTTGGGATGTATGCTGCTTTTCCGCGTGTCAAATGTGACCGTTGGACTTGATTTTTCAGGTAAGCGTACCTTTCATGGTGTATACATTTAGCCGCACGCACACCGTGTTTCACGCTCCGGGGCGTGTGGGTATTGCGTAGGCCTTAACGCACGCTCTGGCTATGTGCCCAATAGGCCGTGGTGCTGCCCGTGAAAAGCTAACCGGGGCTAGAATATTTCAGACGCCGTTTAAACAGCTTTAGAATGATGTCCACTAGCCGTTACACCGATGAAAACTACATTGACACATTTGAAATGGACAAATGATACTGGCGGCCGAAACGTAACGAGTTCACTTTACGCGTATCATCGGCCCTATTGCTAACTCCGAGTGGGCACAACCAAATGGCATTTTGTTCGGGAAGGATGGGTCCACTATCTCCATTATGATAGCGAAATTATATGCACAGTTTTAAAATGATGTTGCTAGTGATATCATCGATTTAAACTATGCTGGCACGTTTGAAATGGACAGACAATGGCACCGGCCGAAACGTAAGGAGTCCGCTGATGTCTATCAACGACCACTATTGCTAGCATCCATTGGACAGATGTCAGTGCAAGTTTACTCATGAATCATTTGGACCTCCAGTACTTTCTAAATGTAGCAAAGTTAGGTCATGGAGTCAAATTGGACATTTCATGGCAGGCGGTCGTAATGGAAATGAGTATGGGTTCGAAGTGGTGATTTGGCGACGGGCGCTAGCAGCCGGAAGTGGATTTTCTTATTCATTTTCCTGTACTGACGTAGCGTTTTCTCCGTTTTGTAATGCGTGACCAACACGTTTTGTGGTATATACAGATAACCGCGCACAAACCCTGTGTCAGGCTCGCAGGCGGTTAGGTATTGCGTTGTCCTTGTTTATATGTTGCTGATATAGCATGCTGCCGAATTATCAACCGAACTATATCCCCATTGTCCTGGTTTTTCTCCGAGGAATAAGGCCAATTCTACTTTCTTATCTATGTGAGTAGTGTTCCTCGCTAATGCACTGAGCAACACGCAATTCTGAATGATGTTGAATGATGTTGAAATCGTTTTAAAATTCTCAGAGAACAAATGCGATATGCATCGCTCGGCAGATTACTACCGCGGACAAACACTGGTTACTAGGCACAAACTCACAGTGTACGTTCAGGCCGACGCAATACCTACGCGCCTGTGAGCATGACATAAGGCTCGCATGCAGCTATATGTGAATGTCATGAAACATGTGTTTGTTTCAAAAATCTAGTGCAATAGTCACGCATGACATGAGAGAGAAGCCAACACATTTGGGACGAGGGAATCAATCACGTTGTGCCTTTTGGGCTGCTAGCGTAGAAAGGTGGTATGTCTACGTTTCATAGCACCCCGCCCCCACCCCCTTTCCAAAACTGTTGACATTTACCCCATGGCAACCAATGAAAAAAATAAATGCAAAATGAGTACGGGCGGCATCTCTTTTTGAGCCGTTTCTCTGCCTAAGTCTCGGCACGCAGCGCCAGTCCACATATTACCTTTCAAGCCAAGCACTTCCATTTATCATCCGACCGTCTCATGTGAAATCTCGAATTTCACTGCATGGGATAGCTTTTCTGCATTTATAAACTACTGCAAGGTGCTCCAAATGATTCCTGGGCACAACGTTATTGAGCTAAGTCCACTCCGAGTTACCAATAGTGCCGGTGATAGCCATGAGCGGACTCTTTACGTTTCGGCCGCCAGCACTATCTACTTGTTTCAAACATGTCAGTATAGCTTCCATCGGTGCAACAACTAGTGTACATTATTCTAAAACTGTTTAAATGGCATCTGAAATATTCCAGCCCCGGTTAGCTTTTCACGGGCAGTATCATGGCATCCAGGGCACATAACCAGAGCATTCGTTAATGTCTACGCAATACCCACAAGAGCCTCCGAGCGTGAAACACGGTGTGGATGCGGCTAAATATATTTACCATGAAAGGTATATTCACCTGAAAAATCAAGTCCAACAGTCACATATGACACGTTGAGACGAAGCACACATCCCAACGAGCACACAAGAGAAGCAGAGTTGACAATATGATAGGTATGAGCAGACTCTACCATTCGGCCGTCAGCATTATCTGCCGATTTCAAGCGTGTCATTTCAGTTTCCATCAGTGAAATCACTAGCCGACACTTTCCCAAAACTGTCTAAATGACAATTCATATATTCTTGTTGGCGGGCTATCCCCGGGGACCAGCGCTGCTAGCTGGGTAAATAGGAGCAGCGTGCCATGGGCCCAGTTATCCGACGTAATACCTCACAGCCTGGGCATTACGTCGGATATCATGGTCAGGACCCTGAAAGCATTGTAGCCTCGGTAGATTATTCCTCGAGGCCCACCATGACCTGTTGGGCACAAAGCCACAGCTTGCGATAAGGCCAACGCAGTACCTTACCGCCTGCAAGCCTGATACAAGGTTTGTATGCGGTTATGTGCACATACCATAAAACGCGTTGGTCACACATTACAAAACGGAGAAAACGCTACGTCAGTACAGAAAAATGAATAACAAAGTCAACTTCCGGTTGGTAGCGCCCGTCGCCAAATCACCATTTTGAACCAATACTCATTTCCATTACGACCGCCTGCCATGAAATGTCTAACTTCACTCCGTGGCCTAGATTTTCTACATTTAGAAAGTACTGGAGGTCCAAATGATTCATGAATATACTTGCATTGAAATCAGTTCAATCGATGCTACCAATAGTGGCCGTTGATAGACATAAGTGGACTCTTTACGTCTCGGCCGCTACCATTGTCTGGCCATTTCAAACGTGCCAGTATAGTTTAAATTGATGATATCACTAACAATACCATTTCAAAACTATGCACACAATCATTGTATGATGATGTCCGGGACATCATTCTAAAGCTGTTTAGAAACGGCATCTGAAATATTCTAGCCCCGGTGGGCTGTTCACAGGCAGCACCACGGCCTATTGGGCACATGGCCAGGGCGTGCATTAGGACCTAAACAATACCCACACGCCTGCGAGCGTGAAACACGGTGTGCATGCGGCTAAATGTATATACCATGAAAGGTACGTTTACCTGAAAAATCAAGTCCAACGTTCACATTTGACACGCGGAAAAGCAGCATACATCCCAACGATCGCACCAGAGAAGCAGAGTTAACAATAGGACCGGTGATAGGTATGAGCGGACTCTTTACGTTTCGGCCGCCAGTATCATTTGTCCATTTCAAACGTGTCAATATAGTTTCCATTGGTGCAGCGACAAGTGAACATCATTGTAAAGCTGTTCAGACAGCATCTGAAATATTCTAGCACCGGTTAGCTTTTCACGGACAGTACCACGGCCTCCAGGGCACATAACCAGAGCGTGCGTTAAGGCCTACGCAATACCCACACGAGCCTTCGAGCGTGAAACACGGTGTGCATGCGGCTAAATGTATATATCATGAGAAATCAAGTCCAACGATCGCATATGACACGTGGAAAGGCAGTACTTATCCCAACAAGCACACAATAGAACAAGAGCTTCCAATGGGGCCGGTGATAGGCTTAAAACACAGCTCTTTACGCATCGGCCGCCAGCATGGTCTGTTCATGTGAAACGCTTTCTTCAAATGGTGTTGTTGATAGTTCCATCGATTGAAAGTAAATTGGCACGTTTGAAGTGGGTGTATAAGGCTGACGGCCGAAAGGTAAGCACTGCGATTATGTCCATCAACGGCCATATACATACTATTGACTCGAAGTGGACTTACCTAAAAGGAATTTTGTTCAGGAATAATTTCAAACACCCTGCAATCGTTTCCAAACGCAGCACAGCAACGTGACGCATTGAAATTGCAGAGTTCATAGCAGAAGGCCGGAAAGTAAACTGGAGAGTTGAGCTGCCAATGTAATACGAGGTCTGGCGTTGGCACCCAAAACATAGACGGAGGAACGTCTCAGAAAGCAAAGGTGCTTGCACTCATATTATAGTCGATTCTTCCCATCCATTGTCATAACGTCAATGCTCTACATACATTCTCAGAGTGTTTAATGGCGAGGGTGCCATAACACTCACGGAACCCGCGTTTCAAGTCTTGGAGAAACCATTGCCGTCTAAATCGTGTCAAAATGGTGTCCGCCAGTGGTTGCACCGATAGACACTATTTTGGAATGTCTGTTAGGGACAGGTAAAGCCGGTAGCCGAAAACGTTGAGTCAGGTCATGCCTTTTTCCGGCCCTATTGGCAACTTAGTGTGGACAAGTCTGAATGCAGTTTTTCATGGATTTCTTGGACCTACTTGCAGAAGTTTCTTAAGGAAGCCTGCTGGGAAAGGTGGTCTTCCGCCATTATCAGGTTCCCTAGTGATACAAAACGAAGGCCGTAACTCGCGTCACGTGACGCCATGAGCAGTAGGTAAAACGCAATTCATTTTTCAAATGGCATAAGAATGTAAACCACGAGTACGTAGATAGATGCACGCACACCGTAACAGTCTCCCGGAACGTCGTGAGCAGCGGGAAAACACAGCCCGAGAAACGTGTCCCACTGAAAGTTTCAACTGAATACCAATTTATTCGTCCCAGTGACGTCATCATTGGGATACAGGACACGTGTTATTACGAATGCCTGCTTGCTTTTCAATATTGTCATCGTAAGTGGCTTGTGAATCATTGTGATATTGTGAGAAGTAAAAGAAGTCGATTTTCCACATTTCTACCAGTGACGTCATGATGAGCACAAAACTTGTCATTGGGATGATTTACTCAGCCTGGCAGC
Organism: Pollicipes pollicipes; assembly: GCF_011947565.3. Lineage (NCBI taxonomy): Eukaryota > Metazoa > Arthropoda > Thecostraca > Pollicipedomorpha > Pollicipedidae > Pollicipes > Pollicipes pollicipes. The sequence goes on from NW_023596576.1 coordinate 47,398,194, forward strand.
GACGGTTCGTCAGCTGATTAGTCGGTCCTCATTACAGACCTAAGCCGACGCTTTTCCCTCCGCAAACATCGTCGGCAGGAAGGTCAAGAACACAGCAGCGCATTATAGGATGTCGTTTGGGTGACGAACCTTCGTAATTCCACATTTTGTATGTCGAGCGTTCGCTGCATGCAATTATTGCAGTGGAGCTGTTGACTGTCTTTTTGGACAGGAAGGGTTGCGCAAATTTGATGGGAAGATTTGTGTAGATGTAATAAGGGTTGTGTAAGTAAAGGAGAAGGGTTGTGCAGATGTGATAGGAAGGGTTGTGCAAATGCATTAGGAAGGGTTGTGCAAATGCAATAGGAAGGGTTGTGGAATGCCTAGTCAGCCCATCAGTAAACAAAGTTTGGATGAGAAAGCGAAGTCCTCCATGAGATAACTTGGAAGGCTCGTGAAAGGAATCAAGCAGAGTACAGAACTGTTCCAGTATTAAGAGTTAGATTTGTTTTAAGTTTAAAAACCCATGTTAATTGGTGCCTAAGTCATGAGTGCTGTTTTGGTTGCATACTATTTGCTTTGAAACTACATGTTGGAGGAAAAAGTTGTATACCAATTAAAGTTTTTTAAGACATGGAAAATCAAATAATCATAGAATATCATAAGAACATCTTATTATATTAACTTGGAAGTCTGTCACCCTTTATCCTGAATGACAGTAAGGAGGTTGCAAATAAATCATATATGTATATATCAGTTGTTATTCTACATTGCCTCATTCTCAGCTTCATGTAAAAACTCTTGCTTAAATAATTTTACCTGGTGCTTCTGATGTTAGATATAACAGCTTGTAGTATCTCACAATAACAAATAGACATAATACTTGTCTGTTTGGGCTTGCATTCTGGCATGATGCATGTTGAGTTTTGTGCCATTGATTTCATACCTATCATTCACCTGATACAAGTGATGCTTACTTGTTTGACTAAAAAAGAGTCTCTGTGTTTCAGGAATTTTTGTATGCATATGAGAGCCACCTCTGATACTTATGCAAGATTCATATACCAACAAGTATGCAAGTAGCCTGCAGCTGACCTCTTTTAGCTGAAGCTCGCTGCCCTGGTATTCCTTCCACTATCTGTACCAAACTGAGGTCCAGCCACTCAGAAGCCAGCCATGCCCACCTCACTATTCTGTCTTGATGTACTGGGCAAGATGTACCACTTGCCTACCACATCATCCCAATGGGAACAACTGCCCTATTTAGGTGTGGAGTTTAAAAAGATCTCTGCATCACAGAACAGCATATGGGCAATTGGGAGTGACCAGCAGGTGTATGTCTATGTATATGGGCTGGAAAACCCCATAAGAGTCAAAGTGGACACCTATGAGAATCAGGTAAGCTCAGAAGCCCATTTGTCTTTGTTCACCTGTCCCAGATGGCATCATTATCTGATTTTGGTGTCAGGTGATTAAGGCACCTGCATTTCAGAATAGTATGATATCATTGGACTGTAAATGCATTTAAATGGGCATTAATTTGGGAAAACATTGTCACCAGGAGCTCCAGGTTCATGTTCAAACATTGTTTAAGCTGTTGAATGTTGCATAGATTCCTGTAGAAATAAGTCTCCTCTCCCTAAGCATTTATTGCATGGACTTCACAAAGTGCATCACTTGAGTTTTGAGCAAATAATCTTTACTCCCCCTTGATTTGTGTTCATTTAATGACTCACATTCATCCTGATTGACTTGTCTACTTTTCTTACAGCGTTGGAATCCCATTGATGGCTTCTGCTCGAAGCTTTTGGCTACGGATAGGCCTCATTACTCTTCCAAAGATGGAACAGAATGCAGAGAGTTTAATGGGATCTGCCTCCCTTCACTTGGATGGCAGTGGGAAGGTGAGGAACTTTCAGTTTTTGGCCACCATGCCTATGCTAACATTTTGGGAAAAAGGTAACAACATTTTAGCAAAAAGGGAACACAACAGTCTACATCTTTCACATCTACTCATGTCATACCAGACACTTGCGTCAGTCTGACGTCGGTATCCCGCCCGGTCCGGCCAGTGCCCACCCGTCAGCCACGTCAGCCACATCAGCCACACGGGACCTGTGCACGCAGCGAGGCGTGGCTGGTGACGCGGCGTGGCAGCCTGCGGCCGGGCCGGGCGGCGCGTGCGTCCGCTGACGGTGCCTCGTGCCGGCCGCCAGGTCCGTGGGTGGTCGACGGCACGTTGGACGGCACGCCGCTGGAGACCGAGGGCTGGACGTACGCCGTCGACTTTCCGGCCACGTTCTCGGCGCAGAAGCGGTTCACCTCGTGCGTGCGCCGCCGCCACTGGGTGCGCTACCGACGCTACGTGGCCGTGAGCTCGTGGTCGTCGGTGCCGCCGCTGCATCGGGTACGTGGGCGGCGCTCTCGGGGCCGGTCAGCTGGCCGCGTCCCTGCGCCGTCGGTGCTCTGGGAACGTGGGCGGCCGCTCTCGGGGGCCGGTCAGCTCGCGGCCTCCCTGTGCCGTCGGTGCCCTGGGAACATGGGTGGCGCTCTCGGGGCTGGTCAGCTCGCGGCGTCCCTGTGCCGTCGGTGCTCTGGGAACGTGGGCGGCGCTCTCGGGGCTGGTCAGCTCGCGGCGTCCCTGCGCCGTCGGTGCTCTGGGTATGTGGGCGGCGCTCTCGGGGGCCGGTCAGCTCGCGGCTTCCCTGCACGGTCGGTACTCTGGGGACGTTGTTGTACCGAGCTGTGCTCTGTGATGACGGTACACAGTTCCCTCGTGAGCGGGTGAGGGGGGTGATCTTGTGAGCGAGCGGACGGCCGTGAGGCGGAGGTGCTGTCTATCCGCATGTCACTAGCCGGTCTGAGCTGGCTGCCGTCAGTCACCTGCCAACTGTGGCCGCTCCTGTCAGTTGAGTTGCGTCACCAGCCGGTGTGAGCTGTTGTGCGTCGGTTGAGGTACGGCAGCCTGTCTGAGGCCGCCGGCTGTTTGAGCTCCGCCACCGGCCTCTGCCGCAGGACGCCGTGGAGGAGCCGTTCGTGGATGTGGCCGTGGGCGGAGCCGAGCTGCCGGGCTGGGAGGCCGACAACCTCATGGTCTGGGCGGTCACCATCCGCGGTCGGGTGAGCGTGCGCATTCCCCGCGGGGTCGGCGCGGCGGTGCGGGCCGACGGATCCCGCCAGCAGGCCAGGCGTCGGCCGTCCGAACTCCAGGGGGTGGACGATGGCGGACGGATGGTGTGGTGGCCGTGGTTTCTTGCCTCCGTAGTTGCAGTGAAGGTCGCCACCGCCAACGTCGTTTTGAGGTTAGAACGCGCTCCTCACGCTCAAAAACTCTTCTCCTCACGCACAAGAGTGGCGAGTTGACCAACTTGTCAAACGCGATAAACTGCCAGTCGCGTGCGATCACCCCTTTACTTTCTCTGTTGATCACAAAGCTCATTAAAGGAAGATCGTCAGCAATTGTCAGGTGCTCGCCCCGCTCGCCTCGTGCTGATCTCTTGCCGGTGCCGGCTCCCCACAGATCATCTACCGCTCGAACGTGAGCTGGCTGTCGCCGGAGGGCGACGGCTGGGTGCACGTGCCGAGCGCGCAGGGCGGCGAGGCGCGCCAGATCGCCTGCGGCCCCAGCGGCCTGACCTGGGCCGTCACATGGGAGGGCGCCGCCCTGGTGCGCACCGGCATGTGTCGCGACACGCCACACGGTCAGTTGTCGCCGGCGCCCCCGGCCGAGAGCGCCGACGCGCCGCCGCGGACCCGGTGCCGTTTGCTATGTGGTGCGGCGGTGGTGCGATGTCGACGGCGTGGGGCCACACAACGCGCCGCTGCGATACGGTCTGTCACGGGAGGGACTTTGTCATGAAAGTTGGAGAAGTTGAGCACCTTCAACAACTCTGGGGCGCTCGCTACCGTTGAAGCGAAAACGCAGCCGTACTCCGGAGTGTGTGAAGTGTCTCCCACCACATCAGAAGGGGTGACGCTCGACACACTCACTGTAGGAGGGATGTGACACGTCACAGCCTGCCTGCCGTCTCAGGCAGCGGAGTGACCCCGCTGCCCGGACGCTCCCCAGGCACGGAGTGGTGTCCAGTGCTGCCACCACCAGGCGTGCAGCTGGAGCAGGTCAGCGTGGGCGACGACTGCGTCTGGGCTGTCTCCAGGGACAAGCGCGTCTTCTTCCGCAAGGGCGTTAAGGTCGGTCGGTGTGATGACTTGCGCTTTGCTGGCCTGGTGACTGAAAGTGGCATCATTCTGTGTGCACTGAAGGAGGTGCTGCTGGCACCGGCTAGCAAATGTCGTACGACCCGAAAGACACGAGCACAGCACCATCTCGCCGTGCCGCCCACCACACGTGGCCGAGGACAACGGCCGTCTGTGAATGTACTCAGACTCCGAGAGCCGGACGTCGAAGCCTCCGAGCAGCCAGGTGGCGCTGAGAGTCCCGCCGCCGCCGCCGCCGCCGCCGCCGCTGGGAGGCTGACGGGAGCCGTGCGTGTCGCCAGGGACGCGAGATGTGCGAGAACACCACGCTGGCGCGCGGCACCGGCTGGCTGGAGATGGTGGGCAGCATGGCCTCTGTCTCGGTCGGGCTCAGCAATCAGGTACGGCCTGCAGCGGCTCGGGGCGTCGGCGTGCTGAACAGGCAGCAGGGAGGGATGCTCGGAGCTCGGTGCGAGTTAGTTGGATGACGATGGAAACATTCGTAGTGCCTGTGTTTCCTGTGGTAGAAGTTCCGTGAAGGGCGCATCTGTTAGCTTTCTAAATGTAGCTTAGCGTTTTAAAGTGCTTTTCTGCAACGAAGTTTTATCCCCCGGACTCGTCCCACATTCAGCACGAACGCTGTGAGTGAGCCAGACTCGTTGGAGCTTCAGTGAGCCAGACTCGTTGGCGCGTCAGTGAGCCAGGTTCGTTGGAGCGTCAGTGAGCCAGATTCGTTGGAACGTCAGTGAGCCAGACTCGTTGGAGCTTCAGTGAGCCAGACTCGTTGGAGCTTCAGTGAGCCAGACTCGTTGGAGCTTCAGTGAGCCAGATTCGTTGGAGCTTCAGTGAGCCAGACTCGTTGGAGCTTCAGAGAGCCAGACTCGTTGGAGCTTCAGTGTTGATGCGATAGCACGTTGCAGACCGCTGTCTCGCAGTGACACGCCGTGTGTGTGTGCTCCAGTGCCAGTTGTCCGCAGCGGCGAGGTGGACTTTCCTGCGCCCCTGACGACCACGTCAGCCCCCCCCCCCCCGTTCCTAGCCCGCGTGCCGCAGTTTGCGCTTCTCTGCCGGCCAGGTGTTGACCCTGGGCACGGACGGCGGCCTGTACCTGCGCAGTCACGTGACGTCCGGTGAGCTGACGGGCCGCGCGTGGCGCGCGTTGACAGTGGCGCCGCCGCCGTCGGCCGCTCCCAGCCGCGCCGCCAGCGCCCTCTCACTCTCGGACACGTCCAGCCGCACCACCGAGGATCAGGTGCGGCTGCCCAGGTTGCTACGCAGCGGGGGGGGGGGGGGGGGGGAGGGGAGGGGTTGGTAGCCGACACGGGCACGACATGTCATCCACCGCCGGTACGGCATGCTGGAGCGCCCCTAACCGAGCTGAGTTGGTTCGGGTCGTCAGTCACGAGAGGGAAAGGGAGAGTCAAGGCATCTGCGATGCGAATCATGACTCGTCGCTACGTGGGTGGCCGACGAGCCGACGCCGGTCTCGTGTTGCCGCGGCACGTACTGTACGCTGACACGTTTCCGGCCGAACGAAGGGTGGCTGTTGAAGAATTCGTGGTCGCTCGCGCTGCTGCGATCCCTGGAGACGGTGACCGCGCTGGCCTGCCGTGTATCGGGACGGCAGCTCGTGGACGCAGCGGCTGCCGCTCCGCGTGACCACCGTGACGGCCCGTGTGACCACCGTGACGGCTCATGTGACCGCCGTGACGGCTCATGTGACCACCGTGACAGCTGGTGTGACCACCGTGACGACCCGTGTGACCGCCGTGACACCCGTGTGCGGCAGGACGGTGCGGCCGACCTCCCGCCTCTGCCGGCGGCCGCGTCGCCGGAGGAGCCGGCGGCGGGCGGCAGCGGAGCGCCACCGGCAGGTGACGGGCCGCCGCTGAGGGAATGCCCGGCCGAGCGCGGCGGCTCGGCAGCGCCAGGTGAGGCGGAGCCCGGTACTGACGCGGCCGCTGACTGGCAGGGTGCCGCTGTCCGCTAGATATGGCTGGTCCATCAGCTTAGTGACAGTAACAATAGCTCATTAGAGACGACTTTATAAAGCTCTGCAGGGTGTCTTGGTGGGGGCTATTCTGAAGGATGGTGGCGATACGCTTCCAGTCAGCTACCAAACCGCCAAGTTATCGGGAAGTTAATTATGCTGCGAGAAGCTCAGTCATGCCGATCTGCATGCATGTGTTTGTACACAGTATCATGGCGTATGATGTTAGGTCTTGCATGATGTTAGGTCTTGTCTGTTAGGTCTGGTTAAGTATGGCTTGTGCACTTCCCGTATACTTATAAGCGTACAGTTCGCGAGCGCCAGGTCCGTCCTCGTGGCGCGGGATAACGTGTGCCAGGCGTTTCTGGTCTCCCAGTGACGGCGTAAACGACTTGATAGATGCTGCTGCAGAAACAGACGAGGGATTTCTGCGCCATTGATGTTCTCACGCAGTGTCGCATGAGCTAGGCTGTTTCCAAACGACCCAAATATCTCGGAATTTGGCGGTGTTTCTGGGAGCCGGCCGTGTTTTGGAGTGTAATCCACGCCGCTCCGCATTTGTGTGTGCCTGTCCTGTCACATCAGCCCCATAGATGCGAAGTGGCCGATGGCGAAAGCGCAACCTTAAACCAAACAAACAACACCAGCGCTGGTGTCATGCCACACCCAGCACCCGTGGCTCCCCTCCGCCAAAGACCTGAGGGCCCGAGCGTGGGCCCCACCACCGGAGCCGACGCCTGGCCACCTGCTGAGCCGCGCTGAGGCGACCGCCGCGTCCGCAGGCGGCGGCGACGCGGCCAGCCTACGCCTGCTGCGTCTGGACGAGGACGAGCCGGCGCCGTTCTCGGCGGCCGGCGCGCCAGAAAGGCTCGGCTGGAGCTGCGTAGCGGCCGGCGGCTGCAGCATCAACCCTCTCCGGCCGCCGCCCTGGTGAGAGCTGCGCCGCCGGCGGCCAGGCTGTGACGCTCGGGCCCTGGCCGGCTGGTACTGCCGGCTGGTGCCACACCAGTGAGCCGGGACTGCGCCTGTGCTGCTCTCTGGGGCACTGGTGAGATTCCACCGCGGACGAGTGTCTCGACGGAGACGGGGAAGGAGACGAGACGGAGACGGAGACGGAGACGAGACGGGAGACGGAGACGGAGACGGAGACGGAGACGGAGACGGAGACGGAGACGGAGACGGAGGGGGAGGGGCGGGATAGGTTCAACTCTGCCTTGTTCGGTTGATTTGTCTATTCTGGTGAAGAAGCGCCCGCCATTTACGTCCTGTTAGTCAGACTCCTCCTGAACGCCCGTTACCTGGATGGCCGGGTGGCCTACCCAGCTGAGTTGTCGGCCCCCTATTTGGTGCATGTCTGCGTGCATGTGCGACACTTGGCGAGAGATCGGCAGCTGCCGTGCTGCCGTGCTCGGTCGCGCGGCAAGGTCTGTCCGGCTGCGGCGGCCTCGTGCGCGGCTGGCGGATGCCCTCAGTGCCGCGACGGCTGCTCCGGCCGCCGCCAGGTTCTCGGGCTCGCCGGCCGGGGAGCGGCCGCAGGAGCTCTGGCGACAGACGGTGCGGGAGCAGCTGCGGAAGCGGAACGAACAGCTGCAGCCCTTCAGAGTGTATGACGAGGCCGTCGAGAGGTGAGCTGGCCTCCTGGGAATGGGGCGCCTGATGGATGAGACGACACACGAATGAACAAGTCTGATGCGTGACGTGCCAGCATGCTGACATGCTGTTCTGGTTTGTGGATTAACCATGACAACATGTAGCAAAGAAGAGCCAACAAATCCGATGTGTGGTGTGTGGCTAGTCCGAAGCGTTATTTTAATCCCCAAGTCACGTGTGGGTTGTCTGCCGTTCGAATCCGTCATCGGCGCATTGGTCCGTTCTGTCTGGCCGCGAAGTGACGGCCGCTGCTGCGGGGCCGCGCAGGAGCTCGTGGGTGCAGACGGCCAAGTGTCGCTGGTGGTCGGAGGCGCCGGCGCGCGGCTGGCAGGCGGCCGTGCTGGAGCTGGAGCAGTCCGGCACGGCCGGCGCCGAGGTCGAGTCCGGCCAGCTCAGCGTCTACAGCAGCGGCGCCAAGGCGGTACGGGCCCGGCTGAACCACGGGGTACAACAGCGCAGGGGAGGTACAGCAGCGGCGCCAGGGCGGTACGGGCCCGACTGAACCTCGGGGTACAGCAGGACATGGGGAGGTACAGCAGCGGCGCCAAGGCGGTACGGGCCCGGCTGAACTCCGGGGTACAACAGGGCAGGGGAGACACGGCAGCGGCTCCAAGGCGGTACGGGCCCGACTGAACCCCGGTGTACAACAGGGCAGGGGAGGTACAGCAGCGGCGCCAAGGCGGTACGGGCTCCACTCAGCCCTGGGATACAACAGGGCAGGGGAGACATGGCAGCGGAGCCAAGGCGGTACGGGCCCGGCTGAGCTCCGGGGGCAGGGGAGGGCAGGGGAGGTAAAGTAGCGGCGCCGGGGCGGTGCGGGCTCGACCGAGCCGGGTGGCCGGGCCGCAGGTGCCGTCCAGAGGCGGGCGTAGACAGCGAAAGGAAAGGCAAACTTGGCGGAGTAGGGGTGTCTTTGGTTGACGTCTACGACGCCCTGGCACGCTCTGTTTGTTGCCAAAACACCACGAATCTGTGTGCCACGAGTCTGGGCCTGAAAGGGAGCGCGTCTGCCCGCGCGGCCACTGGCATCGCCGTGACCTTGGCCGAGCGGCTGACGGCGTGCCCCGCGTCGCAGGCCAGCGTCTGCCTGTCGGAGGTGTCGGCGGTGCTGGACAGTTCCGAGTCGCGCCACCAGGCGTCGCTGGTGGTGCACACGCCGGACAGACTACAGCAGCGACAGGCGATGAAGCTCAGCTTCGCGGAGGAGTCTGAGGTCGAGGACTGGATCGATACCATTCAGACAGGTACGGCCTGACCTGTCCCGTCTCGTCTCGTCTCGGCTCAGCTCGGCTCGCCTGGTCTCTAGGGCCGGTGATGTTCATGGAGCTCGCTGGTGCCGGCGGCGCCCAGCAGAGGACACACGGCACACGGCTGGGAGGCGCAGACACGGACGGCAATCTTGGCCGCCAGGGATGCCACAGCGAGTGGACGTCTTGGCAGACGTGCTGATTTGTGCCGTACTCGCAAATGGGCGAAATAGCAATTGAGCAGCAGGAAAAGAAAAGAGGGTAATTACAGAAATAAATTCAGGTTAAAGTACAGGCTAAAACAAATTGTGCATTTAATGCGTAGGTAAAACTAGCCAACAGCGAAAAGGCGAAGAACCCCTGAGCTTTTGAAGACGCTGAGCTGGCGTGATTGGGACCGTGGTGACAAGCTGGTTTTGTCCATCTCTCCGGCAGTCGGTCTCTGTTTCTGCCGACTTGTGTGTTCGGGCTTCACCCGCTATGGGTAGGCATCAGGATAACAAGTGTCACCGGCCGCTTTTGTAAGTGTGAAAATCGCCATAAAGTCCCAGATTCGTTGGTTTTCTGGCGTACCAGCACACAGTGGTCAGGAGGATTACAATGCGGCACTTTGAGACCTGTGTTACTGTGTAACCTCTGAAGATCCCACAGATTTGCAATCCGATTTTCATACGAGGCTTAGTGCATGCATTACATTGTTATTTATTTTTGACTTTGCAGTGCCGTGCAACCTGCATTATTTTTTCGTTTTTAGTAGACATGTCTTGCGTGGTGGTCGGATGGCTGATCGTGGGCTCAGAGCGCCTGCTAAGGAAAGCCCCTGCTGCATGGGCCCTGAACCCATCACCGAAGGGGGGCTGATCCGGGTCATCACACTGCCCCGGGATGATTGGTGAACAGGACTGCGGAAGGGCTTGGGTGCCGTGCAGTGCTGCGACACGACCGCCACTGGTTGACACGCACTGGCCAGCCGCCAGCTGGACGTTCCGTGTCGGTCGGACGAAAAATGCCGCCGTGGGGATGGCAGACTGCTGATTTCAATTCACACTGCATTCTGTTGATTCATCTTGACCAACAATAAGTTTGCAGAGCATGTTTTGCATATTTGTGGTTTTACGCGGCGGCTAATAACCGAATTGTAATGGCGTGATGACGCGAGTATTGGCTCAGCCAACGAGCTACTGTGGGTGCCTGACATGCTGTATGGTATTTGTAATGTGCTCAGTATGTACATTATGGTTTGGAACATGTAATCCAATGGATATATGCATATAATGCTGTTATTCTGCTCATTTCGGTAGGCGCCCAAATTAAAAAAATTAGATACGCGCCAGCGACCGATTTCGTCTCGATCTTGATATCCATTCCTTAACATAAGGGAACTGTAAATTCCCGAACAAGTTACGCAAGTTTCCACCAAGTGAGAGCGCAATGTGCAGAAGTTTGAACTGTCGACATCATGAGGCGCATGCCAGCGCCTCATGATGCGTGTTAGGGGTCTTGGAGGCCAGTTTGATAGTAGCGTTTTTTAGACGCCATTCAGGTCAGGAAATCCATGGTCATGAGACATCAGCTGGATTATGTGTCATTATTGCCAGATATCAGGGATGCATCACAGGTTTATCAACTTTTGCACTTCACCACGTGGTTCGTTATGGATGAAAAACTAGAATTGCAGGGGGGATTACAGTCGATTTTCCCGAGAAGGGCAGGTGACTTGTGGTTTGTGATCCTGCACGGCGCGTTAAGCCGGTAACGGGCCCCAGATCGGCCTAGCCTGGCTGGTTATGGTCACCCCCCGCCGGAGCCGCCGCGCCCTTCGTCCCCAGTCGCCACACTGCTGATGGCGGCGACAGGCTCTCGTCCCGCAGTACTTCCAAATAATCGTTAGTGTCCCGGTGGGGTGCGGGGCGGGGAGGGGGACCGGTGATTTGTAAAGCCAAGGTAGCGGCGTCCGTGGTCAGGCTTATCTTGTGGCAGTGCTGATCAGGTGACAAGAATTTGTCGCGGAGTTTCGCTCAATTCCCGCCGACTCCTTCGGACCTTGGCCGATGCTTTTTTTGCAAAATTTTTCTCGAACCTGCCAAGGCTGAACGGAACAACCCAGACATTTGTTCTTTGGAGCGCCCCAGCACGCTGAGACGCTCCCTCGTGTTCGTTGCAGGTGACTGACCTGCGTGAGTTTGTCGGGTGGTTGAATAACAGGGGTCAGGTTGGTGACAGCTGTAACTAGTTTTTTGTGGCTCGAGCCGTTAGCTTATGGCCAGGTTTTGTGACAAACTACGTGAGCAGGTCGGCGGAATGTTTGACCTACGCACGCGCCCATCTGCCGGCAGCCTGTGTGCGTCTGCGGCGGATAGATGGCGCCCCAAGCGCCGCCGCGCTCTGGGCCACCTCGGGCCGGGGCGACGTGCTGGTCAGTGACCAGCAGCTGACCTCCGTGGAGCAGGAGCTGGCTACCGAGACGCGCGCGGCGGTGGGTGATCCGCCACGACCCGGCTCTGCCTCCCCCTATTAACCACGGAGCCCTCCCCCCCCCCCCCCGCCCCCGTAGCGACCCCGGAGCAAATGTTTTCGCCGCTATCGATGGCTTTCCACGGGTGTAACAGCCCACAGTCGCTGCGTTGTGGTCGATGTCTTAAGTGATTTACGGTATCACTGTCCTGTGTGATTTACGGCCGGAGACACTTCGCGGTGTTTTGTAGCGTGAAAGTCGTTTTGCTTGTCTCGTTTGCGGGTATGATAACCGTTTTTCGTATCCTCTGTCCGACCTTCAAACGGTTTACGGTTAATGTCGACGTTCGGATAGTGGGGTGACATTCACTAATCCCCGCCACCACAGCTCGCGCGCGGCCTTCCAAAAGCTGGCACACCCCGAGCGCCGGCTGAGCCGCGCTCCAGCCTGAGCCGGCGCAGTGACGTCACCTGACAGCGTGCCTCCGACAGCTGGCGGGCCATCAGCTGCTTGTCGACTCGGGCGGCTGCGCGCTGCCGCTGCTGCGCAAGCTGGAGCGTGGCTTCACGGACGGCTGCAGTCTCGTCATCCAGTACAGCCTGCCGGCCGGCTCCGGGTGCGTGGCCGCCTCGGCCCGCCGAGCGCCGCCCGCGTCGGCGGACCGTTGTCTCCGCTGTTCGCCTGCCGTGCGACGCTCCCCGCCGTGCCACGCTCCCCGCCGTCCCACGCTCCCCGCTGTGCCACGCTCCCCGCGGCCCGCCCCAGCGGACCACTCTCCGCTGTTCGCCTGCCGTGCCACACTCCCCGCCGTGCCACGCTCCCCGCCGTCCCACGCTCCTCGCCGCCCGCGCCGGCGGACCGCTGTCTCCGCTGTCCGTCTGCCGCCGTGCCATGTTCCCCGCCGTCCCACGCTCCCCGCCATGCCATGCTCCCCGCCGTGCCATGCTCCGCACCGCCCGCGCCGGCGGACCGCTGGCGGATAGGCGCCGTGTCGATGTCGGCGCCTGCTGTCGTATTCTGTGGCACACGTGTTGGGGAGGTACAGAATGGTCGTGCGACTGGTGTGCGAAGCGCTGACACGGTGGCCCGGCTGTGCCGCAGCGGCTTCTTCGTGAACCTGATGACGGGCAAGCACGTTAGCGGCGCCCAGGGCACGGACGTCGCACTCCACTTCAACCCGCGCATCCAGCAGAACGTACGGCCCGGGGCAGACAGACGGACGGGCTGGCTGGCTGGCTGGCTGGGAGCCGCTCCGCTCCGCTGGCGGGGCTGGCTCGTTCGGGCATCCTTGCGGCCTCTGAGTAGCGGTGGACAGGGAGGGTGGATCGTCGGGATGGCGGCGACGGCGTGGATGGGGGGGGGGGGGGGGGGGGGGAAGGGGGAGCATAGCCGTTTCACTGAACTGCTTATCCGATGTGGCCTAACCGCCGGCTTTGATCGATAAGCGCACACCGTGTGACCGGTCATGCTGTGTGCCTGGACTTTGTTTGCTCGAATGCAGCTTTGTTATTCTCGCTAGCCTTCAGTGGCACTGAAGTCCGATGGTCCACGTTGCTCCGAGTCACCTGCTCCCCCGACTCGAGGCACTGTGCGCGGCTCATCCGGCGCGCCTCCCTCCGCAGGCGGTCGTGCGCAACTCGTTACTGAAGCAGGTCTGGGGCCGGGAGGAGCGCGCCGGCGAGCAGCCGTTCCGGCCCGGCTCCCACGGAGAGCTGCACATCATCTGCCAGCGCGACCACTTCAAGGTCGGTCAGCGGGCGCCGTCCGACCGGTGCCGCGGCAGCCCTGCACTCCATGGTGGGGGTGGCTGCTGGGCGGTGGAGGCATATGACAAGGAGTCGCCTGGCGGGCGCTGTATGAGTGGGGCTATCGGCGTATCCTAGAGCTCTAGTCATCATCAGCAAGGTGGGTATCTGGCCCCTCTGGCCCGCAGCGCGGACCCCTGGTGTACTTCTTTGCAACCAACAAGTCGCCCACGTTTTGCTCGGTGAAAGGTCTTTGCACAAGGAAGTGGCTTTGAAGTTTGCGCGAATGAATGCGCTAGCGTTTGAAACGTCTCCCCGAAGCGGATGTAAGCGAAGGACGCGCGCTCCTTTCGCGCATTCTTTCTCCCAACAGCTTAATTGTCATGCAAGCATCCATCTTTTTTTGTACGGGTCTCTTAGTCATGGTATTGGTTTTACCTGAAATGCGCTGCCGTCTTATTCCGCATGGGTCATGAGGATGAATGTTGCCGGTGGCTCATCTGCCGGGCCTGCTGTCAGCGACGCCGTGCATGGACGGACCTCGCGATAAATCACGGCGCGCCATGTCAGACATGTCGACCACCTGCCCACAAGCCCGCCAGTCGACCGAAAATCGGCCGCAGGAGCGGACAGTCGTCTGGCACGGCCTAGGATTGGCCGACGGGACCGCACCCGGGCTGCTCGGCCGTTACAGGACCGCGGGGGCCGTAACGGCCGAGTGTGCTTATCGATCAGTGTTACGCAACGGGGCGGCGGTCCCCTCCCCTCTACTGGTATATCACGGAGGATTAGCCGACCAGATCATCTGTGGGCTGCGGGAGCGGCACAGGACGGGGTGGGGGCGGGTGATTGGTGTTATGCAACGGTAGCGGCTGCTTCCCAGCGTCATACAGGTACCGTTACGCCTCGCCGGGAGGCACTGGATTTGAGCCTGTTGGCCTTGAACTCCTGGTTTTTCGACATTGTGAGTTCAGAACGCTTACGCTGACAGTTAACGAACTTCATTATCCCTGGGGGTACTAGTTGAACGACGTTATCATTGATCGAAGATCGGTTACACCGGGGTTTCGAAAAACGGGCATTTTTTGTCTTTGAATAGCGGTCTTCCAGACAACGACGACGACGACAGCACAATCCATGCCACTTTTTTCTAAAGGCCATCCCCATGCTATATGGTTTGATGTTTCATCCTTTCTCGAGAGACCATGCCGCGGTTCGCAGTGGACGGGAAGTGCAAGATAGTGGCATAGTTCTTCGAAACACAGTCGGTGCACTCAAAGGGAGTCTAAACAACAGTTTAGTGCCACAAGTGCCATCAAGGCACGCGATTTGGCGCCCTGCTCAGGAGTTCATGGCAAAGAGCAGCCATAAAAAGGAAGTTCAGTCCACGAAAAGGAGCGGAAGGGATCCCGGTGGAAATAACGAAAGCAAGCGAATTCACCAAGCAAAGGCTTTGTTGGGGGAGAGGGGCTCCCAAATATCTCCATTGACTATATCTCAGGGGATGGCCGTGGCAGGACCGCAGTGTTCAGGATGTCAGTTTAGTCTGTTCCCGCGCCAAGGTGGGCACGCACTAGGAGCTCTCGCCAACCAATCATAACGCGCGCACGCGATGTAGCTCCTGGCTGCCAGGCCAGTGCGGATTCAACGCAAGCGCACACAACAAGGCGCACTCTCAAGTTGACAATAAACTCATGAGTTAACGTTCGCGAAGCACCCCTGCACAGTGAGAAGTACACCGCCTGATGCGCTATCAAGAGTAGACACGCCATTGGTCCCTCCTGGCTTCAGTACAGTCGAAGGACTTCAGCGGCTGTAGCGGTTAGAAGGTATTAGTTAGTCCTTCATAAATTTTTGGCGGGTTCGAAGAAAGTCCGCGCTAAAATGTATCCCGCCAGTGGTCTCGGCATGATGGTGCGACGGCACGTACGGCGGAGAAGACGTGGTGGTGGTTTGAAGGACGATTGGACCAAGACCAATTTCCTTGCAAGGGTTTAACAACTAGCTGGCACATTCTCGCTATTTGGGGCGGCAGAGTTCTTCCCTAATGGTTATTTGAGCTCGCAAGTGTGTTCAAAGAGCCCGAAAACCAGTGTGGAACTAAAAAAATGGAATAGGAGAATCACCGTAGGGTAGAGGAATGGTGACACAGAGGAGTGATGGAATAAGTGTGGCGGCATTGTGAGAGCCAGACAGCCAGGGACACACTACGTCGTCCCTTAAGTAGCGAATGATCGGGTGGTGCAATGACTAGAGCGAAATGTGGGCCACGTCGAGCACGTGTTCCATCGCTCAGGCTGTGAGGGGCCCTGAGAGCTGAGTCGTCAGATGCAAGATAACGACATGCTCTTTCCTATGATGCATCGTTCGTTTTGCAATGCAAATACGTCTGAAATGTTAACGATTTAAACCCGCCCGCTTTTCCCGGAACGCCATGTATCATGAATGCTGGACGCTTGCAACCTGTGTTTATGGTCGTGAGCGCACATGCTATTATGTGCCGTCTTTTAGCCGATATGTTCTACAACTTGCACCTCTTATCCGACCGATAGGCAGAAAGACTGTTTGTGCCACTTGCCATAGTGAAGGTCATGTTTATTTGAGCCTTGTTGGCGGTCAGCCGAAGGAACCAGTGTCCCGGATCCCGGGGTGCCGGGCTCGGGACCCTACCTTCACCCACCCCCACGCACCCCAATACTCGGACCCGGGACACCAAGCTCAGGTCCCCAACCCCACCCGAGCCCGGGGCACCGAGCTCAGGTCCCCAACCCCACCCGAGCCCGGGGCACCGAGCTCAGGTCCCCAACCCCACCCGAGCCCGGGGCACCGAGCTCAGGTCCCCAACCCCACCCGAGCCCGGGGCACCGAGCTCAGGTCCCCAACCCCACCCGAGCCCGGGGCACCGAGCTCAGGTCCCCCAACCCCACCCGAGCCCGGGGCACCGAGCTCAGGTCCCCCAACCCCTACCCGAGCCCGGGGCACCGAGCTCAGGTCCCCAACCCCACCCGAGCCCGGGCACCGAGCTCAGGTCCCCAACCCCTACCCGAGCCCGGGGCACCGAGCTCAGGTCCCCAACCCCACCCGAGCTCGGGGCACCAGGCTCGGGACCCCCCATTACCGCCACCTGCCTTGGTGCGTGTGATACCAGCAGACCACCGCCCTCGCACGCAGACGCACACACACGCGCAGAGAGATCGGAGCAGTGTCTGTATCGGAGGTCTCCGCCGCTCTGCCGACCACCCTGTCCAGCGCGAGCCGTCGCCTGGCCAACGACCGCAGTGACCCGGCCGCGCCGGCACGCAGTCTTGCGTGCCGCATCTGGACGTCAGGTGGCGTCGTCCCAGTGACGTCATACCGCCGGCAGGTGCTGGCGCCCGGCCTCTGCACGCTGTACCGGCATCGCACGGATTGTCGACGCGTGGCGTACCTGGCCGTGCAGGGCGACATCACGGTCACCCAGGTCTCCTACGACGCCAGCGCGGTGAGCCAGGGCGCCGCGAGTGGGGCTGGCGCCGCCCGCCGGCGGCCAGCGGCGCCGGGTGGGGCTGTAGGACGTCTGACTCGGCAGCGCCCGCGTCAGTCTGCAGCAGGATATAGGGTGCTCACAGGTTTGGTCTGGTGTTAGATGTAGGTATTGTGTATTGTAAGGGCTTGGGATGTTACGGATATGTTGTGTGAATGTATCTGTTCCGCTCCTTATGGCATCGCAAGCGCTGCTGACTAGTGACTTGTACACACTACCGACGCACAAGCAGTCTGTGTCGATGCACTGTGACCTCCATTGTTTGGTCACCTTGACCTCGCGCTGTGGAGCCCGCCGCGGCCGTCTGCGGACCGGCCAGTCCTTCCCGACCGTCGCCCATGTCTGGGCCCGTCCCTCTGCCGCGGCCGCCGCATCAGCGTTCAGAGTCGGCGGGCGCTGACTGCCCCCGCACCCCTCCGTCCCTCAACCATCACACCCTCGCCTCGGCGACGGCCCTCCGCCGCCGTCGCGCGGCCGAAGTCGCGGCGTCGTGCTGACGGCGCCGGCCGGTGCCGCCAGGCCGCCGGCGCGCCGGCCGAGCTGTTCTGGCGCCAGCTGGGCGGCCACCTGCGACGGATCGAGACGAGCCCGGCCGGCGTTGTCTGGGCCATCGGCTGCGACCTCACGCCCTGGGTGTACACCGCTGCCACCGGCGGCTCGCAGCTGACCGGTCAGTGGAGCGGCGGGCCGCCGGCGCGCCGGCCATCGCCAGGAGGCGGTGTCGACGCGACGGGGTGGCGCGCGGCGCGTCAGAACCGCCGTCGGTGTCGATGCGACGGGGTGGCGCGGGGCGGGTCAGAGCAGCCTTTGAGGGCTAGAGCGCGCCGCAGGTGCGACGGGTGCGCTTCTGTTGGTGTGGCGCATCATGTGATGAGGCGTGTTGTGTGCACGGACGCGGGGAGATCTGGAGATCGCCGTGACGTCAGCAGTTTGACCTTGGGGTCCGGTGACAGTGTGCAGCTTGATCGCGGCATAAGCCAGTGGACGTGTTCCCGGCTTATCGTGTTCCGAGTTTTATTTTGTTTATCTGCTGGCTGGCTTGTCAGCAGACTGTTGATCGCCGGCGATACGACCAGTTTATGGCATCTGTCTCTGTCGCAGAACACGGGGGAAGCGGCCTGCTGAACACCATGACAGATACCCGCTACTTCTACATTTACGAGAACCAGCGGTGGAACCCGATCTCGGGTAGGCAGTGCTGCCGCTCCCAGTCGGCGGCTCCCCTGCCGTCGTGCGGCGCGATCACGCCGAGTGATTCGGTGCACACATCTCCGGGTGGACATTGGGCGCAAAATGACCCTAGAAGTCGACACGCCCTAAAACCCCAATCATCATCATCATCATCTCCGGGTGGACCATCAGCCGCCGGCAGCGCCAGCGTGACGCCGCCATTTGCGGTGTCGCGTATGGCGCGTCCTCTGCTGCTGTGGCTGGGGTGTGGGTGGGGCGGCTGCTCTGCGGCAGCGGGCCGTCTGAGACGCGACGTCCCAGGGTCAGGCGGCTGACGGGGCGGCGGACCGTGCCTCCGGGGGGCGCCGGCCGCACTGACGAGGCCGTCTCCGTCGGCAGGCTTCTCCTACCACGGTCTGGCCACCGACCGGCCGACCTGGAGCGACAGGAGCGGCCAGCTGGCGCTCACCAAGGACACCGTGCTGCCGCCGTCGCGACACTGGACCTGGGTGAGCGATGACGCGCGCCGTGTGAGCGATGGATGTGGTCTGGAGATGGGTCTGCGCGGCGCCTGAGACACCGCTACTGTTGCGACACCGCACCTGTGTGAGCGATGACACGATTAAGGGAAGCGGGAGGGGTAAACGCTCTGCTACGGCAGTCTGGGTTGTCGGAGACGCTGTCGGCCTCGCGGCAGCTGACACCCGGATGATTGATGACGATCTGTTAGCTGTTGGTGGCCTGGAGGTGGTCTCCGGTGCTTTGGAGACGGTAGCACTGGATGAACGTCGCCCGATGCTGCGTACGAGCGGGGTGGGGTGGGGAGGGGTGGGGGGCGGGGGTGTGAAGTTAGGCCGGGGCGGTGCTGCGTTCATGCTGCTGTCGCGGTCGGTATCTGACTGCTCCCCTCGTCTGGTCGCCTCGGCCAGGTTTCCACGTGGTCGGTGGACTTCCACGCGCCGGGAGGTGTGGACGAGGAGGGCTGGCAGTACGCCATGGACTTCCCGGCGTCCTACCACGGCCACCGCGGTCTGCAGGTGGGTCGCGGCCGATGCTCCCGGCTTATGCTGGGGATACTATCGGCTCGTGCACTCGATTTGCCAAGGAATTCAGGATCAGCCGGCTGGGGATCCTCTAATGCATGCACGTGTGAAAGGATTGTCTACACGGTATGGCTTGTGGGTTTCTCGGTTGCGTTTTCCTTTTGTAAAGATAGTTCAAAGTTACGGCTTCGGATAACTTACTCTGAAAGCATCTGCTGAGCGTTAATTTGCCGATCAGCCAGCCAGAACATGGCTTGACTAACCTAGTGTAACAAGTGTCGTGTGATGCGAAGCTGGAAAGGGCGCACGGTTCGCCTCCCACCGACAGCTGCTCTGCGTGTGCTCAGGACTTTGTCCGCCGGCGGCGCTGGTACCGCAAGTGTCAGCTCAGCACCTGCGGCCCCTGGGAGAAGGTGGAGAACGTCAGGCTGCGCGACCTCTCGCTGCAGGTGGGGGCCGTCCCGGGACCGGCCGGACGGCACCTGTGCCGCGCGCTCTGCCTCCGGCCGCCTACGCTGCACGAACCGGACGCGTGCTGGCCAATCTCTAGAACGGCCCATGACTTCTAACAGGGAATAAATCCCGTCATTAGATATACAGCGGCGGCCATGTCGTCGGCGCGGCTCGAGTTACCGGAGCTCTTCGGACGTTGAGTAACGCGTGACAGGCGCTCGGCCGTGCGGCTGAGGAGCCGCGCGCTGGCTCAGCTGCACCGCGGAACTCATGCGTAATGAAGCGGCGGCCGCGCGGGACGTCCGCTGGCGGGCGACCGGGAGAGCCAGGCGGAGCCGGCGGCGGCGGCGTGGCGGCGCCGTGCGGCATGCTACCGTCGGTCTCCGCGAGAACCGGCCCGCTGGACTGGATTGCTGTGCTGAGTTATTGGGTCGGGACGCCGCAGCAGCCTGCGCTAAACATGCTTATGCAGGCTATGCATAGCATAGCTTGCTGCATGGATTTTGATTCATTCTGATCCATCGCATAGGATTGTAAAAGCCTTCCATGCAAACATGCGGTGAAATTTGCAAGTGGGCGCAAGTTGTTGATTACGCCCCAGTCTATCCCGCCAGTGCTCTTTCACGGGACAATGGTTAGGGCCTCCGCACGACCCCAGTTCCTGAATTATGAATTTAAATACCAACTTACATGATGTCATGGTCGGTAAAGGGCGCGTTTTGCAAAGGTTACGAGCATTAATCTAGGTATCAGTGTGCCTGGTGTGACAGCACGTGAAGGACGAGTTTATCTGTCTGATATTTCAAAGCCTACATGTCGTAAATTAACGGAGTTTCATAGACTTTCCTCGTGGACAGTAGTCACCGTCAGGCTCCATCCTTCTGACCTCGGCCGTCCTCCGGCGGGAGTTAGTTATGTGGCGTCCGCACCGGCAAGCCGTGACCTTCAACACCTTGCCCCCGACTGAGATCACGAGGCGGCGATAATGTTTAACTGTCTCCGTCTACCCCCTCCCCCTCCCCCGCCGCCCTTCAGGAGCTGTTCGGCGAGGTGCATCTGTGGGCGGTGACGTCAGCAGGTGACGTCATGCACCGGGTGGAAGCGCGGCCGGACGGCACCGGCGGCGGCGGCTGCTGGCGCACCGTCAGCACGGACCAGCCGTTCGCGGCCGTCAGCTGCGGCGGCCACGGCCGCGTCTGGGCCGTCGCGCACGACGGCACCGCTCGGCTGCGGTACGGCGTCTCCGCCGACCTGCCGCTCGGTGAGTGTGACGTCATTGGGACACGCTGGCGGACGTCGAACGCCTCGGAAAGGCAGGCGCTGCGCTGGTGACGTCATACAAGGCGCGGGAGCTCGGTGAGCGGTGTAATGGATGAGCCTGAGGCCGAGCTGTTGACGTTGCGGTACACGCTACGCTTGCGTTGAACTAGTGACGTCATAGAGGGTTCAGATGTTGGTGAGCGATGCCATCGGAGACGCATGCTCTGGGCTATCGAGTCACATGAAAGACAGACAATTAGGGGATGACATAACAGGGAATGCAAGCGTTAGGCCAGTGACGCCACCGGAGTCGCAGACACGGTGCTGGTGACGTCACTGGAAGCAGTTATATTGCTTCTAGTGAAGCCACTGGAAACAGGCATTGGGGAACAGCGGAGTCACTGGAAACGATGGTACCGGACGTATTGGTCGTAAGGTTATGAGCCATTGAGTGAAATTGAAAGCAATGCTGCGGGGCAGCAAGGCCGTGAAAGAGTTAGCAACTGTGTGTTGTCACTAGACGCGGACTCTGGACTGATGACGCCACGGGAGACCGCACTACAGGTTGAGGGGCGATAGGGTAGAACTTTTGTAGCCGTTTTAGTTCGTTATTGCTATCATACCGGTGTGTGTTCCTCGTTGAGTACCTGCAATAAAAAAGCCGTCTTATATCCTTACGGGCGCGGGATTTCTCTGCAGCGGCCCTCCTGCTGTCAGGTGGCCGGTCTGGAGCCGGCCTCCACGGACTCCGTACCTCCCCAGCAGCCCGGGGAGCGGTCGCAGCTGGAGACGCTAGTGGGGACCAGGCCGCGCCCACTCCGTGTCCTGACCACTTTGGCGCCGCGCCCGCAGGCACCGGCTGGGCGCACGTGGAGGCACCCGAGGGGCGCAGACTGCGCCAGATCTCGGCCGGCGACTCGGCCGTCTGGGCTGTGGACGAGAACAACAGGTGAGCTGGCCGGCGGCGGTGGGTCACGCCGCCAGGGAGCCGTCCAGGAGGTGACGTGGGCTCCCGGCAGAATGGCAAGGCGGGCTGCTGAGCAGGCTGTTGTGATGTGTTGTTGGAAGTCGAACTTACGTGGGTTGTCGTTCCGTGTGGACATTGTTACTTTGATGTATGTATACGCGTATTGGTCATTACACAGCAGACGTCCCCGAATAGCAAGCTGACAAGGTCTATGTTTTGTAGACCATACAAGATGATGCCTCAGTCCCTTCGTTCCTCTGGATGCGACGTTGGGCTTCGGATGTCGAGTTGCGACCATCGTACACATGTACATCGTACACATGTACGCGTGTGTACATGTGTACGCACTACACACACGCGCATGCACATGCATGCATATACACACATACGCATGCACGACGCACGCACATGCACAACATATGCATACATGTATACATACACGCACGTACACATATATGCATACATGCATGCATGCACGCACACACACACGCGCACGCATACGCACACACACATATACATATGCACGCGCATGTGTGCGCGATGCATGTATGCATGTATGCATCCATAACACGTGCATACATACATACATTGCACATGCATGCATACATAAACAATGCATGTTTACATACCTACATAAACAATACATGTATACATGCCTACATGCATGTATACATACATAAACAATGCATGTTTACATACATACATAAACAATGCATGTATACATGCCTATATGCATGCACACATGTATACATAATGTATACATACATGCATACATACATACACATACATACATACATACATACATACATACATACATACATACATACATACATACACATATACACACATACACACGCACACGCACGCACGCACGCACGCACGCACGCACGCACGCACGCACGCACGCGCACACACACACACACACACACACACACACACACACACACACACACACACACACACACACACACACACACACTTGTTCCCTCTCCTGACGCTTACCCGCCTCTCGGCCGGCAGCCTGTACTGGCGTCAAGAGATCCTGCCCATCTTCCCCGAAGGCGTGGCCTGGCGGCACGTGGCTGACCACGTGGCCCACGTGTCATGCGGCGCCGCGGACGAGACATGGGCGGTGTCGGAGCGGCACGGCGGCGCGCTGCTGCGGCGCCTGGGCGTCTGCCCGGAGAGTACGCTCGGCTCTGCATGGCAGACGGGAGTATCGGTAAGGCGGGACACCGGAGGGCCTGGCAGACGGGAGTATCGGTAAGGCGAGACACCGGAGGGCCTGGCAGACGGGAGTATCGGTAAGGCGGGACACCGGAGGGCCTGGCAGACGGGAGTATCGGTAAGGCGAGACACCGGAGGGCCTGGCAGACGGGAGTACCGGTAAGGCGAGACACCGGAGGGCCTGGCAGACGGGAGTACCGGTAAGACAAGGCACCAGAGGGCCTGGCAGACGGGAGTACCGGTAAGGCGAGACACCGGAGGGCATGGCAGACGGGAGTATCGGTAAGGCGGGACACCGGAGGGCCTGGCAGACGGGAGTATCGGTAAGGCGGGACACCGGAGGGCCTGGCAGACGGGAGTACCGGTAAGGCGGGACACCGGAGGGCCTGGCAGACGGGAGTACCGGTAAGGCGAGACACCGGAGGGCCTGGCAGACGGGAGTACCGGTAAGGCGAGACACCGGAGGGCCTGGCAGACGGGATACCGGAGGACCTGACAGGCGTACTTATCCTCAGAGTATCAGAGTCAGAGCACGCAGAGTCTCGGTAAGATAATTGCGGGAGGGTTTAGCAGGCGGAGGTGTCGGTGAGAGGAGACACCGGTGGATATTAGGGAACAGAACATGCTCACGGGGACAGAGCATGTTCTCCGCCTAACATATAAGATCTGCATAGGACAAAACACTGAAGTGTGCTCGTGAGGCATAGCACGTTCATCTCAGGCAGGCTGGAGTATAGGCAAGGCAGACTACAGTCTCTAAGTGACAGAGCACGTCAGCTTTTCCTGAGAAAGTGAGGTGTATGTGAGAAGTGAAATACTGCAGCATAGTCTGGTCTCGATATGATCCGCTGCTATCGAGACGTTTAACCGTAAATGATCGGATGGAAACAACTTGCCAAAGCTTGGTGGTTTTAGTGTGGTGGCGCCAGAACAAGGATTTTCGCCTGCAAAAAACGTTTGATGATATCTGCTAAAATATGCAGCTTAGCCGTAGGAAGAAATCGCCACATCGAAGATTCCATTTGAAATATGTATGTCTCAATGCCAGGGAAAGGGTGCTCATTAGCCGCGTTGCATGCGGCTAACCGTGAATGCCGGGCGAAGCCTGTGTTTCATCAGCGGGAGCCGCGCTGACACGAGATCGGAGCGCCGGCTGGCGGGGCGGGCGTGTGACGGCGCCGGCGCTCCCGCAGGGCTGCTGGTCCCACGTGAGCTGTCGCGGTCTGCGGCCTGCGCCCTGAGCCGCCGCCAGCAGCGCGGCACCGTCGCCGCCCACGGCCGGGGCCGCGGCTGGCGCGGCCCCCGGGCGACGGCCGGGCGGCGGCCGCAGCGGCGCGCTGGGATGGCGCGCGGGCGCGGGGCAAGTGTGACGGGCTGCCGCTGTTGGGCTTCGTGTTGTGATGCTGCTATCCGGATCTCGCCCTGATGCGACCAGGCGCGCAGAAATAGTGCCGCGCAGGTTTGCTTCGCAGGAGGTGAAGTGGTGTGTTCCGCTTACGGCAATGACATCGAAGGAACCACGCGCGTCCTTAACCTTCAAGTGATAGAGTGTTGAATTAGAGATGATGTACAGCTTCGGTGGTCTCGTTTTGTTTGCATGTATACGCATTGTTTAGCAACCATCGGAACTTGATGCGACAGCGGTATTTTACATCGTCACGACACCAGCATTCCATTGGCGGATCCGTTTGTTCGCTCACCGCCGGCCGTGATCACGGTACTCTGGAGTATGTTGAGGAGTATGGTGAATCACCCCACATGTGGGATCCAGTTGTAATCATCCACTTGCGGGATGGTATTGTGGCCTGTTGTGGCGTGAAGGGTTGCTTGCGCTATGATTTTTGAGAGTTTATTTTTCGTACTGCTGCCAAGTTTTCGCCCAAGAAGAGCATGATTATCCTATGGTTACCTTGACTTTGCCCTGCCTTCATATTCTTACCACGCTAAAGATAGCCACGACGGTGCGATGGTTGTAACTGAAAACTACCGGCGTTCTTGATCTGCGCTGTCGCCAAACCTGCTGACTGATGCTGTCCAAATGCAGAGTATGTACGGGGCCGACCAGCGACTTCATAAACCGGCGCACAGGCAAGGATAAGGCGAACGAAACGAGAGGTGTATTTTTCACGTCGTTTCCCTTAGATCTTGCAAATGTTTCTGGTGATTCTTTTCAACACTTCCGTCCTTTCAAGTGCCCTTCGAAGTTTCTGTTCCCCTCGAAAAGTGTTTTCGCCTCTTCCATCCAGCCGTTTGCAGCGGCACACTGCGTCATCACCAGCCGGTCCCTACACCGGCTAGACAGTGGTTTCATTTCTTTGACCTCGATTCGATGATTTGTAATTAAGAAACTTCATTTAGGTAATCACCTCAGGAGTTGTGGTGTCTGCGATCCGGACACAGATACAGATACAGATACAGGGGATGTGTGGATGTGAAGAAACGTCATTCTCATTCCAATAAGTTGTGCACGTGAACACTCGTGCACGTTGAAGCTCATGACCAAGCGAACCAAATGGACCAAATTGAAACCAAGTGGAGAACCATTTGATGGTTACCAAGTACTTCCAGAAGCACTGGTCGTACACACTACTCTAGCACTGGTGCGTTTCACTGGCACTGAGTTCCCCTTCACTTCGTCCACGTCCACGTCTTCCCCAGTCCACGTCTAACGTACAGTATGTGTACAATATTAAAAACATCAACAAATGTATTAGAAAGCCATTAGATTCCCCGCGCTGTTGGCTTATTGAATGCGCCTGGTGAAAACACTTATTGTACAGACATATGGGTGTATTTTCGGACAGTTTGCGGGGTATGCCGCATTTCTTGGTTGTACGGCATACATCACCGGGTATTGTACTGAAGAATAAGTGTCCGGTCATTTATGTTGCGACGCATACAGCTGTGGGAAGTTGTCGTCACTGGAGTCGGCACTTAGGTGTGGTTGAGCGGGAAGTTCGGGGCTCGGCGGGTTGCGAGTCTGGAACCCACCTTCGGTAGGATGCATGTTCCACCTGTCTGGGGAAGGCAGCCTGCCAACCAGCTACGGCGTCTAATGCGTCCAGGCCGTGTGATAGGACAGTGCTGTGTGATATGAGTTAGCGACATGACTTATTGAAAATTGTTGAGAGCTGCAGTTATGCGAAATTTTTCAGACGAGCTCTTTCTATAGATGGAAGAATGATTCGGACTGTTGTCTGTGTCGTTGGTGTGATTACTTATGCACGGATGTAAAGATTACCGCTAGTGAAGGAGAATCGTCGGAAGAAGAAGAAGAATCGTAGAAGAAGAGTGTGATTACGCGGACCGCACATTTCGAGATGTGAATGATAACACCAACAAAACCACCTTTTTGAGGCCACACTGTGTGGTGATTTCATGCCGGTGCATGCTTCTGTGGTGCTGATAAATTTTGCTGTGTCGATGGGTATTACAAATATACACATCTCCCCGAGGTCACATGACATTGTTTGTCCTGGACCGGCCGTTTCGAAGCGTGGTTGGGCCAGGATGCGCAGTGCCATGTAATGAACGCAGGAATTTTCGTAAGCGACTGAGATTCATCGCTTCCGTAACGCAGTTCCAGAGCCAACAACGGAGCGCCCTGCACCGTTTATCAGGTATCTGAAGCCTGTCGAATGGCACCGGTAGCATCACACGCCCGCCGCGCAGCTTCCATTGGCGCCGCGCTGCGCTGGGCTGGCGCTGAACGTCTGAGAGGGGTCGCCGTGACCTTCAACGCCCGCTGTGTAGCCTCCCTGGGCAGTGCCGCGCTGATCCCGCGCTGGTCGGCGCGGAGGCCGTCTCGAAGCCTCATGGGTGCCCGCCTGATCCGCCCGTCTAAGAGGGTAGCCGTGACCTTCATGCCCGCTGTATAGCTTCCCTCGCAGCGCCGCTCTTATCCCGCGCTGGTCGGCGCTGAGCGTCTGAAGAGGGGTCGCCGTGACCTTCAGTGCCCGCTGTATAGCTTCCCTCGGCAGCGCCGCTCTGATCCCGCGCTGGTCGGCGCTGAGCGTCTGAGGAGGGGTCGCCGTGACCTTCAGTGCCCGCTGTATAGCTTCCCTCGGCAGCGCCGCTCTGATCCCGCGCTGGTCGGCGCTGAGCGTCTGAAGAGGGGTTGCCGCGGTCTTCACACGGCCGAGTGGTCAACGGAAGTGGGGGAGCGGGAGGACTGAATGGCATGAGCTTACGTTCACTGTGTACTCATGTTACACCTTGATTGGAGACCAAAGAAGAACGGCAGAAAATGCGCAGATAGACGGAAGACTGCACGCTGAGCCAGATCCGGCGTGTTATACTGGGTCCGCCTCGTAAGCGGGGTGGGGGGTATGGCAGCGTTTAGGCCAAAGACTCGACAGGTCACAGTTTTCGTTTGCACAACTATTCTTCTGCGAAGCATAACCCAGCCCGCATTTCAGCGCAAGTGCACATAGCACGAGTGTAGATGTTCCAGCAGTAAGCATGATGAGTTGAGACAGCTTCGCCGGCGGCACTGCGGCCAGATAAGTAGCAGGCTTTGCGCCGTTCAGAGCGGGCCGGGCGCTCTCAGCCGACGTCCTTGCAGTGTCGGCGTCTCAAGCTGCAGAGATTTAGATGTAGCCGTCGAGCGACGCGGGAGCATTGCGGGAGTTATGAGGACTCCGGAACTGCGTGGTGCGTGCCTCCTGTGCCGCTCAACATGCGTGCCTGCAACCTGAGAGCCACGCGTACGTGGCGGGATAACGTCGATCCCTGACTTCGCACGCCGAGATCTATACAGCCTACGATGTTGTGAGACGACAAGCTCACTTCGCCGAGAGCACGTTAGTCGTTGGAAGGCCGGACGATTCCTTCAGAGAGAGAGAGAGAGAGAGTGCGCCGCGAAGAACGACGCCCGTCCATAGGAGGCTGACGTCATAGATTTAGTGAAAGCATAAGGTCCACCTGCTGTTGGTGGGAGCTCAACATTAGCCATAGGATGATGTCAGGAAAGAGCCAACTTCAAAGAGGGCTCAGCCCACTCACCTTTGGGGCGTCCGTCGCCTTAGATGGGCACGGAAATTGTGGCCTCTGCTATCACAAGGCTAAGCAAAACGGGTTCGCATTAAACAAGAGGTGTTTCAGACGGATATGATTCGGATCAAAAAAGTGCGCGATGTGCTATCGTCTGCTCGCTGGTCTAAAGCGCATTACCTTGGGACGTGCAATCATTGTGCAACTGCCAGCTGCACACCGCTGTTGGGGCGACCTTTTTTAAATACTTCTGGTCGAGAGCGAGTTCGTGTGATACCTCTTCTCAGGAACAGCCCCCCCCCCCCCCTTGCTCCGTCGTGATGTATTCCTTAGCCCTCCGACTCTCACGACACGGCGCTGGCAGCGGGCGGATTTCCCAGCGGGAGCCGTCCACGCGTCCCCTGCCGCCGCGGGGCGCGGTGGGGCCGCCCTCTGCACCCTTCGCGCCTCTCGCCGGCCGAGACCGCTCTGACCTCGAGCGAAGGCCGTCTTCTGTGCCGGCACCATCCGGATGTCGCTCCGGCCGGGCCGACCGCGCGGCGGCGGGTCACGTGGGTCATGGCGCCGGCCATCGTCCGCGGCGGTTCGAACCTCAGACGACCACGTGGGGATGGGCAGGCGGGGATGATGCATGGAGATCCGCGCTCTGAGCTGGCAACCGGTTGGCGCCGGAGGTGCCGTGGTCGCCGGCCGTCCGGCGGACGGGATGGAGGCGCAGTGGCTCCGAGTCACGTGCGCCCAGCGACGCCTTTGAAAGCAGCCTTGGCCTCGGCCTGACAGCGATGAGGAGCTTTGTACCGTTAAATGTTCAACCCTGGCCCGGCAATTAGTGGTGGCACGCCAGTATTCAACACAGATTCAGGCCTCTTTTTAAATGGCGATCCTTAAAATGAGCTATGACAAAGATGCATGAGTGTGAGGATAAGTGACAGACGATAAGATACTTGAGGCACGTGTGTTAAGTTGAGGATGACTGCCCTGGGTGGATGATGAGCAATTACTTGGACCATTAAGGTTGAGGAGAAACAGCGAGGTCCCACGAGGAGCGTTCATCAGTGACTTTGACTACCCATGAGAAATGATGACACACATGAGCGATTACGGCCCTGTATGTGCAGGCATGAAGATGGCAAAAAAGAACCATCAGGGCACAGAGTTCCATCTTTTGGTTCGCTGATGTAATCAATTTATGGGGATGCCATCGTGCGCCTCTTAACTCACAGGTGCTGTGCTAATGCATGAATCGAGCCATGGATGCGTAATATGCCCGGGGTGACTGCCGCGCTTCAAATTCGGCCAGGTCCACGCTGGATGAGGATGGATATACGTGCGTTCAGGAAGCTGCTTCCTCATACCGCTTAATTAGCTTTACGTGTAAATAGCATACTCCACCGTGCAGGAAAGCGGTGCAGGAATAATCGCTTCCTGCACGATAGAACCCCCTCCATTAAGTACATCCTCTTAACGTTAACTGGACCATGCAACCACAAAAAACACTGTTCAGGTGCATAGCATTTTTATGTTCCCCAGTTTTCGGCAAATGTAAATAGGCCCTACCAATAAAAATAGATTAAAATATAAGCCCATCTCACCAAATCTTCGACAAATCTTCGAAAATAATCCGATCAGGTCAGATCCAGCCAGGCTAAGACGCAGCAGATGGATGTCGTTCCTTATTCACCGCCGTCTTCTTGCTTCATCTTCAGGATCGTACTGGATGAAATAGCGTTGAGAATCCTTGGGCTCACATTCAGGCCACCATTAATGGAATCCATTTGATGTGAGCAAGGCTTTGAACTCTCGTTTTTTTTTTACTGCTTTGTGAGTTAGAACATATTGGTTTTACCTTCATCGACCTTCAGCACAGCCGAAGGCAGGGCGTGCTGAAAAAGCGACATTGTCAGGGATACATCAGCTGTGCTGTCTGGGCTCGACGTTTCGAGGCCCCGAGCACAGCTTGAGTCAGCGCTAGCTTGACTGCGTCCATTAGCCAATACCCGCTGGTATATTGAAGGTATAAGGTGCAAGTGAGGTAAGGTATCAGAATATTATCTCCCAGTTCACAACATCGTTGAAGTTCAGTTTTGCCACTCAGGGACATACGCACATAGTAGCCCCTCCCTCGGGCAGGTGCCCCCCCCCCCTCCCCCTACCAAATTTAAGGTGCGTCTATACGTGCATGACCAAATGTTGACAGTTAAATACTCTAGGCAGACGCGTAAAAATCAGATCGAGAACGTACGACGTTGCTTAACGACACCCAAGAACTTGCCGCCCTTAAGACGCTGTAAACTCAATTTTCAGTTTTCAAACAGCAGTTTTCAGTTGTGCTCCTCCGTGCACCTCTGTGCAAAGGAGAGCTTTTGCCTCCTGCGTCGGTATTTTTTGTCATCCATGCCGTTCCTCCTTTCTTTTACATTTATTGTAACATTATTGCCTTCTTTATCGTTATCTTCTAATTGTACCCGAAATAAAATCGCTGAAAATTTAACACCGTAGTATTAGGTACCTGAGTTAGACACCTGAGTGAGTTAGAAGTTTGAATAATGTGTGAAAAATCTCTCCGAATTTTGCTGAGTCATGATTGCCAATCTCGGTTTCAAAAATGGTTGCCTCAAGGTATCTCTTCCGGCAGTCATTGCCCAGCATCGTTAAAAATTGACATACAACAGTAGTGGTAATTCCGTCAAGTTGGTTGGACTTGTCACCCTTGTCCCCCCGACAGACGCCAAGGACAGTGGGCACGTCACGTGCTCAAGTTACCCTTATGAAGTATACTATCAGCTGGTATCTCCTTGAAAAAATAGTCCGCATTCGCTGACCTGCTAAGTACTTTATTAAATTATGATTTCTTGATGAGGTCGCGCCGAAACAAGCCAGTTATATCCAGCGACAATTGCATGGTCTGTCGACTACTGAAATCTGGCAACCGTCCACTGCTATGTAAGTGATAAGCATCCTAAGCAATGAATAATCTGGGCAGCGGCATATTCTTTGGTTTGTTAAATCAGTTTAATCGGCCTTTGGCATTCGTTGTCGTACACTTTCATTCCCAGGCATTACACGTTGCACAATGACGAAGAGCGGCATCAAACCGCAAGTATGGCGCCGTCCCGAGGCCAGCTGCGGCCTGCAGCGCGGCGTCGAGGTCTGCCACGCCATGCGTCTGCACGGTGGTGGGCATAGCACACGGCTGTGCCGCCGGTCAGCCGGAGCCTCAGCGGTCCAGCTCGACGGGGCGGTCGTGCTGCCCCCCCCCCCCCTCCCCCTGGCTGGCTGCGGTGCTCATTCGGTCCCTGTGGTGAGCTGCGGGGAGCCGCAGCCCAGCTCCGGGTCGGTCGCGCCGCGGTGTTCCCTCCCACATGTTCGGACGCTTTCCGAGTGGTGCCCTGCATCAGGGCGCGGGATGCCCACCTCTCCGCCCTGCACTTCGCGCTCAAATCTGTGAAACGCTTGGCTTGTACCAACGGCGGCAAAAATGTATCATGCTATTTCTCTGGCACCGCAAGTGGAATGAGAGCAGGTTTTTGCGTCATTCCTAAATTACGCTGCGAATTTTTGGCACTCTCAAGTGCTCTCAACCTGGTTGCACACTGGTCACGTAGGCGAATGCCTCATTCCCCGTTTACGCTGTTCTAAGCATAACGTCCCAACAAAAGTAATACCCGTTTGGCCGATAAATGGGCTAGAAAGGCGAAACAAGCAGGGGTATGTTGCTTGTCACGAGAGAAAGTCAATGACATCCGGCTTCAAGTTTTAAAATATTTATGACATGTTTTAGCATGGTTTGGAACTGGGCTTGCACACAAGCGTCACCCTGTCTCCCCTTGCTACGCCTCGGTTACGCGCAATCAAAACTTCTCTCCCCTCCATGTGTGACGCGAATCACAGACGGTATTTAGTAATGAATGTTGATTCATAATTATATTCAGTGTTTAGAGACGCATCGACTGCGTGGCCAGTTTGTGCCCTCCATGAAGGTAGATTGTAAAGATGATGGGTGGCTAGTGATTAACGTGTTCCAAGGTTTTGAAAGTTGTGGACATAGCTTACGTGCTTCTGTAAATAGCACATGACACACTCACGCTGTACATGTGCTCTCGATGGGCTGTTGCCATCAGCAGAGTTATAATGATGACTTTTGCGATGGAGGGGGGGGGGGGGGAGGACTTGAACCCATGTCCCCTCCCTTGTGCTACGCGTAAGGGGGCATGCCCCCTCCCTTGAGGGGATTCACAGGGTCCAAAATGATCCATGACCAGCCGAACGGACGCAGTTTTCTGGCACAAAACACAACAAACGTCTTTGGACGTTTTTGGGCCTCTAGAGGACCGAGAACAGTCACAAGAAAAATTGGAGAACCCGTGAGCAGCCAAACCCATTACACTGTTCAGAGGCGTTACGCTGCTGCCAGGCCCCTATATGTCCGCTTGCCTGGTCAGTCTGATCACTAAGGAATGCTACACGTTGCTCTTGATCTCTGCATTTTCTCGTAGGACCCTACTGTTGGAGCACCATGTGCTAACATGCCTGGACACTGGATATATCAGGGGCCCATCCACGAATTCTTTCCGTTTTCCCGAAAGGACATATACGCTCTCGCCGGGCCTTATATGCCGGGGTACAGTTAGTTGCTCAGGGATCCTTTACATTGGTCTCGAGTTTTTTCCACTTCCTCGGAGGGCTTGTGCTGTTCCAGGGGCCCAAATAAGGTTAGGCACCGAGCCACTCGATGCTCAGCGGTCCTCTTCATTGATCTAGGGCTCTTTCCCTTTAATCTCGTTTGCGGAGGCCCATTCACTCCTATTGGGCCTGTTTCTTTTAACTTGCCCGGGCACTCTTCATCGTGCAGGGGCATTAATTCACGCCCACTAGTCTTGGGTTCTCCTTTGCTTTCAGGGCCCTGTGCCGTAGTCCTGTATGTAAGCCCGCCGAGGCGATCCCGATCGTTCAGGGCCCATCACGTTGGTTTTGGTTCCTCTCGCTTGCCCTGAGGGCCCTATATTTGTTCACGGAAGCCTCTTGGTTGGCTTGCCACGACACCTATGATCGCTCAGGTTCCGTCCCTATTGGCCCTCGTGCCTTAGTCTCAAATCAGCAATCAGATATGCCCCGATTATTTTTTCCGCGCAATTGTTGAATATCATTTGACGTGCCGCCGACGTCGTATGTGCCATTTCCGTTGGCTATTTAATTTTTGACACCTTTTATGGCTGTGCATCACGCTCTTATAATTTCATGCAATATATTTTTGAATGCTGGGATATTTGGTACCCCTTAAGAACAAAAAAGCAAAAGCTCTGGATTAGGTATTAGGCATCAGCTGATGATACCTACCAGCCGGCTAGCTATACATTAACTACGAATCAAGTTCGTGCTTGATTTTAATGGTATTTGGAAGCGAACTTTAGTTTATTTTGCCATGTTTTCCCGAAAACTTGCCTCAAAATGGCATGGCTCACCATGATCTGGAGAAAGGGAATCAGCTCCATATATGTGCATACAAGGCACGCCTAAGTTCTTAGTGCTGCGCACAGTTAGTTAGGTCTCCGTATAAACAATAGCATAATAAGAATCTTTAGATTTGCCGACCGGAATTCGAATATTTTTTTGGGGTTTGGTCGTGAACTCTAGGTGGGCCATGTTGCTTGGCCCTCCTTGACGAAATCCTGGATCCGCCCCTGCATACAAGGCGCGATAATGTTCTCACGGCCTTCCTAGGCCGTTTGCCTGGCTACCACACCAACTCTCTTGTTTCCAGAATGTCAGTTGGGTGTTAACCGTTCGGCTTACAGCACAAAAAGGAGCGGCGTAAAACTAAAAAAACATTTACCACAACATTATCGTACGTCATCCATGTTTAAATCCAGACGTGACGCCTATTTCATACACGTTTGTTAACGTTGCCGTCCATCGACTTGTGAAAATACCGAACGTGCCGCATTTACGTCCGAGGTCACGTTTGCAGAGACGCCCACGGGGAGAACGAACTCACAGAATCACCACATGCAGCTGATCGCCGTGCCCGCTCTCAGAACTGGACCACATAACCGCAAGCACACAACGGCATCCAGGAATGCGGCTGACCTGAGCGAGAGCCAGCTGACTGAGAGATCGCGTCAGAGCCTGATCTCCGTCTGAGGTATTCCGCGCATGGCGTGGGCCAACATGGCACCGGTTAACCTTGCGGCAGCGCTTTGTCTACAGCGGGCCGTAAAGTCCTCGCGGACCAGGTCAAAAGCAAACGACGCGAAACGACGCTCGCCGGAAATGCCTTCCAAGGGTGCTAATCACAAATGGCACACCAACGACTGGCACAGCCACACACACAGACACAGACTCAGAAACAGACACACATACGCGCGCACGCGCACACACGCACGCAAGCACGGACGTAGGAACTCACGCACGCGCACACGCACGCACGCGCACACGCACACACGCACGCTCGCACACTTATATACGAACAAATATGCGCAGATGTGCCTTGCGGCGCATACTTTCTGCGGCTACCACATGGCATTGCACGCACTAAAATGTTTAGAAATATTACCAAATATCAGCAGACTAGTGAGCGCAGAGGATGCCACTGCCGGCCACGCCGAGATCTTTACTGCGTGGTGGCGCACGTATCGGCTACTGGCGGCCTATCCATGCCGATTTTCTAGGAGCTCCTGCCGAAGTATGGCTCATGCGTGTACTGCGTGAGCACGCCTGGCGATTTTAACCGCAAAAGATCGCTCGGCTACACTTATCACTTATCGCCTTTATTAAGAGGTGGCTGAGTTCATTGGAGAGAGGCTCTTCCCCCGTTTTTCGCCTGCGATGAATAACCTGGACAAGAAACCGAATGAATGGGCTAGAAATTTTCCTGAGACTATGAGACAGTTTTCCGCATGAGCGGCTCGGCTCAACCCGGCCGCAGCGTGACATAAAAACTGATGCACGTGCGTCCACCGGTTATAGGGTCATGAAGCTTTCATAAGCAAGCCCTTAAGGTAGTGCTGTGTTAACTATTAGGTATTTACATGCAGGCTGACTGACCAGGGTTAATTCTCCTGCAATGTTGCAACTTAATTACGATGAAGAGCAGGGGTCGAAACCGGGTCCAGGCCTCGCTGACCTGGCGTCGCAGTGACACGAAACTAACATATTTTGCGGAGGAGAAAACGGACAATCGGATAAAGGCGAGCATTAGACGGTATCTGCAGACGGTCATGCGCTCTCGTGCTCAAACTAGAGAAGCATCCGTTTTGGGGCGCTCTTAAGGATTTACGACAGATTTATGAAGACGTGAAAGCAACCGCACAGTGCAGATGAATCCATCGCCTTCAGCTCTCTAACGGACCTCGAATCTATTCCACCCATGAGATCACTGGTGATCGACTGAGAGGCGACCAGTGACACTTTTTCCGAAGTTGAATACACATCGATGCCAATATACTGTTGCCTGAACGGACACAGATTGGGTCATGCACACTTCACAAGTATAAGGCCCTGTTTGGTGAGACCAAAATCCAACCGGCACAGTTGCATTTTTTGAAATGATTAGGTCGCGATTGCAAAACCCGCAATCAATTCCGAACGTATCTGTCTGCTCGATTAAAATTGCTGGACTGGTAAGACCGATAGCTCGTAATTTTTCTTAGCAAATCATTCGAAAACCGGCTCGCAAATGCCTCATTGGTGACCCCCCGTCGGTTAAAGCTGTTTAACAGGTTGCGCTTTCAGTGCATTGATGAACCGGTTGGTATTGGCGGTCTACACTAGACGAAACAACGTTGATAACGTGCTGGAATCATACCATTGGTATCGGTTGTCGAGAGTGTGCTTCATTCCCGTCGCGCAAAAAAATCAAACATTCCAGTTATGATCAGAGGTTTGCACTGCATTAGCACCAAGCACCAGCACTATTGCATTTCTGCGCTTGCTTAAATTTCGGTATCATTTGTATAACAGCTGAACACTTTTATGTCTGTTTTCGCCTCAACCGTCCCACACCACACCGTGGTGTCTTACTGAAAATGCATCACATGCATTTCATTCATTGGGTAAATGCATTTCCTCCATCCAAATGCATTTTGAATGCATTGGGTAAAAGGAACATAACATTTTTGGTTGCGTATGGTTGCACCGTGCACATTCTATTCCGCGCATTCTTCAATAACCTTTGCTGCCCTATCACAGGGATTTCTTTAGCATATGACGCTTCTCGCAGTTTGAACGGAATTGAGCATTGCGCGATATTTCTCTTACAGTATTTCCTGAAACAGATGATCGTTCTTGTCACACAAAGAAGCTTTCCAACCCTCCAAAATCACGAACATCTGAAATATAAGTGCTTCTGCGCTTTGTCTTGGACCGTAGCACTACGACTAAAATAATCCGTAACGAAGTACTGTTATCACATGCCCGCCTCCCATATGGCGCACACTAAGGGCAAAATGTCCATTATGGCAAAATTATTAGAGCATATAAGAGACATGTTGGTAAAAATGAAAGACTTGATGGGATTCAGAAGAATCAACGGTGGTGCTTTGCATTATTTTGTGACGCTCCTAACCATCCAGTGCTGGAATGGGGCCGTTATACCTTTGTCTGGAAAAAGCTTTGGAAAAAGCTATTGCTCAAAGCCTGTTTTCTTTGGGAATTAATTGCTGGTCATAACCGTCATTCTGCTTAAATTCAGGACTATCGAATACATGATAAAGTAAACATAAAATTATTGTTGTAAAAATAAAATAGGGTAAACTCGCTCAGAAGCACAGCTTTGGGAAACCTAAGCCCTAACCTCGGCTCACCTCATCATTAACAAAAGTTGACGCCTCTGGAAGAGTGTACAGCAGCCTTCAGTATACTTAGCTTCAAAATGATTTTGTAACTTACCCTTCATGGTACGACACTCAACAGAACACAAGAGCGTACAGCATAACTGAGCTGTGGTTAATTGTAATCGTTGCACAAAACTAGGCGTGCATAGCGTAAAAATACGACAAAAACTGAGGACGCCGAAATATTCAAGATGGGAATTCAATTCGGTAATTTTGGTATCCCTCAAATGCGAACCCATCAGCGAGCCCGAACCCATCGTCATCAGCATGCATTCGTGTACCATTCGTGGCGCACGGCCTATCAGTTCAAGTGCTGTTTTGATATATTGCAATCATACAGGTAAAAGTAGTGACGTCGTAGTTCAGGTGATAAAGGAGACAACATTGGGACCATACGCACTATACAAAAAAGTGAGCCGACATAGTTTGAAGCACGATGCAAAATGAATAGCATCAAAGCAAAATCTTACACTGTAATGGAGCAAGCGATTGTGTAATATTTCAGGCGCCAGACGATCTCAACGTTGCACCCAGGGATCCTACCTCTCCCGCTGCCGCATCCGCATGTCAAGCCCCGCCGCTGCACCGTGCCGGCGCTCGGCCCGTCACCTGGCACGCCTCGTGCCATTCGACAGCGGCACGGAGGCTCCCAGCCCGCCGGGCGTGGCCTGCGCGGGCTGGAAGCGCGTGCAGCAGCCCAGCTGCCGGGCCCAGAGTCTCCTCTCTAGGGGAGTCGGCCTAGCGGTGCGACAGCAGATCTACCGCCGAGCGCATCTGTAATGACAGTTCATTAACCCCGCACCGGGACACTCACGGACTTCTCTCACCGTCGTACAGCTCATGTGACTGACTTAAACTGTGCCAGTCCGCACATTGAAGAGCAGGTGAGTCACCGCGACACCTCAACAATCCAGTGGTGCTGATTCCATGGAACCAGTCGTTATTTGAGCAGGGTCCACGGATGCACGTGACGTAATGCGACCTTTGATAGCGAATGCAACTAATCTTAGAGCAACTAACGTGCCCTTAGGCGGAAGACTATGCTCGCGGGGTATTTTGGTTATTTCTCGACGTCTAAAACTGCCGCGGCTATAAGCGCGGGATGTTCACAGCTGACTCGGCCGTGAAATCCTAGCTGAACACGCCAGGCGCGCCGACCTTGACTGACGGAATGCCGTTGGCGTCTGGGATATCACAAAACAGAGTGCATGTGATGTGGGCGTGCGTCGGTGCGTGTGATGAATTCGTGATAGTTACATGCATTATGGGTATGCAACGTTGGTTGCGGATAGCCGGTTATCGAGTCGACGGCTAGCCGGCCGGCGCCGTCCGGTAGCCGACGGACCGA
Source organism: Pollicipes pollicipes (assembly GCF_011947565.3). Taxonomy (NCBI): domain Eukaryota; kingdom Metazoa; phylum Arthropoda; class Thecostraca; order Pollicipedomorpha; family Pollicipedidae; genus Pollicipes; species Pollicipes pollicipes. The sequence goes on from NW_023596576.1 coordinate 47,436,271, forward strand.
TCTTATGACGGAGGCCTGTTTCATAAGGTAACCTAACAAAGGTCAAAAGGCAAGAGGTTAAAGAACAAGTGAAATGAGATAAAGTCACGTGACAAAAGTCAAAAAGATAAAAGTCAAAGGCAAAAAGTCAAACAGGCAAAACGCTAAAGGGCATACAGGTGAAAAGAACAAAAGTTAAACGACAAAACTCAAAAGAACACGTTAAATGTCAAAAAGTGAATTGCGTAAAGTCAAGAGATAAAAGTCAAATGTAGAATGTCACAGGGATGAAGGCCAAAAGGGATAAAGACCGCGTAAATACAGTCTACCCACCTGTTCACCTCCTCCCCTTGTAACCCCCCTTCTTGTATGTGCAAGGGAAAAAGTCCAGTCTCACCATCCAAGTCAAAATAAAAAGGTGCCTGGGATTCATGAAGTAGCTAAGTTTAAAACTTTCGTCCACTGCACGGGCGCTTTCAGGTCAAATTCCGGGCACTCCATTGCCTCTGCACAGTCACGAGGCCTGTGCGTCTCATTTACTTTTAAGGGGGAGACTCTTTTATATGTCAGCACGGCTGCTTGCACGCTTACGAGGGCCTCGGTGTTGTAGGTGTAGTCAGGGCGGTGCAGCAGGGAGGGAGGATTAATTACCAGCCGAAATTTTTTAAAAGTACCTATGGCTTTCCACGACTTAAGCCTGTTCAATCGCAAACGTGGCTGTCGAACAAGAAGCAACGTAACGCTTATATATTTTTGTAGCTACATTTTTTCTTGAAACGACTTTTTACTTGTTTCATTCGTCTCAGTAAGCAACAGCCTTCCCAGAACGCGGGACGACCAAGCGACGTGAGATACATTTCTCAAAATTAGGGAGGTACGGTACGGTACGGTCCTTTCGGATTCGAAAAGCAGAAATTTCGACACGCAGCTTTGGATGGCGAAGTTCGATCCCAAGCTGCGGCCCGGCCTGTGCCATTTTCGCGCAGTCACAGAGCCGATAAATGGCTTATTCCAACTTGCTGAGCGGGGTTGGCTTCATCCCCTCCCCCTCACCTTTCCCGCGAACATCTGACCAGAGGCCCTCGGTGTGATTCGAAACCCTGTGAAAGCGAGGAAAGTGCTTTTGTAGTCTGTTCTGGCGTTGTCCATTTCACGTTTACCCTCTTTTAACTTTTGTTTGTTGACTTTCACCCTTAGTTATACCCCTTTTGACCTTACTCCATTCAAATGTTTTGCTCGTTTGACTTTTCCTCAGTTGACTGGCATTTTTCTACTTTAATAGCTTTTAACTTTAAAGCTGTCTGCCTTTTTTGCCTTCGACTTTTGTCCTTGGACTTTTTATCCTTGTGTTTTTGACTGTTTGCCCTTTGTGTTTTTGCCTTTTTGTCCTGTAACCTTTTCATGAGGTCCAAGTACGCACTGATGCACTTTGATATGCGGCACAGCGACTCATAGACTGCAAACAGCGTAATCTATCCGTATCTATTCGGTAAGATTTTAACCGGTATGTCCAGTTGTTCAATGCATTAAGAATTGACAGATCAAGTAAAACCGCCTTGTCCTCAACTCGCGTAATATACAACACAAGTACAACGTGTTTAAGTTCTTACTTTTGTTCTATGATAAAACTAACCTTCATGGTTAAAAACTAATACTAGGCCCTAAAGTTAATTTTCCTTTTCGACGTTGATTGGAACATGTGGACTTGGTCTCTTTAGTTCGTTGAGATTAACATAATTCGAAACCAGAATGCAAGAAAAAGGCGATTTCTCAAGATCTTGGTCAATTTCTCAATGTTCCACAGGCCTTGGAAGTCTTGCAGGGCATTGGTACAGAGTACAATTATTGGGGCTCTACGTCCCACCGTCCTCAAGGATCACTTCGAGGGATAATTCCTTTATTGTATACCATATGGAATGCGGTAGCGGTGCGACCGACACCCCGAACCCGTGACTTCGAAGCCCAGAGAGAAGCATCCCAATCAGTAAACTAGCATCGCACACCGTGTAAGCTCGGGTTTAAATGTGGCCGAAATCTCAAGGTCCTGATATGAATCTAGGTCCTGATACGCTGGAAACCGTTCGGTTCTGTTGTTTTTTTATCGGCGAATTGATCAGAATATGTGAATTCACCCTTCGAATTCACTCGAGGTCTTTTGTATTTGTTTCACGTATGTATTAAGCTATCACTTCTTATTGTCACGCGCCGCTTCCATTCTACCATAAATTGGCAGGATGGTTGTTGTCATTGACCAACAAAACAGGCTATGCCACTTCCCAACTATTTACTAGTTTCAAAGTACTCACTAATATGTCAGTAATAATTCCAATAATTTTTATGGCGGTAGAACGGGTCAGAAAAAAATAAATGTTTTAGTAAGCCCGCGTCCCGCCGGCCGGGCCGGCCACCGAGCGGTGCGGCGGCTGGCCGACCGCCAAACCCTGTTTCCCTCAGCTGACCGAGGGAACGGGCTGACATGGGACAACTCCTGGCAGGGGGATACCGCGGTCACACCAACTTTGAACAAAGGACGAGGAGGGCATGAGCTTTAGTGCTTGGTCCAGCATCAGCCAGTGGATGTGTTCCGAGTGACTGTGATAGACGGTTGGCTCATTCTTACTCATTGTTTCCGGCTCAATGAGTGTGGATGACAGCTGTTTTCTGACCGTCAAGTGCGCAACACGGATGTGGGACTTAGCAAGGTCGCCTTCTTTGACCCAGTAATGAAAGGAGACCGTCTGTCAAAGCGAGAGAAGAACAGAAAGCTGTGCGCAGCTGAGCTGGGAGCAAGCCTAGCAAATGTTGAATGTGAAGTCGAGCTACCGGACGGATGTGAGGTAGAGCTACATCACGCGCTGTCTAATTTTGTCCGAGCCACGCATTCCTGCATTCCGAGATGTCAGCAACTCAGCGAAGTGACAGGTGTGGACCCGAGTCTTCTTCATACATTCGCCGTTGTCCTGTCTGCTTTGTTTTCATTCTCGCCCATCAACACCCAGAAGTACGCGCCATATGCCATGAAGACGGCTCAGTTGTTCGTGCCACTGTATCCATAGTACTATTTGCCCTTGTCCGTACACAAACTGCTGGTTCACGGAGCGAACGTGATCGAGTCATTGTTACTGCCCGCTGGTAAGCACAGCTAGGAAGTGCAGGAAGCCAGACATAACCACAACCGATAGTATCGGCTCAGACATGCCAGTAAGACGTCAAGACGGGACACAATAGTGGACCAGTTCCATTATCTGCTGCTGACCAGCAATCCGCCCATCGCCAGCATCATCGAACTCGACATAGACAGATCCAGGCACCGACGATGGCCCCAGCAGGCCAGTTCGAACACAGTGGACATCAGTGCACTCCTCAAGGATGTCAAAAGATGTAATAACGACACAGATGAAGGTGAGGAGAACGCAGTGGCGCGGACGATGAATAGGAGTAGGCCTGGTTGCTCCGTTTAAATTGAAACAGGTGTGTCTTGCAACTAGATAGCTTAAGGTGACGCATATTTTTGCTTGCTTTACTTCTTTTTTGCATGTTTTGTGTTTGAGGCCCAACTCATTATTACGGCTTAAATTAAAAAGATCCACTCTTTCAGGGTGGTGTATAATCAGTAATGTTGTGAAAGAGTTGAATGCGTCGCGTTAATTATCTCGAGACAAACGGACCAAACAACAGAAAGCCATGGCTTTGAGCCTGGCACAATCCAACGTGCGCTGTCGTGCACGTGCGCCAGGTTGATGTGACTTATTGCATGCGTGCTGTTAGTATTTTTTTTCTGTATTGTGTAGGCTTCTGTGGCGTCAAAAGGAATGCGTGTCAATGATACGAGAAACTGTCGAAAGGATTTGCAACATTGATTTTGCTTTGCTTTATATGTTATTTTTGATATAACATAAAACCTACATTTGCCGTGACTCGTTTCAGCTTGTTAGCCAAGTGATTATTTCTGCAGTCATTGTGTTGCACATAGTAACATGTGACAAAAAATTACGCGACACTAATTTTGTCACAAAGCAAATAAAATACACGTCTGGCTTTCAAATGAGCCGCAAATGATGTTTTTATATTGACTGGTCGCTGATCTTGAGGTTTCGGCCGCTTCTAAACTCGAATTAACAGTGTGCATCGTTCACAAGATCAAGACACGTCACAGTTTTCCACCCCGTGAAAACCCGGTTGCCATGGTGATTAACCTCAAAACTATAGGAACAATCATATCAACAATGCCAATGCCTCAAAACCACCACTGGAGGGGGACGATTTAGAGAAGGATGGGGGGGGGGGGAGAGGGTGCACTCCAGTGCCCTTCAGCATTACGAAAAAGTGTCACGCTTTCTTTACTCCCGTTGCGAATTCGGACGCAGTGTAATCCTGTGGTTGGCCAAAGGAACTGCTGTCGTCACGGTTTTAAACCCCGTAAAATCCCGCTTGCAATGGTCATTAAACCCGTGGCACCGGCAAAAAAACTCATACTCAACGTTTTTTTTTTTTTGCTTGTCGATTGTTCCCAAGATACCGGCATTATAAGAAATATCTGGTCGATTTGAAACGCAAAATTACTGGTTATCTCAGACTTTCTATCGGCCAGAGCTATGGGCACCCAGCTGTCGCTCTCCACGACGTTCGCTGTTTATTTTATGCGCTTATTTCGTTTTGGTGGCTAATCCGACGCCGTGACGTGCTGCTGTCTCATAACTGTGTTGTAAATAAATGGAAATAAGAAAGATTATGCTTAGGATGAAGCACATGTGTGGGCGTGAGCGTCGGGAAGCTGCCAAAATCTGCTTAGAAGTACTGACCCAGCTATGAGTTGAACCATGAGATGGTGTTGTCTGGATGTTTAATAAAATATTGTATGAATTATTTGGCAGCTGAGCCCTTCAGCCCTTGAAGCAGCCCAGCTCAGAGCCGTTGAGCCCCTTGGCGGGAGTGCCAGCTCTGTGCGGCACAGGATGGGACGCTGCTGGCTCCGGGTCTGCCTGGCTTTAAATCCGCAGGCGGGCATGGTCCCACTCGTCAACGGTGTTGTCATCCCGGAGCCGCCGCGCCTGTCCGCGGCTACGGGCCGAGCCACGGGTGTCCGTGCACCACGGGAGGTCGTCCGACCGGCTCCATGTCCCTGGCGCTGGTCATGGCGCCCGACGACGTGGCCGTCCGGCTCATGCCACCCGGGCGATGACTGCTGGTCCTGGGACGCGGCCCCGCTCCTGCCGCTGCCCACCGCTGATGGCCTGCAGCGGCTGCTCTTCGATCCCTTAGTGGTGCCCTCTTGGCATCGGCGCCAGCAAGAGCTGCCAGTGACCACATTGTCGGCCGGCCTACGCCCATCCCTCTGACCAGAGCGCTGCCGATCCCCTGAATGCACCGCCACTGGTGCGAACCCCCGTGACAAACCGCCCGCGTGATGTACCATCATCAAAGCGGTGGACAGCTTGCCTCAGGCATCATGTTCTGGACTGCGGCGTCAAGAAGCGTAGCGCAGAAGCATGTATATATATATATATATATATATATATATATGTATATATATATATATGTATATATATATATGCACGCATGAACATAAAAGCTTAATCCTATGCCTTCGCGAAGTGGGGAACAGGGTTTCTAAGGTGAGGTATCAAAATCGTGGTGCAGTATCCAAAGCGTGTTGTTACAGTGGAGCGAATCGGAACTCCGACGCTCAGTTGACAGTGCTATTGTTGGTTTGAACAGAGCCTTTAATGGGCTTAGTTTCCAACTGATGGCAGAAAAGTAAAAAACCGTACCTTAGGGCATAATTGATCCATCTAACAGTATCATGCTATGGCCCGTTTGCGGCATGCTGACTTGTTGCAGTTGAAGCAGCATCTTCTGAAGCCGTCGGGTGTTGTGCACCAGATCTGTCATATTTAGGCCACCTGCCCGCAAAGCCTGGATTAAAAGAACTAAAAAGTGGTACCTCCAGTCTGCAGCAGCTGAAGTCTGCAAAGTCCGCAGCAGATTCTGCGGTCGTCGGGTGTTGCGGGCAATACCACTTTTGAGCTCTTTTTACCTGCACTTTGTGCTCCTGGGGGATTAAAAGTGATACCTCTAGTTCGCAAAAGCTGATGACTGCAGAATCAGCAGCAGATTTCGCAGCCAGTTCTTAGGATGTGAACGGGCCTTTACGCGTTAGTGCGTTCGCTGTACTTACCTGCAGGCTAATGCTGGACATTTGCAGCCTAATGTTTTGTGAGACAACGTTGATGAGAAAATCAGTCGGTATGGGCGATAAACTTAATGATGTGGCACAGCTATATTTATCGCCGGCTGAGGAGACATTCGTGACTTAAAACCACATAATCATCATGATGTGCATGATGTGCATGATGTGCATGATGGTAATGATGTGTATTCACATGACGACTATCGATATTTTATCATCATAAATGACTTTCCATTCGTAACTGAACAGTTGATTAATCTTAACGCATCTATTCTGAACGAAATATGTTGTTATAACGTTGATGTGAAGTTCACTGTTCGCCGCATTCAGCTCTGGAACACCGAAATGAACATTCTGCTGCGACCATTTACGGAAAAAGAATGTCATCAAGCAGCTGGTATGCAGCCATGCAGGCACTCTAGCAACCAACGTGTGATTTTTTCCTCAATTGATACGTATGTGGTTCGACGTGCGGAGATATATTAGATCTACCACCTAAAGAGAAGTTCTAGGAAAATTACCGGAGCGGAAGAAAGGAGGGAGTTGGGGGCGCCCCAACCACTAAAGCGTGTCCTACTTTAACGGACATTGTCGAACTGCCCCACGGAAGGTGGATTGTATGATGCTTGTGCGTGTCAGGTGTCCATGGAAGAAACATTACTCTATGATGCAGGCGAAACCCTGATTTGGTCCGACGTCCTCATGGATGGTCTTAACCTCGTGTTCTGCAGGGGTTATTTTCAGCACTACTTTGGTGTTTCTGTACTGGTTGGAATAGAATAGGGCGGGGGGGGGGGGTGGTTAATAAACGTAGGGTACCGAGAAATTCTGGCTTTTCCCCGCATATCAACTAATTTGAAGTCGAAGCAAAATTGTCTGCTTGTTTGATTTAGTGGCATTGTTGTGGGTATCCTGAGCATCGTGTCTAAAGAAGCTGGAAAGGCTTACTCTAAGTTAGAGCCAGAACCTATGGAAGTTGGGGGAGGTTTGGACCATTGTACCTGAAAAAAGTCGTTTAGCTCTTGATGCATCGTTGATACTATACCAGTCATGATATTATGATAATGTTCAACTTTTAGGATACAAGGAGGCTCTGATAAAAGTGGAATGAATTAAAAACCATCGTCTTAAAATGACTCCATGGTCAGCGAGGAACGGGTCAGCATGGCACACGACCAAAACGGTAAAATTAAAAAAACAGCAAAATTCAAAAGATAAAAACAGAACAAGGGCAAGTCCAGTCAAATGTCATCAATTTGAGTTGATGAGACCCAATGAGAGCACATCAGTTTTTGACCGTTATTAGGTGAGAGTAGAATTAGAACTGGACTAAATCCTGTCCCGATCCGGCCAGCTTTTGTGCTGTCCTGTTCTGACTAAACTGTCTCTGTTTCCATGTTCGATTCGACCTATGATGTATTTTCCTGGCGTTCTGCCCATGCCCCAGTCTGCCCGTTGCTTCGTTCGGGTCAGGGTGGTTAAGCGCCTCAGCTTCGCAGGGTCTGGGCCGGTCCGGTTCGATCTTTTCGGGAGGTGTGGGGAGCAGTTCACAAACAGAATCAACGCTATCAAACCATGTGTTCTTTGCAGGGGAGAACGAGGAGACTGAGCAGACGGCACTGACTCAATTCAGTCAAGTTCAGTCAAGCTCATTATATTCCTGCCCTGCCCTGTCCTGTCATATGCTGCCCTGTACTTTGCTGCACTGTCCTGGCTGCCTTCGTCTACCGTCCAGTCCTTACCGTATGTTTGTGTCGGAAAGCCATTGGACTTCCGTGCGTTGGATCTGCCAAGACCAGTGACAACTCACTGCTTCTTGGGTACCATGGCATCTACCGCCCAATCCAAACGGGTTTTCTATGGAATGCCTTCAAACAGATATGTGCCTGGTTCCGAATATTGGTTCCTGATTCCCACTGGTTCTTTCGACAAAGCAAGATGCTGCATCCTGGTTCCCATTGGTTCGTATACAAAACAAAACCGTGGATCTTGGTTTCCACTGTTTCTTTCAACAACACAAGACGTGCATTTTGGTTCCCATTAGTTATTTTATAAGCAGAGAGAGAGAGAGAGAGAGAGAGAGAGAGAGAGAGAGAGAGAGAGAGAGAGAGAGAGAGAGAGAGAGAGAGAGAGAGAGAGAGAGAGAGAGAGAGAGAGAGAGAAATATATATACATATATATGTATATGTATATATGGTTGCTTCATTTGTCTACCTCCTAGTCACCTTCGAAGTGCATAGAAGAATAAACAATAAAATGGAATATTCTAGAATATCTGGAATAGAATATCTAAAAGAACCGTTCAAAATGCCATAATATTCTTGGAAAACAGCATCTGAAATTTCCATTTCCCTCTTCTGAGCTGCTTCTCAAACTTTCCGGCATATCACGTGCCCAAAGTGCATTTGTGAACACCAGAAGCTGCATTTCAACACGTACACATTTTGATTGTGTCTGACATTGCTGTGGATGACTTAAATAGATTATTACACGTTAGATGGTGTGTTTTGGTGTGAGCAATAAAAAGTCAACAAAATAGAAACGTTGTCCTGCGTTCTCACACGGAGCAACCTCACCACCAGCAGCCTCAGTTCCTTGACGTCACATTCCCTTTGGGTTTTAGAAAGGCGAAACATGTGATACTAGCTTCCCTATCTGCGGCCTTGATGAGTGACGCGCGGTGGCGCCACGTTGATGTGCGACGTGTTGGGGATAGTTGTTGCGTGATTTGATTGATAATCATGCTGTGCTCTTCTCATGAAAACTGATGTATATATATATATATATATATATATATATATATATATATATATATATATATATATATATATATATCTCTCTCTCTCTCTCTCTCTCTCTCTCTCTCTCTCTCTCTCTCTCTCCTCTCTCTCTCTCTCTCTCTCTCTCCCTCTCTCTTCTCTCTCTCTCTCTCTCTCTACTCCTACTCTCTCCATCTCTCTCTCCTCCCGCTCTCTCTCTACTATCTCCTATCTCTCTCTCTCTCTCTACTCTCTCTCTCTCTCTCTCTTCTCTCTCTCTCTCTCTCTCTCTCTCTCTCTCTCTCTCTCTCTCTCTCCTATTCTCGCTCTCATCTATCTATCTCTCTCTTTTTCATTATTTCTGTGATATACGCACGGAAGAGCGGACCTTTCCTTTCAGGATAACATTAGGCAGCTAACAGCTCAGTTGCAGACCTAGCAGGTCTGCATCATGCCTGTATCGTGACACGTTATTGATTTCGTTCTCCTGAATTTCTAGTGTTATTAACATTGAAGAAGAGCAAATTTGTTTTATGGTATATGAGAAGCAGCCTGAGCAGATAACCGACAATGTTCATAAACTTAATTTTATTAAGTTACATTAAGAACAGCACACATTGCTGGACCTGATAAAGTGGGGTGTGTGAGCAGCAGCTGCTGTGAAGAACTCCTGGCGAGATTCTGGTTCTTGCTGGTTCCTGAACGTAATTTTAGAATGGATCTTGGTTCTTGATGAAACTGAATCCCCATTTTAAGCCTGAGCTGGATCTTGGTTCTTGCTGCATCTCTCAGCGTAATGCCAGGCTGAATTTTGGTTCTTGCTGGGCCCCTATGTCCAGTCCAAGTTGGATCTTGTTTCTTGCTGGTTCTTTCGGTTTGGTATCAGGCTGGATCCTGGTTCTTGCGGGATCTTTCGTCTTTATGTCAAGTTGGATCCTGGTTGTTGTTGGATCTTTTGGCTTATTGTGAAGCTGGATCCTGGTTCTTGATGGATCTTTCGACCTATTGTCAAGCTGGATCCTGGTTCTTGCTGGATCTTTCGGCGTATTGCCAGACTGGTTCCTGGGTTCCCGGGAAGAAATCTTGGGAACCAGGCAAAGGTTGCCTTCAAATAATTATGCCCATCTACAGGCTTGTCCTCGATCAAGGGAGCTGTCAGCACGCTTTCCCTGATTGGCTTTCTGGCCGGCGTAATCGGAGATTCGCGCGCGGGGCGGCACGCAGTCGTCGCACTGTCCACCAATGACCGGTCTCCCGGCAAATATTTTTGACAACCCAAGGCCGAATTCAACGGCGGATGAGCGTAAGTCGCCCCGGGCTGGGGGTGGGTGTGACAGTCTGCTATAAAACCGCGCTCCGTGTCCTCACTGGCACCACTCGCCCTGCTCTGCCCAGCAGCCGTCCGGTCCCGCCCCAAACATGAAGCTCGTGAGTATAGCACTCTGATCGTCAGTATATGTGGGAACTGCAGGCGCCTCCGTAAGATTCAAGCATAAGGTCTATGTCATGTGCACGGATATGCCCGGGGAAGTTTGATATCACCAACAGTCAAACCATGTCACCAACAGTAGAGGTGGTGGCACTCAGAAGCATTTTGGCTTGTTTGCTTGCACGCACCACCATAGGCCTGGGGCCCAATTTTCCTGAATCTCGGGGGGAGGGGGTGGGGCAACACCAAAGGTAGTCCCGGCGCCTCATCGCGTTATCCGCCGTCATTGGAACTTACCGACGCACTCAGCTGCTGATGCTTCATGGCGTCGCCTGCTTTTCGTTCTGGCAGGAAGGGCGGGCACTGCGGACAACCGAACCCCGTACCCCCGGTTTCCCATACGTGCAGTGGCTTATGTTACGTTAGATGCGTTAACCACTACCCTATCGGCACCCTTCACGACGCGATAGTTCCCATGGTTATGGCCGAGGTTACGCACCCACGGTTATGACCGAGAGCCACTACACCACGGGTGGGACAGGCTGTAAGCATTTAGAACTGGCAGACATGCTGTCGCCTGGTGATGGGATTCAAGCCATTCTCGTGTCGACGCTGACCTGATGCGACCTTGTATCACGTGCTGCAGGTGATTGTCCTCTGCCTGGTGGCTCTAACCTGGGCCGACAAGGACGCCAAAATCGTAAACCAGCAGTTCCAGATCAACGAGGATGGCTCCTACCAGGCCGAGTAAGAGCGCCAGTCCCAGAAGGCAGATGCTAGGCGCTTATTTGTCATTGTTATATCATATAACGATCATAAAAGCTGCATTCGCCCAATGCCCTGTTAATCACCCCATTATCGAGGCGCTGTGAAGTCATCACCTTATTATCAAAATTGTTGTGCGTAACAACAATGAGCAACCGTGATGTTTGGAGCATGCCATGTAATTTCATGTGGATGTCGAATTCGATTTCAACACCGCATTTGTTCATTTGGACACCTGTCCTTCAGGCACGAAACCAGCAACGGCATCCGCGCCGATGAGAACGGAGTCTCGTTCCCGGGTAACGAGCCGGAGACGGGCAACTACGTGAGGAGTGGCACCTACTCGTACGACTGGGAGGGCGTCACCTACACCGTCACGTGGGAGGCCGACGAAAACGGATACTACGCCACGGGTGATCACCTTCCCTAGAAGAGCCTTCTGTTTCCTCTTCCCGCTTCCTTCGTCCCTCCGTCGTCTTTGTCCCGTCTCCCACCACTGCGAAGAAGTGTGTCCGTACACCATGAGCCTTCTTGCCAGTCCCGCGTGTTATCTGTGATCTGTGGTCGGAAATCGCCAATATATTTAACAACGCCATTCGATTAGTCTACCTGTCCTGAAGAGAGGATGCATTTTTTTCAGCTGGCTGCAGTAGGAAGTGCATCGCAGCCTGATAGCAACAAATTATGTTCATCGAAAACTGAAAACGTCCAACTGAGACTGAAGACCGATGCAAATTGACCAGTCTTAGCTCGGGCACAAGAAAAGGCAATCGGTCAGTTCTCAAACATGAAATAAGTCACCGAGACATGAAACATGAAACGTGTTAAGGGTACCGAGAAATTCTGGCTTTTCCCCGCGTATCAACTAATTTGAAGTCGAAGCAAACTTGTCTGCTTGTTTGATTTAGTGGCATTGTTGTGAGTATCCTGAGCATCGTGTCTAAAGAAGTTGGAAAGGCTTACTCTAAGTTAGAGCCAGACCCTATGGAAGTTGGGGGAGATTTGGACCATTGTAGCTGAAAACAGTCGTTGAGCTCTTAGTGCATCGTTGATACTATACCAGTCATGACATTATGATAATGATCAACTTTTAAGATACCAGGAGGTTCTGATAAAAGTGGAATGAATTAAAAACCATCATCTTAAAATGACTCCATGGTCAACGAGGAACAGGTCAGCATGGCACACGACCAAAACGGCAAAAGTAAGGAAACGGCAAAATTCAACAGATAAAAACAGAACAAGAGCAAGTACAGTCAAATGAGTTGATGAGACCCAGTGAGAGAACATCAGTTTGTGACTGTTAGTAGGTGAGGGTAGACTTAGAACTGGACTAAATCCTGTCCCGACCCGGCCAAGTTTTGTGCTGTCCTGTTCTGACTAAACTGTCCCTGTCTCCATGTTCGATTCGACCTATGATGTATTTTCCTGGCCTTCTGCCCATCCCCAGTCTGCCCGTTGCTTCGTTCGGGTCAGGGTGGTTAAAGCGCCTCAGCTTCGCAGGGTCTGGGTCGGTCCGGTTCGATCTTTTCGGGAGGTGTGGGGAGCAGTCCACAAACAGAATCAACGCTATCAAACCATGTGTTCCTTGCAGGAGAGAACGAGGAGACTGAGCGGACGGCACTGACTCAGTTTAGTCAAGTTCAGTCAAGCTCATTATATTCCTGCCCTGACCTGTCCTGTCATATGCTGCCCTGTACTTTGCTGCACTGTCCTGTCTGACTTCGTCTACCGTCCAGTCCTTACCGTATATTTGTGTCGGAAAGCCATTAGACTTCCGTGCGTTGGATCTGCCAAGACCAGTGGCAACTCACTGCTTCTTGGGTACCATGGCATCTACCGCCCAATCCAAACGGGTTTTCTATGGAATGCCTTCAAACAGATATGTGCCTGGTTCCGAATATTGGTTCCTGGTTCCCACTGGTTCTTTCGACAAAGCAAGATGCTGCATCCTGGTTCTCACCGGTTCTTTCGACAAAACGAGACGCTGGATCCTGGTTATCACTGGTTCTTTTGCCAAAACAAGATGCTGGATCTTGGCTCCCACTGGTTCTTTTGACAAAACAAGACCCCGGATGCTGGCTCCCACTGGATCTTTCAACAAAGTAAAACCCTGGATCTTGGTTTCCACTGGTTTTTTTTTGTTGTTGACAAAACAAGATGCTGGATCTTGTTTCTCACTAGTTCTTTCAACAAAACAAGACCCTGGATCCTGGTTCTCACTGGGTCTTTCGACCAAACAGCACCCTAGATCCCGGTTCCCAATGGATCTTATGACAACACATTATGCTGCATCCTGGTTCCCATTGGTTCGTATACAAAACAAAACCGTGGATCTTGGTTCCCACTGTTTCTTTCAACAACACAATACGTGCATCTTGGTTCCCATTAGCTATTTTATAAGCACTGGCTTCATCTTCTGGTTTCCTTTGTTTTTCGATCGATGCCAGCTCCAGGTTCCCATAAGTTCTTTGCCGAGCAACAGCAATACCAACATGCCATGAATACTTAACACCATGTCTCACAGTTCACACTAGTTATTTTACCAACAATAGACTTCTGAGGTCAGAATATGGAGTACTCTGACAGTCTTTGGATCTTGGAAAAATCGGCCTAAAACGGTCACCCTGCACAACCCAAACACTTAACTCAAAAAAGCAGATCAGTACAGCACAGACAAGTCAAAATAAACAGCATGCCCTGACTCTGTAACAACAATAAAGCCTTTCCAGAAGCCTGAGCACAAGGCTCAGGCAGATACAGATTCATTATGTGCATGATAAAGCAGCATCAATGTGGGACAAACTTTGGTCTGCAGGTGGGCTGGACATGTGTAGCAAATTACTGCTGAGCTTTGATGGTAACCTGTGATATTGGGATGGTTTTCTTGTGCATATATATATATATATATATATATATATATATATATATATATATATATATGTATATACATATATATACACACATATACATAGGTATATATTATATATATATATATATCCCTCTCTCTCG
>NW_023596576.1:47451404-47501404 GCF_011947565.3 Pollicipes pollicipes
GATTTCTAAGTCACCGGAGAGGCGTGGTTAGTCTTATAAGGAACCTCGCCCCGTAAAGGTAGTGACGGAAATGCCGTTTAGTATCGATGATGGTCAGAGGTTCTAGCCTTGTCGCGGAATTAGTTTGCTCAGGGGGACTGGGGCTTAACGAATTGCTGTAGAATGCGGCAACATACTCTCTTCCGTCTGCTTCTCGAGACAAAACACCGGCGATACCACATTTGCTGACGTCGGCGTCGAGGATGTGCGTGGTCGTAGGGATCGGGTATGCAGGACCTGAGACGTAGCCAGGGCTGTCTTCAATGTCTGGAATGGCCCCTGGCAACTCTGGTCCTCGATTAACTTTTTGGCTCTCCTTTGTCAGGCTGTGTAGTGGGGCAGCGATCGTGGCAAAATCGCTAATGAATCTGCAACAGTACGCACACAGTTCCGAGAAACTTTGCAGCTGAGCTTTGTCAGCTGGAACCGGCCAGGCACGGACGGCAGTGCACAAGTCAGGATCGATTGAAGTACCGTACTTGTCTGTTGAACAGGTGGCACTTTTTGACGTTGGGCTTCAAATAAGCGCCCCTTAATCGTTTGAATACCTCTTGCAAACGGAGCAATTCCTCATCGAAAGTTTCGCCAAAAATAATGATGTCCAGATGAGCTAAAAGGCAATTCCAATGCAAGCCGCCCAGAACTGCCTTCATCAGCCTTTCAAACGTTACTGGGACAATGCAGAGGCCAAATTACATGACTCTGAACTGCAAGAATCTATTTCCGCATGAAAGAACCGTCACTGATTCATCCTCCTCAGTCATGCGGACCTGATGGTACCTGGACTTCAGGTCTAGGGTACAGAACCACCTTGCTCCTGTCAAAGCGTCGAGCGTAACATCTATTCGTGGCAGAGGGTAAAAATCCTTGGAAATTACATTGTTTAGAGCTCTGTAATCGACGCAGCATGGGTGATATCCATCCTTCTTCTTGACCAGTACAGCGTTTCTCCAGAGGCAGCTCCACACAGCTGCTATCCAGGAGGTCGCATAGGTGAGGTGGCATCGACTCGTGCACTGCCGCCACCTTTTGTCCCGTGTAGCTGCCGGAGATCCGTGCCACAGGCTCGCAGCTTCCGACGTCTGTTGATCCGAACAAGCTTGTCCGTGAGATTAGCCATCAGAACCGGAAACAACGGTCTTCCGGTGCCCACCAGCGTGCCAGCGACTATCTCTCCCCGTCTTGGTCCGTCTCCAGCCCCAACCATTCCAGGGACGTTGAACACTGCTTCGACGGGCCTGCAAGTGACCAAAGCTTCGGGGTGCTGGGATCTCATGACTGGCTTCCTGATGCTGACCCTGAACGCCTTCACTACGTCCCTTTCCGGTACACCAACGATCACAGGCACTAGTTTGCCCTGGATCTCCATAGTTATAATTGACATATCCAATACGCATCTGTTCTGACTGATATAGCCTAGCCCAAGGATGCGCGACTCTGTGGGGTTGTTTGATACATGCACTTGATGTGTTACCGATTTGTGATTTCGATGATGTTTTAGGGGACTGTTTGATACATAGACGTGATGTAACTCGCCGATTCCCAGCTCAACATGCATCGGATCCCATAAAGCTGAACGCTTTCCAGTGACATCACTGAGTACCTCCGTGGCTACAGGCAAATCCTGTTCACCGCACACGTCCCTGCCGAGTACGGTTTGATTAGAGCCTGAATCGATGATTGGTGGGCGGTTCCCGTTGATGATGCCGTTCACTTAAATGCTGTCCATCCCGTTGCAGCACCGCATCCGGAGCATGTTGGGAGAAGTTCCCGAGTCCCTTGGCCTCCATGACGCGGCCATCCTCTTGGGTTTGCGGCAGTCTCTTTCGATGGGACCCATTTGGTCGCAGTTCCAGCAGGGTCCCAACCTCGACGGTGCTGAAGCTGTCCTTCTGGATCCTAGTGGTCTACCAGGTCTTTTCTGCGCGCGCGAAGATGCTTCCGGCTGTTCCAGTCGGTGTCAGATCTTTTGGAGAAGCTTCTTGTCCTGAATGCCGTGCGCCTCCACCTGGCTCTGCCGACTGCGTACCCGTGTTCGGAGAACGCACCTTAAATTGCCTGATTCGCTGCGCGCCTGATTGATTCATATTTTAAGGCAGCGGCAAGCGCATGTTGAACATGAACGAGCCTCGCTCTCCTCACAGCCATCTGCATGCTGACGTCCTGCAAGGCGTCGATAAGCTGGTCGCATGCAATGGTTGCTCTGAAAGCTGCCTCCGCCTTGGATAGGCGTGGTGGGCAAGTCGCTCGGTCTGCTGTGCCAGCGTGGGTAGAGATCCGCCAGTCCCTCGGACCTCGGCTCTGAGCTGATCTCGAAACAGCTGACCTTGGTCCGTGGATCTAAAGCGCTACTCAAAAGCTCCTGCGAGTGTCCGGCACCTCCTCTGACTGTCGACTGACAGATGACCCAACAGCTCGATGGCTTGCTCCTTCAGACCTTGCCGACATATACGCGGCTTTCTCAGCATCTCCCCGCTGGTTGCTGGACGCAATCATCTCAAATTGCGCCCTACAAGCGGACCACGACACCGTGCCACGAAATTCCTGACATTTCACACTTCCATCCACTCCGGCTGCGGCTCGGCTGAGGCCAGCTGCACAGCAGGAATGCCGACAGCTTCAGTGGGAGCCTCCGCATTGGTGACAACCGATGACTGTTGACATTGGCGGCAACCGATGAGGATGCAGTTGGCAATCTGTTCTGAATGTCTTTCATCCAAACAAGCGTATCCTTCTGCCTGACCGCGGTTTTTGCGATGAAGGTATGCAGCTGGTCCTGCACGGTCTTATTCAGATCCGCCATGCCTCTTAACGGGGCAGACGCACCGCAATGCGCTTCCGTGGCTTCCGTGGCTTCCGGAGCCGCCGTGCCTGTAGCTTCCTACCTGAGTCCACCCGTCTTGGTGTTGCCGCTTGACTGCGGGTCATTCGTTTCTCCCTGTCGTCCTGCATTGTCCTGTTTGCAATTTCCCATGAAGCGATCTACGAAAAAAGGGCACGCGACAGGGCGTTCTCAAACAGCGAGTGCTGAGCGGTGTACAGTAACAATAATCATAGAGCAAACACAGATTCCAAACCTTTGACGTCAATGCTATTTATAAAACCGCTCCAGCTCACTCGCTCCAATCATACTGGTATATTACATGCACAATATCATTTTATGTACATATCTCCCGGGGAAAAAGCGGTGCTCATTGTCATTGAGCTTCCAGCAGGGCTTGGCAGGAGGGCAGGATTGCGGCCACCGAGGAGTGCCACGAGCCGTCGGCCGTAGGTAAGATAGGGCACAAACCGTTTGGCCGTTTCCAGCGACTCGAAGGAAAGACGGGAGACATACAGAACGCTTACTGTATCAGTCGGGAGCTGGGACCCGACTGACCCCTCGTCCGCGCCCCGTGCCTGACCTCGGGTCGGCCGCACCAGGGGCCTGATTGGCCCGAGGCCGAAGTCACGTGACTTAGACTAACCCGCAGCGCCGGCGACCGGGGCCAGGCCGTGACCAGCGGCGCAATGTGCGATGCTTGGCGCAGGCGCGTTGCCCACAATAGCGCACATGGGCACCGTAACGCACACCGGTACGAGACATGTAAAATAGTGCAGTTTGGTCCCCAAAGCCCAAACCATAAAGAAGTGGTTATCCGGTTGGAAAGGAGTGGTCCATGCATCGACAAATCATTCGTCATGCACCACAAAGACTGCCCTCGCGGAGCGCCGCCTCGGCCGACCGCCCGCCCCCTCCGCCCATATGGATTGCCGGGGTCGGGGCAGTCGGAGCAGGAGGAGATGGGGAGGTGAGTGCGTACTGCAAAGGTGGCGCCGTCTCTTGTTCATGTGTGTCAACTCGGAACTCAATAGATACCCAGTGATAGGACCTTAGGCAAGCGCCTGTGGTGCGGCTGGAACGCAGGGGTGTATCGGCAGGGTGTCTCGCGACAACGAAACGATCAAACAGCCCCAGCTGGTCCGATCCGTTTGGAAAGCACAAAACGAGAGCACAGCGATGCTTAAGGACCGCACCAAGATAAGTGATCAATGGCATCCAGGTTCTTTAGGTAGCAACCTTAACACTGTTGTGTTGCAACTGTTTCACCAAACTTATTAAACGCCCTGAAAGCTTACTTGGGGAAAACAGCGCAGAACCGCTTGTGGGACCGGAATACGAGCCATCCAGCCTCCAGCTCTAGGGTAAAAGGTTTACCGAGGTCCGACTACAACGACTTGGATATAGCCGAAGAAAATGTTCAAGTCGTTTCGGAGGGTCCTGAACAAACGCCAGCACATGACAGTAAGTGCCTGTATGACGCATTAGTAGGACGTGTCCCGGAAGGAAAGGCCATGTACCATGGTGATTGGCCATGATGGCCAGTGGCCATGACGATTTAGGTAGCGTGCTCCATTTCAGTTAAATATAGCAGGTTTTCCTATGAAATGGAACAATTTCTGGCAAGTTTTGCAACTTCTGCCAGTCAAAGAGTCGTGACCCAGACCCCAACTGCTTTCACCTGCCTTCCTCACTTCGCCTTGTCTTCACATTATACTCAACGTACGCACTGCAGTACAGAGATAAATGGGCAATCATTGCCCATTGATAAATTGAATACAAACAGAAGCTATGGTGCCCACATATCTGCATATCAATATTCATTTCACAAAAAAGGGATTATTTATAGATGTCCATGCGTCTTACTACGACAAATATGGCGCGGGTGCTGGAGCCCAAAAACGTGATTTAGTAGGATTTATTTTTAGAAGCATATTCTAGTATTGATTCGTCTTAAGGAAAATGGAAATACAAAATGTGCAATCTTTACGCACAAAACAGTGAAATAAAGATATAAAACCGGATAATCACTCATTTCTTTGACGAAATTTGTTTTTAACCATGCTACTAGTACATACAAACCTTTTCGTAGTGACATCCAAAAACCATGCTACGGGCTAACAAACTTGGTCTCATGGTTATGTTACGTCTGAGTAACCTTATGCTTTAGTGGTCTTGGATTTAACCTGCATTTTGTACACCTGCAGGATTTAAAGTGATATGTCTAGTTCGCCATTGCTGATAACTTCAGAATCTGCAGTAGATTTCACAGCCAGTTCGCAAGATGTGAATAGGGCTTTACGCATTAGTGCGTTCGCTGTATTTGCCCGCAGGCTGATGCTGGACATATGCAGCGTAATGTGTTATGGAACAAAGTTGATGAAAAAATTGATTGGTGTAGGTGATAAACTTCACGATGCGACCCAGTTACATTTCTCGCCGGTTGGGGAGACATTTGTGACTTAAAGCCACGCACTGGTAACGGTATGCAAAGCTGGTGATATGAAAGCTGCTAAGTACATTTGCGACGAACATTATTCATATAGATAAGACAAAGTAATAGCCTCATTTCTCGGACAAAAACCAGGAGAAAGCACGTCTATATCTCCATTCCCCTGTTTTTTTTCCCGCGGAATGGGGCTGCTAGTGCTGTCTTATCTAGTGATGTGTATTCGTATGACGACTGTCGATATCTTATTATTATACATGACCATCTATTCGTAACTAAACATTTGCGCATTTTTAGCGCATCTGTTATGAAAAAACATGTTCCTATGACGTTGATGTGGAGGCATGAGTTTCACTGCCTGCGGCATTCAGCTTTGGGCCGCCTAAATGAACACTCCGCTCCGACCATTTACGGAAAGGAATGTCATCAAGCAGCTGGTATGCAGCAATGCAGGCACTGCTGTAATTAACATGTGATGTTTTCATCAACTGATACGCATGTGGTTTGATGTGTGGGGACATATTGGATCTACCACCTGAAGAGAGGCTCTAGGAAACTTACCTGGACGGAAGGAAGAAGGGAGGAGGGAGCGCCTTAGCCGCTAAAGCCTGTGCTATTTAATTGCACATTGCCGGAATGCTCTGCAGACTGTGAGCAGTGAGATGCTTGTGCGTGTGAAGTGTCTTTACAAGAAACATTACTTTATGATGCAGGCGGTACTCTGATTTGTTACGATGTCCTCATGAATAGTTTTAAGCTCCTGTTGGGGGAAGTACTTTCAGCACTAATCTGGGGTCCCCATACAAGTTGGGAAAGGGGGGAGAAAGTTAATGCGCCCAGGGTACCGAGAACTGCCGGCTTTTCCTCTCATCTGAACAAAATTTGAAGTCAAAACAAAATTGCCTGATTTTTTTGTTTATTTACACCGTTATCATTAGCATGAGCGTCTTGTCTTAAGTTGGAAAGGCTCGCCTTTAAGTTTGGGTCAGACCCCGTGCACGTTGGAGGATGTTCGAACCATTTCAGCTGAAAATCGTTGAGTTGTCCCAATGTTGACATTATACAAGTCGCAACACAAAACAATGATCGACTTTAAACATACCATGAGCTATTGATAAGTCTAGAATGAATTAAAACCATGATGTTAAAAGAATTCCACGTTTTGACCCATAATTGTCATGAGAAAGTAAAATTATTTTATTAGCATGTCATTATTAGAATATACTCAGAGTGTCGCGACAAATAAAAGGCCGGTCGGTATATGCGACCAAAAGTTTAAACGAGTCCTAAAATATCAAAGTTTTCGTTTAACAAAATGCGTTCAACATGTGCCGCAGCCTATGGGACAGGGGCATGATCTCATTTATATGCGTTCACCACGGGCTCACCTTATCCCTTCATATGTCACCGTCCATCAGCTCAGAGAACGGGCATAGGGCGACGCGGCTGCCCAGGGATGAAAGAGCTTCTGACACCGGATACAGTCACTGACAAAAACGGACACTTGCGAACCAATTGGTGGCGACATAGTGAAAAAACAAGTTACAACAGACCAGAACATATAACAACAGACCATTCAACCTTGACGAAACTCAAAGCGTAGTATCGGTTTGCGCCCGCCAACCCTTGTGACGTGTAAATGTGTATAGCACATGTCGAAACGTTGACGTTTCGCTGCTTGAGCAAGGTCAGCCACAATATGTGGCAAAGCATAGTAGCTTTAATCATTGTATTTTTAGCATGTGACAGAAATATACTACAAACTATACTATACCAGTGATGACGTCAGAGATGAGTGGTGACACAGTGTTTTTCTAAAGTCCTCAGATCAATGCCTTTCACAAATTTTTCAACCAAGATTCACTTCACACGCTAAACAGTATGAAATGCCAAATAACTAGGCTTATCACTAGTCATAATTGTCGCTGGCCACAGCATCTTCCGACGAACGTTTACTACGCGACGTTTTAAAGCGTCGCACCATTTGAGACAGACGTTTGAATGCTCGCCACGCGGTAATGAATGGATTCAGTGCATGACTGTGGGCTGCTGTTGGCTATGCTCGCGTGACAAGCTGGCTAGCTAGAATAAAGAAGTTAATCGTCAGTTTTTTAAGGTGCTGTGCGGCTTTTCTAAAGATCTACCATGGAGGTCGTTCTTAGCAGTAGCGTTAAGAAGCCCTGCCGATTTGGGATTGCTGTTTGTGGATACCTGAGCTGTAGCTTTAGAGATAAACGGAGGACGTTGGAGCGACACATGTCAATGCTTCATCCGGGACTTCCTGCCGCTGAGAGGAACGGGGGCTTTGAGGCAAGAGGCTGAGCATCGCTGGTGTTGGCCTCTCACACTGCCCGCGGCACCGCAGACTTAGTGAACTGCCCGTTTGACAGGTGTGAGATAAAACGCTTTGTTCTGTCAGGATATAGTATCCAGTGATGAATGGAGATGAAAAAGGTGTTCATATATGCCTTGTACATCTTCTGATGCCAGTATTGCATGGGGTTCGTGCTAAATTCCGTTGAGTGAGACCGTGTTAGGAAGTGCAAGTTCTGCACCGGTAATGATTAAGAAGATGGTGGAGGTCGGCAACGTTTCCTGCTGATCGTGCGATGACGTCACCTAACCAAACGTGCCATTGTTTTCAGGTGCTTGTGAACCGAGCTAATCGATATACGTATACCTACAGAGATACAGTTTCGTAAAACACTTTAGGGAGAGGAAAGGGGAGGGCTCAGCGAGAAAACAGGGTGAGCCTGCATCCAAACAGGGTGAGCCTGCAATTAAAATGTTTTTTCTCCACATTTGACCCACGTTCATTTCTGAGCTGGTAACAAGGGTGTAGTTTCTCAACATTAATCTTAGGGGCTGAACCCTAAAAAGTTATGGTTAATGGACCATAACGGACAAAAATGATAAACAAGGATAGGAAGCTACATCGCTCGTTAGGAGGCACAATACCCCAACCCCCAACTGGATAGGAAACTACACGCCTCTAGGCTGGTTATGCTAAGTATGCCTTTATTTGATCATTTTGTCAACTTGGTGTCAGCCATCACCCAGCGTCTAATGGCCAGCAAATAATAGCTTAGTACAAATAAACTACCGAGACGACGATGTTTCATGGTTATGCCGCATGGCATTCCACGTGTCTTCGTTTTTGTGGTGCTTCGCGTTGAGAGCTACATTGCACCGATTTCTGAAAGATTTGGTTCCAGGTGACATTTTAGCCAGGTCCAAATTTTGCTGGTTGCAGAAAATGCAGTGTTTCACCGCTGCGGCTGACGTTCTCTGAGAGCACCCAGCAGAGAGCACGACAAGGCTCCCTGCTGCTCCTGCAGTACTGGACTGATCCTCGGGCATGTCCGGATGAAGATAAATGGGGCAGTGTCTAAAAGAGAACATTAAAAAAGGCGCCAAGCGAAAGCGAGTTTCGAGTAAACAAAGTCAACAGGAATGCAAGTTGACTTGGCAAAAGTTCAAAGAGTAAAAATCTTATAAGGATACCAAGTAGCAGCTTGAAATGTAAACATGGAAAGAGATAGACACGGCAAAACTTGGACAAAGGAGATTAAGACAAAAAAGGCAAATGGGTGAGCCAGTTGGATGAGCTTCGTTGAACGGCAGGAGAACTCTTACCTATCAGTAGAGAGAGTGAGACTATAACAGGACTAAACTCCGGCCTAAATACCAGTCCTGTCCTGTTCTGTCCAGACCATCCTTATCTCCATCTTTGATCCGGTCCTATCCCGTCCTGACAGTGCTGTCTATCCCTCCACCTCTGTCTCCGGTTTTCTTGGTACGATCCGGTATGGCACGATCTAGCCACCTCGGTCCAGCATGATCCGGGCCGATCCTGTCCTGACAGTGTTGTCTATCTCTCCGCCTCTGTCTCCGGTCTTCTTGGTACGATCCGGTATGGCATGATCCAGCCAGCTCAGTCCAGCATGATCCAGTCCGGTCCTGTCTGGACCGATCTTTTCTGGAAAGGGTGGGACATTTTAAAAAGGCAGTACCGATCCACTAAAATCAAATGTTTTGAGTAGAGAATCACTTCATTTTCAGCTGCTTCAGTTCAGTCCAGTCCAGATCAGTTAAGTTCAGCAAAGTCAGTTCAACTCATGTCCCTGCTCTGTCATGTGCTGCTCTGTACTTTGCAGTCCTGTCCCGTTATACCGTCCAGTCCCTTGTAACTTGACATCGGAATGGCATCATCGCAGAATTCTACGAATGAAGAAGACATTCTACGGAACACCTTCAAATCATTTCGACCGTGCACAGTTTTGCCACCTATCGTGGAGCGCGTCACCACGCCTTCCTCTGTCACTGTTCTGGCCGGCGTCGTGGAGGCTCGCGCGTGTGGACCAGCGCGGGGGTCGCCCTATTCGCCAATGGCCGGTCTCCTGCGGGGTGTTCGACGCACCAAGGTCAACGTCTGCGGCGGATGAGCATAGGTCGCCTCGGGCCGGGGATGGGTGTGACAGTCTGCTATAAAACCCCGCTCTGTGTCCTCACCGGCACCACTCTCCCTGCTCTGCCCAGCAGCCGCCCGGCCTCGCCCGCCCAAACATGAAGCTCGTGAGTACAGCGCTCTGATCGTCAGTGCATGCGGGATCTGCAGGTGACTCGGCCCTGTGAAATACGAGCATGAGGTGGACATCATGTGCACGGATATACGCGGAAAAGTTTTATCTCACCAGAAGCTAAGCCATGTCACCAACGGCAGCAGTGTTAGGACTCAGAAGCATTTCGATCTGTTCCTTTCCATGCATCGCCAGGAACCTGGGGCTAAATTTTCCCACATGTTAGGGGAGGGGGAGGAGGCAACCCTAAAGATATTCCCGACCACTCAACGCACGATAATTCCGATGGTTATGACTGAGAGCCCCGCACAATGGGCGCGACGGGATGCGAGCATTTAGAACTGCAGACATGCTGTCGCCTGGTGACGGGATTCACGCCTTTCTCGTGTCGACGCTGACCTAATGTGACCTTGTATCACGTGTTGCAGGTGATTGTCCTCTGCCTGGTGGCTCTAGCTTGGGCCGACAAGGACGCCAAAATCGTGAACCAGCAGTTCGAGATCAACGAGGATGGCTCCTATGATGCCCAGTAAGAATGCCAGTCCCAGCATCCGGACACTTACGAAACACTTCGGTGGCATTATTGTTGGAGGTTGCCGTGTTTCCGATTGGCACATATCTCAAACATTCTGGCAGGCCTTCAGCTCGTGTTGACGGCCACTACACCACTTCTGTAAGGCTTTGCCATCTGGTGTCATGACACGCAAACACACAGGTTTCACCAGCAAGCAGAGTTCGATTCTCGCCTCGTGGAATACGCTTCTTGGGTTTCAGTCGTAACACTGTGGTCAACCGTAGGAAATACCAAAGCCATGATCCCTCGCTGCTTGAACAAGGCCAATGACGTCCTGTGCGTGCCAAGTTCGATTTCAACACCGCATTGGCTCATTTGGACACCTGTCCTCCAGGCACGAAACCAGCAACGGCATCCGGTCCGATGAGAGCGGCATCTCGTACCCGGGTAACGAGCCGGAGACGGGCAACTACGTGAGGAGTGGCTCCTACTCGTATGAATGGGAGGGCGTCACCTACACCGTCACGTGGCAGGCCGATGAGAACGGATACTTCGCCGAGGGTGACCACCTCCCCAAGTAGAACTTTCTACCCTCTCTCCCCTCTTCCCACATCTCTCCGATGTCTTTGTCCGTGTCCCACCACTGCGAATAAGTGTCTCCATATACCATGAGCCTTCGTGCCAGTCCCGCGTGTTATCTGTGATCTGTGGTCCGAAGTCCTCAATATAGTCCACAACGG
The DNA here is from genome assembly GCF_011947565.3 of Pollicipes pollicipes. NCBI lineage: Eukaryota > Metazoa > Arthropoda > Thecostraca > Pollicipedomorpha > Pollicipedidae > Pollicipes > Pollicipes pollicipes. Next base: position 47,462,548 of record NW_023596576.1, read on the forward strand.
CAATCGATTTGTGTGGCTGTCCCGAAGCTGGGATGCATTCCTTGCATCTGCCCGCTTTAAATAGCGCACCACAGCCTGTAACAAATTATGCCAATCGGAGACCAAGAACCTTCAACTGAAACTGAAAATCTACATAAATCGACCAACTTTTGGTCGGGCACAAAATAGGCTATCGGTCGGTCTTCAGACATGAAATACGTTGATATAGACCGCGAATTTAAACGCATCACACCTTGCAGCTACGGAACACTTAGCCATAACGTGCCAGTTTTGTACCATAACCAAGCAGTTTCACAACTTATCAAATGCATTTTTCAAGGTAAATGGTTCTGTGCTTTCGCTAGGAAATTAAGAAGTAAATCTTTAGCATGCCCATCGGTCAGGCAAGTTCGAATGCTCCTTTAATCGTGTGCTAACTTAGGGAGCAACTAACAACTGCTATGCATTTGTTACACATACGTGCCAAATGTATGAATGTGTTAGTAGCCGGTTTCACGGGGGATTACGGTGCAAACTTGTTAGCACTGTTGTAAAAAGCTGGAACGCTCTTTCTAAGCCCACATTTTATTATCCATTTTTGGCTAAACATGTGTTGCAGGTATTTAAAACATGGTGGTAAAGACGCATAATTTGATAAAATTAACTGGTTAACTGGTCGCATGCGAGATCATGCTCTTATGACCAGGCGTAATGCTAGAAATCTACACAGCAAATATTTTCAAAGATCATTCCAAACGTCCGGCGGTATATTTGACGCAGACGCCACAAAACAAACTCCTACATCTCTGCAGCGTCCCTGTTCATAGGTATTCGGTAGGCATAGAGCTTACCTACACTACTTGCAAAGCTTGCTTACAGAACATACCGAACTTACGGGAACATCCTCAACATACAAACATACAGGAACATCCCTAACATGATCCAAGGTGAATGACCCTTGCATGAAACGATCCCTAAAGCCCGCGTTCCTCCACATAGCACCGATGCAACGACAAATTATCGAACATGTTTAGTATCAATATGTCCCGGGGGGGGGGAGGTTTTGGCACCGCTTGGTGGGGCATCCCATGATAAGTCGACAAGTGCCTTACGCCCTCATCTCTCGGAGTTTCATGGAACTTGGGTTGCAAGGAAAGTCATCAACGTTGAAGCTGCCTGTGACCTTATTAAATCTCTCAGTTTCACTGTTTCGGAGCTGCGTGACATTCCGACAGCCTCGGACTATTTCGGAACTGATTGCAGGGCTTCCTGCGGTGGCGATTTTTCCACATTCTTAAAAGACAACCTGGCAAACCTATATTGAAGCGCAGCGCATGCTGTAAGAGATGCGTAGAACCCAAGGCAACCAGCAAGGTGGGCACCGGCTCTTGTTTACATTTACTACGGCTGTGGCATTATCAACAATAACTGTGGTCTCCGGGGGTCCAATTGGGGCAGCAATGTATGATGCGGCGAGCTCACCTCAGTAGATAGGCAAAGGGTAACGCAGCTGCTGGGTGAGCTCGCCGCTCGCATCCACCCATGCGAGGCAGGCAAGCGTCACATGGGCTGATAGCTCTTTATGATGTTTCAGGAAGCGTGGATGATGCATAGCAGCCGTGATGAGCCAAGGCCGTGTGCATTGTATTGTGTATTTCTGGGAGTTTTGAGCCTCCCTCCAAAATCTGGACTACGAGCTGGAATGGCAGGCGCGTAACAGGTCGGACAAAGTTTACACAACTTGCGAGTTGCTGTCTGTAGTGCAGCGGCTTGTGCGGCGCGATGTTTATAGCGTGCATTATTTCTTTTCTAACGTTTGTGGCATATGGATTTGACGCGCTGCAAGGTTCGCTTTCAAGCCAAGGCATGCGACGATAGTGGCAGGACTGCAAGCACTCCTGCCCCGCCGAGCGTCATCGACTCGGCGCGCCCGGCCCCGGGCGGGGCCGCGGGCCTGGCCGAGCGCCCTGCTGCTGGACGACGAGCACCCCTCTGGAAGAATTGGGATCGCCCGGAAATGGTCATTTGGGGCTGGCGCTCGCCAGGGTTGTGGTACCTGTGTGTCCTTAGATATTTGCTCAAGTCGTTTTCTTTAGAAACCATATGTTTTGAGTAGATTTGTGACGTCCAGGTGCAAAATTGTGGATTTGTCGGAGTTTGTTGACATTTATCCCAAAAATACTCCGTTTGATGCCGGTACTTGTCCTGTCCCGTCCTGGTACAAGTCCTGACCTCTCAAGGTCACCCTTCAAAGCCAAACGTGGGCTCAGAGAACAAGAAAATCCATATCACAAAAAAATTTCAGGGCAATTTTCAGCTTGCAAATGCCAGAATATTAACCACAGAAAAAACTACCGTCCCTCAGAAAGTCCTGACTTCTCAAGGTCACCCTTCAAGGTCAGTATTCTAATATGTCTTCAAGGCCAATACTTACGATGAATATTCTGATGTTAACAAGTTTACATCGACCGGTAGTTTTTGGGTGATACGGAATTCCCCGTCATTTAAGCCCACATTTGACCTTGAAGAATTACCTTGAGAAAATGACCCTGAGTGGTCAAGACTTTTTACGGACGTTAGTTCTTTCTTTGGTGAATGTTCTAACAGTAGCAGGTTAAAATCGGCCGGTAAATCTGGGTTATATGGAGTTCCCCGTCCTTTGAGCCCGCGTCTGACCCTGAAAACTAACCTTCAGAGGTCAGGACTTTTTAATGGACGCTAGTTCTACCTGTGTTGAACATTCTGACATTTGCAAGCTGAAAATTGGCCGGTAATTTTTGAGTGATATGGCGTTTCTACGTCCCTTTGAGTCCGCGTTTGATCTGGAAGGATGAATTTGAGAGGTTAGAACTTCTTCACGGTCGCCATTTCTATCTGTGGTGAATATTCTGACATTCGCAAGTTGGATATCGGCCCGTAATCTTTGGGTTATATATATATATGTATATATATATATATATATATATATATATATATATATGTATATATATATATGTATATATATACATATATAAATATATATAAATACATATATTTGGGACTTCGAACACGTCCGTCACTGGTCTGCAGTAGGGCGCTACCATCGGGAGGCATGGATAAATGGAGGTGATGTTGTGACCAATTTGTCGGGTCGTAGGATTAACTTGTAGTGTATGCGTAGCCAAGCAATGGTTTCATGATAACGAAATAGATACGTTTGTGCATAGGCGTAGGAACAGTGGGGGGGGGGGGGGGGCACAGCTCAGGGCGTACTTCAGGAACTTTTTTTGGAAAGTAAGGCTGATGACCGGGGGGAGGGGGGAAGGGTACAGATGGAGGTTGTTACCGGTCTTTATTCAAATGGCATGGCTGCTATGCTAGATATGTATCTAGAGGTGTTTCTCATTATTGCACAATCTTGCCCACTCGACTCATCCATGTTACTCGGCAAATAGACTATCCAGCTTTCCAAGACGATTCGTCCATTTCAACATTGTCCTTCATGGGAAGGCGAAATTCCAAGAGTTTTGATATGGGTTCTTCAGACATTAAGTACATTGTAGCGGTGGACCATATGTGGCAATAGATCACGCCCCAGGACAGTGTTAACGTAGGGAAACGGTCACAGCTCAGGGGCGATGCGTTAGCCCGTGGACGCGGTGGGGTGGGACGCGGTGGTGCCGGCGAGTCGCACGCCGATCGTGTCGCGGGTGGGCTTGAAAGAGGTGCTGCTCGGAGCGCGTAGGGAGAGTCTTCCTGACGGCGTTGTGTACGGCAGTTCGCCGTTGTGTGTGGGGTGGTTCCGCCGCGATGTGACCCCGAATACAAGCTATTTCGGCCAGAACGTCTGAGACCCTGGCAGCGGCTGCAGGCGGTGTGACGACGTCCATCACGGCTGGTGGCGCGACGACACCAGCGTCAGCCAGCGGGAGCGCCAGCGCCAGCGGGAGTAGGGCCGTCACGCGGGATGGAGGCAGGCCGTCTGACGCCCGGCTCATCCCGGTGTACGATGGATCGTCGCGCTGGCCCTAGCGAGCGTTCTCGCTCGGGCACGGGCCGTGCTCAGCGATGAACGCGTCGCTGTGTGTGGCAGCGGCCGTGGCGCGTGCAGGGGCGCCTTTGCGAGCCGACGAGGCACCCACTGCGACGCTGCTGGTCGTGCAGTAGTCGGGCCACGTCGCCGTCGCCTTCCCGCGGCGTCGGACGGGAAGCGAGTCGGGGGACGCCGCGTCAGCGCGGGCGCCTTCTCCCCGCCATTGAAGGGCGCGCTGCCCATCGCCTGGCTGCAGGTGAACCGGCGAATGGTCGGGGTGCTGGTGGACGCGGGCTGCACGGATGCGCTCGTGTACGCTGGCCACTGGGAACGATGGACACCGCGGACGGTGAGAGTGGCCACGATTGGCGGCCGGGAACTCGGATGCTGCGCGACCGGCAGCATGGTGGTTGATACCAAGGACTGTCGAGTGACGCTCAAGGTCCTGGTAGCGCCGGACCGACCGCTGGATGTTGACGTCGTGCTCGGCATGAGTGGCATCGCTGCCCTGGGAGGCATCACCGTGCGGACGCCGACAGACGTGCGGTTCTGTGCGGCGGCAGCTGTGACCCAGCGAGGCCTGGAGGTGGATGCAGCCGACTTTACGGCGAGGTTTAGCAGCGAGCAGCAGGCGTGGACGGTCGCCTGGAAGTGGACGGACGCCAGCGCCAGTGCTGCAGATGGCGGTGGAGCTGTGGAGCAGCCTCCCGCGGCCGGTGGAGCGACGGGTCGGTCTCCCGCGGCCGGTGGGGCGATGGAGCGTGGCTGGAAAGGCGTGAGAACGCAGTGACCGACGGCTGGGATGACGTCACGGATGACGAGCTCCTGCATGCCCGGATCGGACACGCGTGCGAGCGCCTGTCAGCTGCAGACCCGGCGCGCGGCCAGTGGTGCTGAGCCGGAGACTGCGCGATCGTTTAGACCGACGCCAGCTTGGTCGCGGCCGGTGTCGTCGTCGAGACGCCGGACGGCGGCGTGGTGAAAGGTGGCTGTTGGCTGCGACCTGAAGGATCTGCCGCAGATCGCGTCAACGGTGACTCGGACGGAACCGGTGGGCATCCTGGCCTGTCCTGAGCAGCCGGCGGAAGAAGTCGCGACGATGCCGCTGCGACGCAGCCAGCGTGTGCGCCAGCGAGCGGGCCAACTTTATGGACAGAGTGTGTCGAGTGATTGGATAGTATGAATGTTGGTGTGAGAGCATGATCTTTGAAGATCAGGGATGGGTGTAGCGGTGGACCATATGTGGCACTAGATCACGCCCCAGGACAGTGTTAACGTAGGGAAACGGTCACGGTTCAGGGGCGATGCCCTAGCCCGTGGACGTGGTGGGGTGGGGCGCGGTGGTGCCGGCGAGTCGCACGCCAATCGTGATGCGGGTGGGCTTGAAAGGAGTGTAAGAGCTGCTGCTTGGAGCATGTAGAGAGAGTCTCTTTGTCGGCGTTGCGTGCCACAGTTCGCCGTTGCGAGTGGGGTGGTCCAGCTGCGGTGTGACCCCGAATACATACATCGCGAAGATAGATTGTAGATGGATATGTTTGACCTGTATTTGAAGATGAAAATTTGATTGCAGATCGAGTGGTCAGCAATGTGCATTAATATGGCCAACCCATGTTTGTCTCGAAAGATTTAACATTCAGTCAGAATCGAGAAGTGGTACAATTTATGTAACGTGGTTGTTTAACATGCGCGCTCGCAAATCTTAGCAACAAAAACCTCCACACGAGGCGTTGCAGTCTCCATAGCCCGCGGCACGCTAGCCCAGTGACTAATTTTTTCTCTGTGGCCCACCGGTGGGCAAAAATGATGGCTAATGGCTTTGAGAAAAGTTACCTTTGAACATTTAAATCGGCTAGTAATACAAACTATGTGACGTAATTTTGAGCATGCACGCTGGTAAATCTTAGAAACAAAAACCTCGACGCCAGGCGTTGCAGTATCCATGGGCCGCGCGGCGTTGGCCCAGCAGTTAATATTGGACCCTGGCCAACAGGTGGACGAAAATGATGGCACTTTGGAGAAAAATACATTTCAACGATTCAGGACATGAAATAGTACACTTAGAAGGCAGTCTGGGCGCATATTTCACGTGTGCTATTCTTAAACTGATGACAGGAACGGATTGGCCCTTAACAATCGGTTTGGTCCCCTACTTCTCCACCTTTATCAGCACCCAGCATCTCACAAGTTGCAGTGACTATGACAATGATGACCCAAAGCAATGCCTGCCTGCATACGAACTTCAGAAATCTTAAGGGAAAGAGAATTCTGCAAAGCTGTATCATGTGAGCTTATGCCAAGCATGTGCAGCAATGAGCTGCGTAGACCAGCCCCCACTGCCAGAATGAATGCAAATACTGTGGCATGCAGTGACTTGATTACATGCTGTAATGCTTCAATAGGTTCAAAATGTTGGCAATATCATAATGAGGTAGCAAATTACCTTTGTGCACCCCTACAACATAGGTGCTAGTGTTTCTTTCAGTTTGCGAGCATCACCACCCCGTCCCGTTCAAACACGAACATAAAGATAAAGGAAGGTATCGATTTGTCACATTTTATTGGGAGTCAGCAAATTTAAAGAATACCAAAACAATGCTCTCTCTCAGAAATACAAACCTCGCATGCACACTCCCCATCACATAAAGATCAATGCAAGCCACTGGCATGCACCACCAGTGATCACACCAATTTCAAGTCCCTGATTCACACTCTTTTGTAAAATAAGTGTGATTCCACGTTTGCACAGCTCGCGGAGTACCAAATTGCAGGTTTTCTTTTTGAAATTTCCACCAAATTTCAAGTTACAATCTCCGCAGAGGTTTCCGGTCATAACATCGCATTTTATCGTGAGCTCCGTTCAAAGTCCCAACGGGGGTCCATGATAATAAAGCTCAAGAGGTTGTACTTGAGGGACACAATTTTTTTGCTCAACACTTAAATTTGTCGTGCACTATATCTTGAATAGTTAGAAAAATGTACGTCCAAAATTACTGTAATGTTTCCCTAATTTCATAATGCCTAGCAGCACACAAACAACACACACACCCGCGCAAGATTTTTTGCTCCGTTGCGCACGGCGCCAGCCGAGCTGTCAGTGTGAAATACGCGAGTAGAAGAAGAAAAAACACCAACAGGAGAAAACAGTCAGAGCTGTCGTTGCGTCTTCTTTTTAAAACATCTGGGAGAACGCCATTCTTTTTTCGGCATCGTATTTTTCTGCAGACAGTGACGTTCTTTTTTGATAACTTTGGCCCATGGCCTAGATATAAGGAAAATGTCCGTTTGTCGAGGAGTGCCGCACAACCAGAAAGTGCTCACGCTTACGTTCGCGACACGCATTCAGCAGCGATATCTCCCTAACAGCCAATCACCTTGCGCGGATTTTAACATGTGTGCTGCATCATCGCTTTTGCGAACGTATCATCGGCCATGCTATTTTTGACCATAAGCAGAAAACAGCCTGTAATATCACGGCGAACGTATGACGTTTCTATGACACCATTGCGATGGTGGCTTTGAAAAGTTCCTAAATAAACATTTTGCCACTCTTGCAGGCGTGTTACCCAGGAAGCCAAGTGCTTTGGATCTTAAAAAGGGCATGGCCGTGAACTGCATTAAAAGGTCCTCAAAATGGCTATTTCGGCTCAAAACCCCATATAAAGGTGGAACACTCCTTTTATAGTTATTGCATGCTGTCAGACGTGACGAAACATAACACCGTTGCGGTCCATACATTTCTACAATACCTTTAACCAGAAGTAAAAAGTTTCGTTTCAAATTTGGAAAAGTGCATGCTTTTCAGATGCATCAGATGAGCAGCATCACCGTTCATCGTGTCACCGGGTCACTACCGTTTACAATTTTTGAACATTTGATTTCATGGGGACATCGACGTGAAGCGTAAGAGGTATTCCTTTACAACATCCCATGAGAAAAATGTTTGCGACGGGGTTGGGGACGTTGAAAAGGGTTGCTGCCGGTGTCAGCCTATCGCACCATCATTCCGACCATATTCTCTCTGTTGACATGCTCACTGCAGACGGTATGTTCCTTCGTATCAAAAGGAGAAGTCCTTCGGGCAGAGGATGAGCTTAGAATTAGACTGGCTGTGGCCAAGATTGTCCATGGGACACTTGAGGTTTACAGAGAAGTCCCAGTGAGTGTTCAGGCGGTCATTGTCCGTGAGTTAGCGGCAGACGTTTGTACGTAAGTAGCGGTCGCTTGATTTCTGATGATTTAGGGCGAGTTAGCAGAACCACTGTTGCACTGAGTTGACTTCCACGTGAATGCGAGCTACCGTGTTGTTGAGCTTAGTGTTGGGTCACGATGCTCTCCTTTTTTCAATGAATGAAGATCTCAAGCAATTGTTTTGAGCTATTCTTTCTCAAACCATCAATTGCAATGTCAACTGTGCATTGGAGGTCCGACTCGCTCACACGGCAATTCGGATGCCTCACCTGATATATCCATATATATATATATATATATATATATATATATATATATATATATACATATCTGGCTAAAATGGAACCAGGGTTTCTAAGGCGAGGGTACCAGAATTGCTGTACAGTATTCATAGCGTATTGTTATAGTGGAACAAGGCAGAACTCCGAAGCTCAGTTGATAGTGCTTTGGTTGGCTTGAAAAGTGACTTAAGAGGTCTTAGTTGTTGCTAGTGTCAGGAATGTATAAAGCCGAGGTTGAGTGCATGACCAATTTATTTAACAGCATCATGCTTTGGTCCGTGTTCGGCACGCCGACTGGTTGCATTTTCAGCAGCATCTTCTGAAAGCCGACAGGCGTTGTGCACTAAATGTGTCATATTTAGACCGCACGCCCGCAAAACATGGATTGAAATAGCATTTATACTCACCTTTAGCACCTGTGGCACCTTAAGGTTTCTGCAGCTGAAATCCACAAAATCTGCAGCAAATTCTGCGGTCATCTGCTGTTGCAGGGCTTACCACCTCTGCGCTGATTTCATCTGCACTTTGTGCACCTGCAGGATTGGAAATGGCACCTCTAGTTCGCAATAGCTGATAATCTGACTGGAGAATCTGCAACAGATTTTGCGGCCAGTTTGAAATATGTGATCAGGCCTTACCGCGTTAATGCGCTCGTCGTATTTGCCTGCAGACTGATGCTGAATATGTGCAGCCTCATTTTTTAAGAAATACCTTGGATGGTAGAAGCAGTTGGTTTAGATGGTAAACTTAATGATGCGACTCAGCAACATTTATCGTCGACCAGGAGACCTTGCATTAAACATCTGATATGCAACCATACAGGCACTTCCGCAGTTAACTTGTGATTGTTTCCCCAATAGATGCGCATTTAATGTGTGGAGTTATATTGGTCCTGCCGCCTGAGGAGAGGTAGGAAAAATTACGTGAGCAGCAGGAAGGAGGGAGGAGGGAGCGCCTTAACCTCTAAAGCATGTGCTAATTCATGCACATTGCCGAACTGCCCTGGAGACGGCGGACTGTGAGATGCTCGTGCGTGTCAAGTGTCCTTGAAAGAAACATTATTTCATGACGCAGCCGGTACTCTGATTCGGTCCGATGTCCTCATGAATGGTCTTAAGCTTCTGCTTTTCGGGGGCTGCTTGCTTGCAGCACTAAGTTGAGGCTTCCATACAAGTTGGGGTAAGGGGTGCGGGGGAGGGGTCTAGTTTAATATACCTAGCGTACCGAGGAATTCTGGCTTTTTCTCGCATCTGAGCTCATTTGAAGTCGAAACAAAACTGTCCGCTTTTTAAGTTATTTGCATCGCCTTGATTGTTATGGGCATCGTGTCTAAAGTTGGAAAGGCTCGCTTTTAAGTTGAAGGCAGGCCCTGTCCAAGCTGGAGGAGGTTTGAGCCCTTTCAACTGAAAACAATCGTTCGGCTCTGGGTACAGTGTTGACATTATACTAGTCGTGGCGCAATGGCAATAATCGACTTTCAAGATATCAGGGGCTACTGATATTAAAAGTATTCTACGTTTCGATCGATGATTATCATATGGAAATAAATTGTTCTTCAACACATCCCTATTTGAACATATTCGGAGCGTCGCGACAGATAGAACGTCGTTCGGTATGTGCAACTAAGCAGTCAAACGAATCCGAGAATGATCAAGTTTTCGTGTTGAAGGAATTCATTCAACACGTGCTCAAGATTCCGCAACCTACGGGCGGAGTCACCATCTCATTTAGAAGCGTTCACCACGGGCTCACCTTATCCTTTCGTATGTCACCGTCCATCAACTCAGAGAGCAGACACAGGGCGACGCGGCTGGCGTTCTCTGAGAGCACCCACCAGAGAGCACGGCAAGGCTTCTTGCTTCTCCCGCAGTACTGTACTGATTCTCGGGATGTCCGGAGAAGGTTAAATGGGGCGGTGTCTTACGGCGAGCACTAAAAAAAAAACAGCCAGACGAAAGGAAATTTCGAATAAACGAAGTCAAGAGGATACAACTTAACTCCGGAGAAGTTCAAAGAACAAAAATTGTACAAGGATGCAAAGTAACTGTCGACACTGTTAAAACGGAAAAAATGAGCATGACAAAAGTCAAGATGTGAACGCAGAAAGAAGGCAAACTGATCAACCAATTCGTCAACAAGTGCTTCGAATCCCGTTGCGTTGTCAGCCTTTCACTTTTTCACATGTGAAGACTGTCTGCCACCACCACACGTGCCAACCAGATATTTAAGCGATTGGACATCTTGGTGAACAGTACTGCTCCGGGTCCAAAAAGAGGCCTCCCAGCATGGCAACTTCGAACACCTGAGTGTGACTTACATCTTTGTAAATTTGTACAGAAATATACGACAGATGAATACCCCGCGCAGTTTCTGTGTCGTCTTCATGCGGTGTATGGGGTGGGGGTTACGTCACATGCATACCGATGGCTCCAAAATTAATACGGGTATATAGGATGCATATATACGAGTAATATAGGATGTGCACTCGTGTCAGGAAACACACGAAAACGTTTTACCTTGTCTAAGCATTGTTCCACTTTTATTGCAGAGTAATTCGCCATCCGCAAGGCTCTACGCTTCGTGCATCAGTGTGACGAATCCACATGCGTCATGTTCTCTGACTCTTTAAGATCTCTGGTGACCTTGCCACAAGACAGTCAGCAGCACAAAATTGCTGAAGAATTACTGCCTCGAAGCAACATGACAAACGTGTTGTTTTCGCCTGGGTACCCGGTCACTCCAGGATATCCGGAAACGAACAGACTGATTTCCCAGCCAAACAAGGTGCCGCCGGCCCTCACTTGGACGGGGAGAAGATACCACCATCAGATCTTAGGGACATACTCTATAGTGACCACGACTAAAACACGGTAGCAAGGTATTTGGGATGCATTGCGTACCGATATTACCTGTAGGCCGAACAAGCTACGAGCCATCAGAACGCAGATCGGCGAATGAAACTCATTTTACTTCGAAAACAGAACCCACGAAGTAAAACTTGGGCGGTTACGCATAGGCCACACGTACAAGACGCAGCCTTACCTGCTCTCCAGGGACACTCGACCACTTTCCGTAGATGTGCAGCAGCTTTGTCCGTGGCTCACGTGTTAGCTGGGTGTCGAAACTACGAGACTGAGCGAATCGTTATCTTAATCAGAATCACATTCCCTGGCCTGGCTTTTAGGTGATCCGCCGTCGAGCAATCCTCGAGCAGCATTTGTCCTTTTCAGAGACATTGTCTTCAAACTCTTATATTCGCCGGCCTAGACAATTGGAAGGTGGGTTACATGGGCCTTACGCGATTTGTTTTATGTGCTGCACGGTTCTGGTACGCAGATGACAAGCTTTCTGATTGAGTAGGACATTGATGACAGTCTGCTGACATAGGTATGATCATAGTTCTGTTGACATAGGTTCTTAACAGCAAGAGATGGGCGCAAATAACCAATGCAGTTGACGCGCCCTTAAAACTCAATAACTGACTACGAGCCCCGCTGAACAGCAGGATAGCTCTTAACCATCAATGGGAAGAGGGAGACCAGGACAGGACTTAACTCCGGCCTAAACACCAGTCCTGTCCTGATCTGTCCAGACCGTGCTTTTCTCCACCTTTGATCCGGCCTCACCCTGTCCTGCCGGTGCTGTCTCTATCCCTCCCCCTCTGCCTCCGGTCTTCTTGGTACGACCCGGTTAGGCACGATCTAGCCAGCTCAGTTCAGCATGATCCGGTCCAGTTCTGTCTGGACCGAGATTTTCTGGAAAGGGTGGGACATGTTATGTAGACAGTACCGATCTACTCGAATCAAGCGCTCTTATCAGAAGACCCCGTTCTTCAGTGTGCCGCTTTGTACATTGCAGCCGAGTCTCGTTATACCGTCTAGTCCTTCCCCGTGGTTTCACATCGAAATGGCATCACCGCTCATGCTCAAACGGCTATTCTACGAAATACCTGCAAATTATTTCGACCGTGAACGGTTTTGCCACTTATCCAGGGATCCGTCACCACACCTTCCTCTGTCCGTGTTCTAGCCGGCGTCATGGGAGGTTCGCGTGCATGGTGGCACGAGAGGGCTCCCTATCCACCAATGGCCGGTCTCCCCGAGGGGTTTTCGACGCACCAAGGTCAACGTCTAGGCGGATGAGCAAAGGTCGCCTCGGGCTGAGGATGGGCATGGCAGTCTGCTATAAAACCGCGCTCAGCCTCCTCACCAGCACCACTCGCTCTTTTCTGCACAGCAGCCGTCCGGTACCGCCCGCCCCAAACATGAAGCTGGTGAGTACAGCGCTCTGGTATATGTGGGACCTGCAGGCGACTCATCTCTGTAAAATACGAGCATGAGGGGTGTTATTCGACTCATATATATTTCATATTCGTATATATGCGTATATATTTCGATTCCTTTCATTTCATGCATCGCTATAGACCTGGGGCTAAGTTTTCCCACATGTTAGGTGGGGGCGGGGGAGGGGGCAACCCCTAAGGCATTCCCGACCGCTCACCACGCGATAGCTCCTATGATTATGACCGAGAACCACCGCACAGCGGGACGGGATGCAAGCACTAGGAACTGGCAGGCATGATGCCTTGGTTTTTGTTGTTCATGTTGTCGCGTGGTGATGGGCTCACGCCATCGTCGTGTCGACGCTGACCCAATGTGACCTTGCGTGACGTTTTGCAGGTGATTGTCCTCTGCCTGGTGGCTCTGGCTTGGGCCGACAAGGACGCCACAATCATAAACCAGCAGTTCGAGATCAACGAGGATGGCTCCTACGAGGCCCAGTAAGAGCGCCAGTCCCAGCATCCGGACACTTGCGAGACACTTCGGTGACATTATTGTCGGAGGTTGCCGTGTTTCCGATTGGTACATATCTCAAACATTCTGGCAGGCCCTCGGCTCGTGAGGGCGGCTGCTGCACCACTTCTGTAAGGCTTTGACATCTGGTCTCTTGGCAAGCACACACACACACACACACACAGGCTTCATGGCAAGCTTTAAGTGATTGGGCCCACCAACATGGCGTTATAAATTAAATTCGTCCTCCCGTTTGAGTTATATGGAGAACATTCCAATCCTTCTATGCAAAAAGCTCAACGACGCGGGTCGGAATGATGTCTAGTTGTAGACAGCTCTGCTTTGCAGTGGGCGTTTTTCAACCAAAGGGGAGCTTCCCTTTGGTAACCGGCGAGCAGGGTAGCGACCAATATGTTTCCGTTCTTCGTGAACACTGCAATCACAGCCACCGAAAGAAGCCAATCTGGTGGTGCCTCTGGTATACGCACATTTTCCCCCGCAGCGGTACAGCTGAAGACGGAGTGCAAAATCAGCAACGCGTTTCGGGTGTTCTGATATGGTTAGGGTTGGAAAACTGCTTTGAGTGATAAGCTTCTGCCCGTCTAAAACGTTAAGCTGCAGAACATCGTGATAGGTTTAATACCATTAATCCACTCAAATGTTCTTATGTCTTGATTCTGGTGGAATTTCGGCCAGTCGATCCTAGGTCGTTAGCCTATATGTCTCGTCGCTCATGACAGGGTTTTTAATCAACACCTCTCAGTTGGGTTCGATTTCAACGCTACATTTGGTTATTTTGTCTCCCTACCCCCCAGGCACGAAACCAGCAACGGCATCCTGGCCGATGAGAGCGGCGTCTCGTACCCGGGCAATGAGCCGGAGACGGGCAGCTATGCGAAGACTGGCTCCTACTCGTACGACTGGGAGGGCGTCACCTACACCGTCACCTGGACGGCTGACGAGAACGGATACTCTGCCCAGGGCGACCACCTCCCCAAGTAGAGCCTTTTATCCTCTCTCTCTCTCTGTTTTCTACGTCCCTTCGTCGTCTTTGTCCCGTGTCCCACCACCGCAAAAAATTGTCTCTGTACACCATGAGCGTTCGTGGTAGTCCCGCGTGTGATCCGAAATCAACAATACATTTTACAACTAAAGTCGTTTTGTCTGCCTGTCCCGAGGCTGGGATGTATTCCTTCAACCTGGCCGCAAAAGGAAGCGTATCGCAGCCTGTTCGTGACAAATGATGTCAATCGGAGACCAACAACCTCGTCAACCACAAATGCAAACCGATGCAAATCGACCAGGTTTAGGTCAGTTACAGAAAACCTTATCGTTCATTTCTCAGAAATAAAATAAGGTAATACGTGCCGTGCATAAGGCGCATCACATCTTCCAATTATGGAGTACTCAGTCATAATGCACCAGTTTTTTTTACCATATCCAAGTAGTTTTACCAATTACAGAATGCATTTTTCAAAGTAAAGGGTTTGGTGCTTTTGCTGGGGAAATAAATAGTAGTGTTTCGTGATGATGTGGTATATCCTGAATTTAAACGCACCACACCTTGCAACTACGAATTACTCATTCATAACGCACAGGCCTGTACCGCAACCAAGCAGTTTCACAATTAAAAGGCTGCATTTTTTCAGAGCAAATACTTTGGTGCTTTTTAGGGAATAAGTAGTTAGGGAGTTAAATATATCACATGACCAGGAGTAAGACAAGTCACAGTGCTATTCCAATCGAGTCCTGGGCTAGGAAACAAATGATAAATGCTACGCATTTGTAACCCATACGATAATCTAAACACATCGTGAACTGTTGGTTGAAATATCTTGTTACCTCAGGCATAATCAACTATTGAAAAAGTGTCATGTCATATTAACATGCTAGACGTTACATAATGTCTCACGCAACGGTATCATATGAAATGTCAGGCGTTACTTTGTGGCATTTCATACATCTTTTGCAAAAAGAATCCGAAAATATGCACACAAAATTGCACTGAGCCACTTTTGAAAGACAACAGAGGATGCAGACAGCTGGATGCAGCAGCGAACAACTGCCAATGAGGTCATTTCAGACTGGAATGTTGAAAAGTCAGACGTGCGTTCAAAAACCAAAAAGGAATTGCAGTAAGCGGAGGGCGTGGTCATCTACAGCAATCCTTCAGCTACCTGATGGTTGATCACACGCTCCGCTCCGATCCACGCTCCGATCACAACATTCCTTTCAGCTGACTGCGGCAGGAGGCGCATCGCGGCCTGTTCCTTTCAGCTGACTGCGGCAGGAGGCGCATCGCGGCCTGTTCCCAAGACGTGACGCCAACCAGAAGCCAAACGCCTTGCCGACCAGAATCCGATGCAAATTGACCAGTTTTCAGTCGCTCACAGAAAAGTATGTCGGTCATTTCTCAGATATCAAATCACTTAATATCAGCTGTAAAGTTCAACGCATCTCACCTTTCAGGTATGGATTAATCAGTTATAACACACTAGTGTTTACCATACACAATGTCGTGCCATTCGGCGCATGACCTTGGCCCAGGGCGGACGCGTTTCGAGACACCCCGCGGCTGCGTTACGTGACCGTGTCAGCGGGCTCTGTAGTGATGCGTGTCTGAGCTGGGGTCCGTACCAGGGAGCGGGCGTAAAAGATGAGATGAAGTGAGATTTTCTGGATGCTTCACACCCACAGGTGAGCGGTTCGAAGCTTGTGTCATACAGTGAGCTGGAACTGGACACAGGGGTGAGTGAAGAGCAAGCCACTCGGTCAAAAGTAGGGAAGACGCCGACGTTTTCCTAGCAGGAAACGAAACTTTTGGCGGGACGAGTCAAAGATCAGGAGCCCGTGGAATAAATATTAGGAAGCTTGAAGACGATGAGTCAAGACGACGCAAAACAAGGATCAAGAAACTCCCATTGTTCAACAGACAGAGGCTTTTGGTATCCAAACATGATGACGTGATGTCTCTGATGAGAAACAAAATCAGTCACATGGAGAAATGGTCTTGACAGAGATCAGAAATTAATTCTCGCTGGCTGTTAAATAAACCAGCTTAGAGATGAAGCCGTCAAAGCTGGACTGGAACATAAGGTAGCAAGCCTGGAATCACATGCAGCTGAACGAGATGGCCTCATTGAAAATAAGCGCTCAGTGATCAAGTGGTCACCTCCAAACACGTGTTCAAGGAAATGCAAGATGACGCAGAGCTCAGAGACATGCATTGGAAATCGTTTGAGCTCACGCTAACCGGAAGGCGGTGCCCACGGCACCCTGCCCTGGCTCCGCCGCTGAAGGCCGAGCCGAGAGCCTGAGGGAGTCCCCCGGCGCCCCGCACCGGCTCCCGACCGGAGAATGTAAGGGGGGCCACGACACCCCGCTCTGGCTCCGCCGCTGACGGCCGACCCGAGAGCCGAGGGAGCCCCCCGGCGCCCCGAACCGGCTCCCGACCCGAGAGTGTGAGGGGGGGCCACGACACCCCGCTCCGGCTCCGCCGCTGACGGCCGACCCGAGAGGCTGATGGAGTCCCCCGGCGCCCCGCACCGGCTCGCGACCCGAGAGCCGAGGGAGTCCCCCGGCGCCCCGAACCGGCTCCCGACCCGAGAGTCTGAGGGACCCCGACACTCCGTTCCGGCTTCGCCGCTGACGGCCGACCCGATCAACTGAGGGAGGCCGCTCGTGACGTCATACGGCGATCGTTCCCACGAGCGGAGGTAGACTCGGGTTACCTGGCAGTGGTTCGTCGCATCGACGCCAGGGTACCCCCCGGCAGGTTCGTCTGCACAGGCATCGGGTCACTAAGAAGTATCTCTTTGAGAACAGAATGTTGTCGAAAAGTGAGCGGGATGGCAGTGAGCTGTGTATAAGCGAAAGCCTAACGCAAAACAAAAACAGCGAAACTTGGGATGCTGCGCTATGTGTTCATCCGCAGCGGGTCAGCATACTGCAAAAACCAAACAGTTCAGAGGGCGACGGTGGACAGTGATCATTAAGTCAAACTGTTCAACTGTTCAGTGACTTTTCGGTGGTACCAGGCTTACGCGACCATCACGCCACGCTCGCTATATAATTGAACCGTTTTTGCCGATTCATAGTGTGGTGTTACGCAGGTCACGATGTGATTTATTTTAAGCGAGTTTTGTGAACGCGGTCTGCATGAAATCGGTACCGCCTTTACCCTGTGGCGCCCCTGCGGCCGTGAAGCCCAGTATCCGTGCGTGCGTGCGTGCGTGCGTGCGTGCGTGCGTGCGTGCGTGCGTGCGTGTGTGTGTGTGTGTGTGTGTGTGTGTGTGTGTGTGTGTGTGTGTGTGTGTGTGTGTGTGTGTGTGTGTGTGTGTGTGTGTGTGTGTGTGTGTGTGTGTGTGTGTGTGTGTGTGTGCCGTCGGCCAGCCCGCCCGGCTACCTGGTTGACTTCGGGCGTCGGCAGACGCTAGCCAGGGTAGAATGACTTGATGTGCTCTGGCTGCCAGGGACGTTAGTTTTGTCCATTTAGCCGCCCATATTAGGCATGAGTCTTTCATTGGTATTGTACTGAGTACGCATTTCATTTTCGTCTTAAAATAAATCGAGTCGCCTGTTGCCCCATCAATGCTGACAACTGCGCAGCTCATGCCGGGCTAGCCTTCATACTTGCTATCAAGATGCACATGGATGTCGATTTGCATTGTTTTGTGGGGGCCTTGCCCCCCCCCCCCCCCCATGTTCAGTTGGGCTCCCTCATGCTGGCTTGCCCCTCCCCTCAATGTTTTTAGCTGGCATACCACAAAAACGCGGGTAAAAATGATCGTTACACAAAGACTATCTTCTTTGATCTTTTTGCGTAGTGGTGTCTCGTACCACTCTGATAACAAAAAGTCGTGGCTGCCCTCATCACAAGACACAAATCGTAACAGCTGAGCAGATAAACGATGCAATAAACTTCGCATACCTAGCAGCATAACACACGCAATAGTTTGTGAGGTTAACGTGAAAAGCTCTGGAATATGGGGATGACCTAAGTCCTTCATGGCATGGCTAACCCCATCCCCTTCCCCCACAACCAAAATGCGTGCCGTCTTCCGCCATAGATGAAATGACCGCCATAGAAGAATGCCATGGGCGCCCCAGGGTGGCCTCTAAATGGGCGTCTTCACGTGCTGATCAGAAGAGACGCGTGCATCCAGTGCCTGATTCCTGGATGCAACCCTGCATAACTTTTATACTGCCTAAATTAAATACTTATAAATCACACAAATATTTCAAACACATATTGCTTGCACCAACATGAAGTGGACTAAATCCAGAGGAAAAAAGGTAGAAGGAGGGGGGGGGGGGTGTTTAGGTTGTCGGGCCTTTGGTTCGGCCCCCCCCCCCCAATAATTTTAAAAATTGACACCTCTGAAGACGCATGTTGCGTCGTAATCGCTTGCTCGCGGCTAACGTAACGTTTGTCACACATCCATGAAGTGACGCTTAAGTTCGGTTTCACGATCCAACGCCGTTATGTCTCAGGCACCGCAGCCGGGAAATAATGCAGACTGAACGGAATCGGACACACGACGGTGACAGCACGACGTTTGTGTTGGGTTTCACGGTTCAACGCGGCTATGCCTCAGGCACTGCAGCCGGGAAATAATGCAGACTGAACGGAATCGAACACACGACGGTGACAGCACTACCTTTGTATTGGGTTTCACGATCCAACACCGTTATGCCTCAGGCACCGCAGCCGGGAAATAATGCAGACTGTACGGAATCGAACACACGACGGTGACAGCACTACGTTTGTATTGGTGCCACTATAAGTTAATGGTTTTAAAGTGGTTAAGGGGGCTGCCAAAGCGACGCAAACTGTTCTGGTGGCTTAAAGGACAGCGAACCGATTTCTTCTTTTTGCAAGGGATGCATTCTGTTGAAAGAGAGGAAAGGATGTGACATAATAACTGGGGATGTGGCGATCATTTTGTCTCACGGTGACGAGAAAAGTCAAGGTGTAGTCATACTGTCTAGGCCCCGATTAGCACTCGAAGTAAAACATATTAGACAGTGCGTCAACTGATGTTGTATCGTTACGCAAGTATTTATTAATGGATCCCAGCTCACTCTAGGGTGTGCATACGGCCCAAACAGAGACAGTCGCCCGCTTAGAAAATTGCTTAGACCGCTGCGATGAACCCATTGGAGAGCACCCAATCATTGGAACAGACTTCAAGTTCCATTTTAATTTGATTTGATGTCGTTAAATAAGCTAAGTGCGCGGCGGAGACTGTTAAACAACACGTCCCAATCACCTATCCCTAACAACACGTCCCAATCACCTATCCCTAACAACACGTCCCAATCACCTATCCCCAACAACACGCCCCAATCACCTATCCCTAACAACACGTCCCAATCACCTATCCCTGACAGCACGTCCCAGCACCTATCCCTACCTCGCTGCTTTGAAAAGCAGGTTACGCTACGAAACATTTCCTTGCACGCTACGTGGGTACGATATATCATTTACAGAACAAAGCAGCATTGTGGCTGGCAAACATATAAAGTGCGCACTTACCTCCCATTTTCACCCCTCAATGGGCACCTTGTCTCCGTGTACGTCATAGATCGGCTTACACGTGTCTGTTTCTCCGATAGCAAAGCAACGCTCCCATTTGCTCTATACGCATGAAATTACAAACCGATACCTATTTCCAAATTTAGCTATCACCCCGTTTTGTATTTCCTGGACATGCCCATGCACCTATGATTTTCAAATTTCACCAGTGATATTTAAATGTTGAGTTCATGCAACGGTTGCTTCATAATCAGTTTTAAGTCACAGCTGTGATACACGAAAAGGCCTTTAATGTGGTTTGTGTTACCTGTTTGTCCTGCTGTTCCATTTTATAGCATCTCCAGCTCTGCTGTCTTATAAATGCACATTTTGTCGTGAGAGGCAGCCATTGTCGGGTTTTTTTATAATCGGCCGAGTAGCTCTCGAGTCATCCTGGGCTGGGGGCGGAGGGAGAGAGGGAGCTGGCGGATCCGCCCTCCCTTGCACCCAGAATAGAATAGGCTTAGCGGGGTCTCGCTCGGAATGGGGGCGAATGTGCAGCTAGCGTAAACAGCATTACTGTCATCACCGTTGCTCCATCATTGTGGCAACCGCATTATGACGGAGTAGTGCTATAGCGTCTCACAAACATGCCTTCGTGTCTTCCTTCTCGTTCGTCAAGCTGACAACAGTATTATATCAATGTTCCGATTGTCATTCGCCATCCAGCGAACTTTACTTAAAATTCAGAATATGTACACAGATGTAACGTGACCTGCCGATTGCGGTGAGCACAAATACTAGGATCGACTTGCAGCTTCCCTTAAATCCTATGCCTCTTACGAAATAGAAGAGTTGTAAGTGGTCTGATGTCATATCATTTAATACGCAATCATGCGATTTTTCCGCAAAACTCTATTCTCATGCTGTGCCCTGTAATAGATATTGGCTTCGTGAACGCGGCGAGCACAACAGGTCATTGCGCCACGATCTATTACAGGAGCCATGGCAGGTCAAAACGGCCAAAAGTGATCTGAACAAGGATCTGAGGCGCTACCACCTTGAACGGCGTTCTATATTCATAGTAACCATCTCTGAGCGGCATAATTAAAGAAAGCGTTCCTTACATATATGGGTTTTTAACTAAAATAGCCATCTTGAAGACCTTTCGGTACTGTTCACGATCATGTTAATGTGTTCCTCAATGCACCATGGTTTGACTACGTCATGATTGCGTCATACCTTGCACTACATTGATTGAGAGCCAAGTGATGGCCGTTATATCTGGAAATCACGTTCACGAACGTCAGTTTTAAGCGCCACGACAATCATGTTTTGTTCGGCCTTGATCGCTGTATGGCTTATGGAATGGCAAGATTTGGGAAACGTTATCTTGACGTCATGAATGCTAAGATGACTGAAATAATCTCCTCGATATATCTTTCTCCATTTGCGTGGCCGTGTAGCTCAGAAACTCGACGGGCTTTGGTCTTAAGAGGGCAGGATTGTGAACTGTACTGAAAGGTTTTCAAGATGGTTATTTCAGTTCAAAACCCCATATAAATGTGGAGCACTTGGTTTAATAATGCCACGCAGGGATGGTTCCTTTGAATGTAGAAGGTTGATCAAGGTGGCAACAGACTAAAATTATTTTTCAGATCGATTTTCACGACTTTAACCTGCTATGGCTCTCATAAAAGACCGTGGCACTAGGAGCTTTTATGACCGTATTTTTGATGAAGCCAACAGCTGTTATAAGGTATAGAATTAGGCGCACAGTTTTGCGGAAAATCGCACCGCTCCGTCTTAAATAATATAACATTCGACCCCTTGCAACTCGGTTGTTTTGTACGAGATGTAGGATTTAAGGGAAGCTGCAAGTCGATCTCAATATTTGTACTCATTGCAATCAGGGGGTCACGTTACATCTGTGTACATATTCTCAAGTTAATTGAAGTCTGCTGTCGGTCGAATGCCAACCAGAAGACGGATATGATACTGTTGCCAAGTTAACGAACGGAGAGGAAGACACAACAGCTTGTTTGTGAGCCACTATGGCACCACTACGCCATAATCGCCACCACTACGCCACAACCACGCCACCACTACGCCACCACTACACCATAATAGTGGATTACTCTTTAAACGTTGCTCCGCCATTCTAAGCCATATACCACATTCAGCTAATATGATGCATTGGAAGGTAAAACCCAAGTGAAGCCAAACGACGAAGGTGAGATTACGTAACAATCCTAGCATTGCACGAAACTCGCCACGGAAACCTATAACTGACAAAATGCATGTAACAATCGACAATACAATATACGCGATCAATCATCAGCATGCAGCAGACATACGGGAGGTCCATGGACAGGCACCTGGCAGAAATCCGTCAGACCGGTGAAACCAGCCCAGTCCTCACAGGGGGCTGAGAAAGTACCCGCGGCCTTCCTCAGAGTGCCACGGACCTCAGTCCACCTTACTGCGTCGCACTTCCGTCCAACGCCCGAGCGGCGTCAGTGACAACGCCGGCAATGCGAGGGTGTCCGGCGGTAGGGACGACGGCAGGGACTGTAGACAACCGCAGTATGGCGATTTACAGCGGAGGAAAGCGTCCGCGGCTCACCGGCACCCCGCCTCTCTGTACTCTCATGCGCGCGTCTTTGGGTTCAGGGCGGGGCCAAGCGCGATTCCAAACAGCTTCCGTCGCTTCGTGCCGGTCGGCTGGCGGCAGGGACGCGGCAGCAGACAAGGCACCGGCAGCCGGCCCTCGAACGTGCGGACAGCACGCGACCGTGGTGTGGGGTATGAGACACCCAGCACAGCCGATATGGCCGACAGCCACGGCCAACAGCTTGGCGAAGCACTCAGGGTCCGGCTCCGTCACAGACGGTCCCCGGCCGGCTCCGTCGTCAGCGACGGTCGGCAGGCAGGCGGGACACAGCAGCTGGCGAGACCAGATCAGGTCGCCGGTAAGGAGCAGCAGACGACGGCACGTGGTGGCCAGGTGCTCGGTACTCCAGGAGAGGCTGCAAGACTGAAGGCCGGAAGAGACGCCTGTCAGCGTCCGCGCAGGTCCCCTCGCTGACCGAGCCTGCGGCGCTGCCAATAAAGCAGTGCAACAGATTTGATGAAATGCAAGAGTCAAGATGTTGCAACATCATCGAAAACAACTACAATCAATAATATCAAAAGATGCAACAGTCAAGAAAGTGGGCGATGACAAAGGAACGCGCAGTCTCCCAGCTAAATGGCTTGTGCACAGGGAGCTGGAATGGACACGGACATTTTTGCCAAACGATTGTGGTCAGAGGTAAGCGTCCCATGCCCTCCTTCGGGGCGGGCGCAATAAGTTACTCGCGCCCGCCGGGGGGGGGGGGGGGGTGAGATAGCTTTGGGGTTTCCGGAAGCTAACTTTCTCTTTGTAACGGCAAGCATGCCGAACTGCAACATTTAGCACATTATCTCGGCAAAGAACACCACACACTACTCTATCTGCGGCGCATTTTAACCAACTCTGAAAGTCTTTCACGGTAAAACACAAATTTCTTTAGGACAACAATGCTTTTCGCGGTGGTCTGGCGCTGGATACCCGTCCATAGTGCTTACATGTAGGCACAGAACAACGCTACTGATGGCAGCAGGCATAAAAGACCATGAAATTCGTAACTTATTAAAACACATATCAAAAGCAAGCACACTGAAGAAGAACGCATTAATATTATACACGAGCGAAGCAGATTATCGACATGCAAGTTAAAGGGGAAGGGTACAAACAATATCAGTATACATAGTTGCGATGTCATGCGATCAAAAAATAAACATATGCAATATAAATAAATATGTAAATATATACATGTACATATAAAATGTGGTTCTCCTCTCCCACACAGCGGGCTTACTGAGATTGAGCACATTGCTGAAGCAGCGCACAATCCGCCCTGGCCTGCAAGCCTTCACCTCGACCTTCGAGCCTTTGCCTTTCCACATCGAAACGTATTTTTCCACGCTCCTTGGCTGTCACGTGATTTGGACGACCTGCCTGCGGTCTGCACTTGCCGCCGTTCGTCCCTGATCTGATTGGTTGGCTCACTTGTCTTAGTATTTGCGCTCTGGACCCAGCTGCCCTTGAAGTCCTTGCCACATTCCTCAGACTGGTAATCAGAACACCTGGTCAGATTGCGAGCCCAGGCCACGTGTTCGCGATTCCAGCCCGGCCCCATCACTTCCTGTTGCTCCGTGTGACAGTGGATAAGGGGCTATGAGCTCAGTTAGGAACTGGCATACGTTTACGCGTTCATTTTCAACTGTGACTTTTTAGTTGGAGACGCCCTTTTGAGCGCGCGCGTCGGCACACGAAAGATTGTTGAATCGCCTGGTGCGCTCATCGCTGGCTGTGACAAAAAGGTAGAAACTCCGGTTTCCGCAAGCGTTGCGCCTACGGCTTTGGGAGCAGCTCAGGTCGCCTGCGGATTCGAACACCATGGTCGTGCTACTATTGGTCAAGGAAGTATCGTCACAAATTTATGCCATCTTCATTCATTCTACTGCAAGTGCACATGCAGTCATTACTTATGCACGACTTTGCCTCTTCTCCAAAACCTATACACGACAATGGTGTTACAAGACAAAACTCATGCTAAGGAACTTATACCCGCCATTGCCTTTACTGCAAAAGACTTACGCTGTCATTGCTTGGGAACGACATTACTTCTACTGCAAAGAGTTATCCGCGTCATTAGTGCCACACGATAAATGCTATGCTTCAACAGCGTATGATCGTCATGACTTTGACTGCAAAAACTTGTATAGTCTAAACGTGTGCGCAACATGACTGCTACTGATGACGGTGGACGTATAATGCGAAGTGCACGAACAACTAGCAGGGGTGTAGAAATAATTCAAAAGTGAGATAGGATACTGGGCGATGCTACGATTAAATTCATGGTGCTGATACCAAAGGATTTTATTGGTTATATTAGGCAATTTTGTCGATTTGCAGTGCTTGACGAATGATAGAAGACTGTAATTTGGATGGCAAAATCTCAATGACAGGTGTGACTTGTTGAGTGGAAGTGACATCGCGTTCCAGTGAGCACCAAGCGATGAATGTAGTTTTGTATTCATTTTGTCACCCCAGCCGCCCTCACCCGTCGTACGAAGGCGGAGCACACTCGAGGCAAACGCCGTGTTTCATGCATTTTGGAGTAGGTTTGGCAGTTTTCCCTGCTTGGCCCCAAAACTTGTTTTGTAACATACAACACGTGCACCATACGTTTTTCGGCAGTGAAAAAGCAGAGTACTTTGCATGATTGGTAATCATGTGACATATGTAAAACTTAATTTTCCGTGGGCCTTGCTGCTTGGTTATGACACAGACCTTGTGTGCTCTGCCAGGTTAAACCATATTGCTGAAGGGGATGTTTCGCACTGGAAGATATTGAAGCGAGCATTAGATATTTTGAAACAAGCGCACCTAACTTTTGGCATACAGTTAAGTAGAAAACCTGTTCTAGACAATGCATCTCTGTTTAGTAAATATGATTCAAGATGAGTCATTCTTTGATCGCATTACTGTACCTTGCACACCATTGATCCGGAGGCTCATCGTCAATTAGCTCTGGATGGGAGACAATTAACGGCCGTTATATCTGGAAATCGTGCTCCCGATTGCCAGATATAAACGATTCGACCATTAGATTTTGACTTGCCTCAATTGCTGCATGACTTACGGAATAACAGAATTTGAATGATGTTATTATGATATCATACATGCCAAGCTGACCTTGAAATACTCTCCCGGAAATAGTCCCTCTGTCTTCCTGGACGTGTAGCTCAGAAACTAGACGGGTATAGGCTTTGACAAGGACAGGATTGTGAACAGCACAGAATGATCCTCATAATGTTTTTAGTTCAAAACCACACATAAACGCGGAACACCCCCTTTAATGTGTATTATGTAAAAATTCGCGCTGTGTGTTAAAGATTTGGTTGCCCGCGGAATTTTACGTGGGGATTTCTGTGGGATGCGTATTGAAGCGTCCAGAGTTCATAAAATGCAATCGTCAAAAAGTCCCAAAGTCACAGCATCCAGCCTTCATCACATCCAGAAAACCTCCAAAACCTTTTGACAGAGGATAATTATAAAGTCTAGTGTTCATTAAGCCCAGTGTTAATAAAGTCCAGCGCTCATTAAGTCCAGTGTTTCATAAAAACCAGCATGCGTGAGATCCACGGTTTTGGACACTGTCCCACTTACAACCCTTCACCTTCGTTCGTATATTGCCCGGTAGAGGGCTACTGGGGCCGATTTGCCCCCCCCCCCCTAAGCCAACAAGTGACGTCATGCGGTACAGTGCTGCCCAGTTAAAGCACTTTGCATGGATATGAGCAACATTCTGTTTTAGCGCACAAATTTTGTCGCGTCGGCACGCCGTTGGTAGCAGGCGCATCAAGGAATTCAAAACTTTGATCCCTGGCTGGTGGCATCGGAAATAGCTGGTTATTCGGCAGAAGCTGCACGGTTATCGTGGAAAGCACTTGTCGGGTAACCCGCTGTTTTATATTGTGGGCTATTGATAAGATTCTCCGCGGTATTTGGTTCCATTATTTACTGATGTGTTTGTGATGTTTCTCATTTTTTGAAGCAATTGATGGCTGATGTGTAAGACTGACTGATTTTATGTCTGCTCCAGGTAGGCGCGCATATAGATCTTCAGATCCTGGCACGCTGACCTATATTGTTAGTGGTCTTATTTGGCTGATTCCCCTCCCTCCTCCAATTGCAAATTTTGTCACACGCTCCTGCAAACGGGACTTATTCTAAATTCTACATGTCTTCACTCTCAAAGAGAGAGGGTGGGAGCTGTCTCATCAGCTGAATCCGGGTGCTTCTCCCTGGTGAGATACGCACTATTGAAAGTGCCCAGGCTACAAACAATTCGTTTCTTCCATTGAGTACGTTTTGAACGGGCGTGGTTTACCAAAATAAGTTGGTTGACTGAGAGATGAAAGTACAACGAAGAGTACCGTGATAATATGCCAACGAATTGGTTTCTCTCCGAATTTGGCTCACTTTCCCACAAATCTGCAGGCTGAAACCCCAGTTACGGCGGGGGAGGGGGGGGGGGGGTGAATCCCCTGCAACTGAAAACGGGAACCGCACCCTGGTTGCAAGTAAATAGGAAGTAAAAAAGCAAACGTTGACTGCGAATGTAATGAACTACCTGTCAAACGTCACGCAAAACACTATGCACGTGCCGCGCTTAAAGGCGCTGTTGATTCACCATCTGAACAGTGGAGCCGAGTGCATGTCACTGAGCTGGTTTGCAATAAATAAGCTGAATGAATTAGGGGGATCGTAAACTTGCATTCGCCATTCGCTTCATCAATCTTGACACGCTTTCTTCCTTTTACGCTTCAGAACCTCCTAAGTATAGAATTTTGGATCCAGCAACACCAGTCTGGAATTTATCGAGACGGGTACGTTCGCGCCGCAGAGGGGCGATGGTGGCACGGTAGTTAGTGGTTAGGTGCTTATCTCTGGACTTTTCCATCCTGGGATGAAGTTCTGGCCACACCACTACCGCATCCCACCGACGTAATGCCTGATTAATACGTAATAGAGGCGTTCCGCCTCGAAGTAGCCGTAACGGCCAGTGAGACGTAAAACCCCAATCGTCATTACAGCCGTCCCGACAAAAAACCGCCTCCCGCCAAATTTGCAGACAATGCTTCCGCTCAATCACGCTCTCTATCCCAATCTCTCAATCCGCTCAATATATACATATATATATATATATATATATATATGCATATATATATATACATATATATATATATATATATATATATATATATATATACGTGGGAAAAACAATGTGCAATCGGTTGGACACGGAGCTCGGACACAGCCGGCAGGTGGCAGCCGGCTTCGGCTGGCAGCCACGCCCGCGGCGGGCAGGCGGACGAGGCCGCCTGGCCGCCAAAAAAAGAACGCATTCACGCGCGCACCGTCCCTCGCCCGAGAACTGAACTCCGTCACACGCGCGAGGCCTGTCCGTGGGGCAGCCCGTCCGCCGTCGAAACACTGCCAGCTCAGTCGGGCACACCGCTATCTTCGCGTCAGAGCCCAAGACCCCTGACTCGGTTTCGCTCGGTTCGCAGGGGTACACATCTCGGTGGACCGGACATCCGGACATGTCGGACATCTCGGGATCTCGCTCGTGCTGGACCGGAGCCACCACTCCCCCCCCCCCCCCTCTTCCTTAGTTTTGACGGGTGCCTTAATGGGAGAGCCTCATGTCAGTCAGGAACCAGCACCGGACAGGGTCCCCCTGCCGTTTTTTCTAGGGCCCAAATGCGTCAAACTGGAATCCCTGTGCCACCCTTGGGACCTTTTGGGAACGGTGAGTGGCCCCTCGTTGATCCAGGGTCAACCATCCCGGTCAGAGGGCCTTCGGCGTCAGACAGGCCCAATGTATGATGTATAGTAACAGTAACCGATTGGAAATCTGAAAGGGGACGGAAAGGTCCTTCAGCCCTAATCCAGAAATGCACGGGTTCTCAAGTCTTGGCTGAAAACTCTGTTGAGGTACGGCTGTTCAAGGGGGTGTGGGGATGGGGCGGGGGGGGGTAGGAGAAGGGCGAGGGGTCCAGGAACCCCTTGGAAGGAGCTCTTTTCGGAACCGTGAAGTGAACGAAATGACCATACTAAATGAGAAGAGCAAAAACAGTATCGATCAAGGCAAAGGGCCGTTGTAGGTTAAGTCGATCGAATTTGTTATCGAAAATTAGCTTCAGTGCGTGTTTCCGTTCACTTACGACAGTCTCATGGCAGGGCAATGCGAATACGGGAGTATTTACGTATATAATAATACCTACGGATATAATAATACATACTCACGAAAATCAGAAATACTTACGCCTCAAAAACACTGCCAAGCCAAATGCTCACATGCATCATGTATGTTTTCATGATTGACGGTGACAAGTTATTTAGATGACTGACTCTTTCGGTGAAAATGACAGCATATCATGCAATTCTCTGTTTCTTGTGAGCATTGTCTAGCCTCCGGAATATCTGGCCAAATTATGACCAGAGTGACATAACGAGAGAGCTTTGACACCCACAGATCGGAGTGCAAAAGTGTGGGTTCATGTAATGTTACTCTCAGGAAATGTGTGGCGGATAGTAATATCCCCTCTGCAGGTGGGTTGTACGTATGTTTTTGTACCTATGCTCGCTGTATGTCTTAACCATCGCCCTGATTCGCCGTTTTGCATAACTCGGACGGATGGAGGAGAAGAGGTTGATGCGACCCTCCCCCGGCGCTTCCAAGTTTCTAAAGATAGAGCTTGCCGAGAACACCAGTATATTGTTCTGAACACGATCTCACGATTGGTACCAGTTCTTATGTTGTTGACAGGTCAAAGGTGGAATTTTACAGAACACCGCACTTTGTAGCTTTACTTTATGTTTACGAGAACAAGCCTTGCAGTGACAAGAACCTTAGGTTGGCGTGCGTCTTGTTCAGTTCTGAGTACATTCTGTAGCGCGATTCTCTTGCCGCTCACCGCCTGAGCCAGCCCTCGATCGCCGTCGAGTGCTCATCACAAACTGACGCTGCTCCGAAACCAGAAAATCTAGCAGCGCGTTTTGGTGTCAAAACACGTGCCATAATCACCGTCTGTAATGGTGAGAGTTAAACGTCATGTTATTTTTGCGTTGGGTATCGGCAACGATTTTTCTTGAAACGATTTTCCACAATTCGCTAATAACTGAACCCAAAGCGGGCAAAACAGGAAAAAGCAATGCTTGCTCCTAGCTTGATCTCACGCTGACCCCGTCCCAAAAGACCAAGTCTCTCGCAACAGGTTGTACTCTGTCCATGGGCTGGCACCGAAAGGTTCCGATGCTCGCGAAACTCTCCCCGTCCGAACAACATCTTCATTGACGCGCCAGACTGTCCGCATGCGCTTGGCGACAGGCAGGTCGGCGCGAATGAAAATGGCGCGTACAATAAGATGATCGACCGAGGCAACCGATCGCTGTTATCGCGTAAGCCGAACTGCAGTGAACGCGTAAGACCGAAGGAAATGTGATAAAGATACGGTAATTTGAATATGATCAGAATAGTTTTCAATATGCTCAGCTCGTTTCATCGTTTCGCTAATTCTTTGATACTTAATGTAGCAGCACACAGTGCGCTTACGGCAAGCCCAGTGTGTGCGGCATGCTACAGATGCTCTTAAAGCGGGAGATGCAATAGTGAAGCGTTGGGCGGCGATCAGCCGATCGGTTATAGGAACACCGAGACAAATGTCAGAACATCATGTTATTGTCGGTATTTAGCGGATACGTGGCCAGTAGGCAGTCGGACGGTGGCGGGCTCAGCCATTTAATTTGCCTTTTCTGCCATTTCAGGCGTAGGCAGGTTGCCCTGATGCATGCCTAGGTTAAGATGACGGCGTGCCGATCTTTTGTGTTTCTTTTCGCATTTTTCTAGTCTCCGTAATATCATGCCTAGATGTGAACGGAGTTATTTAACGGGAGACATATGCCACCAGAAGAAGAGTGTGATTATGTGAATTCATATCATGTAATGCTTAGAAATATGTGGTTGATGGTGATAGCCCTTCTGCGTGTTTTATGTCGTACGCATGTGTAAGTACCTACTCTCGTTGTCTTACACATTATCTTATTGCTGCATTGGATATCGATATAAAACGTTTCGTGAAAAGATGATCCTTATTTTGTCGACAAGTGCAACCATATGAGGCAAGAATGTTTGCTTATTTCCGTGTTTACTTGCTCATTGTTTCATCTCACATTAAGCTCGCCTCCGAAAACCGACTCCCACGCGACAAGTCGCGATCTGTCTGGGGTCCGGTGCTAGATAACTAGGGCGCTTGAGACACTCAAAGCGGGAGATGCCCCCGTCCGACCAATTATGAATGTTATTAGAACATTTTCATCCACTCGCCGAACTTCACGCGTTTGACAACAGGCAGGTTGGCGCGAATGAAAATGGTGTGAACGATCAGCTGATCGGCGAATTTCGGTCCTAAAAAAGACATGACCATGAACTGCATCAAAATGTCTTCAAGATGGCCATTTCAGTTAAAATACCATACAAATGTGGAACATTCCCTTTAAATGAGAGCCGTTTGCTGCTGTAACCAGTTGTCTGCACTCTCCACTTTTTCAAAGGTGGCACGCTGCCATTTTGTACGCACATATTTGGATCCTTTTGACAAAAGGTGATATGAAATGTCACAAAATGTCATCTAATGTTTCATGTTACTTAGTCATGTCTAATGTCATGCACAGTTAAGCATGCCAACATTATCTGACACACGCTTTGCAGTCATTCACCTGCGTATAATGTGGAGGGGGCATTTTAACTAATACTTAACACTTATGTCCTCAGGTTACGGCATATACACCAAAAGCATAACAGCTATCATTTCTGTTCTGAGTTAGCAGTCAATGAAAGGAGCGTTGTGATTTGCGTTAACTGGCGGACATATGACATACTTTGCTACCCAATTCCACAGGAAAAGAGCGAGATTGTTTGCTCAGCAAAAGTACTTTTTATAAATTGTAAAACTGGGAGTGGTTAATATACATTTGTGAGGTACAGTGCGTCTAATTATACCTGAAATCAATTAATTGCATATCTAAGAAATGACCGATAGGCTTTTCCGTGACTGACCCACAGCTGGCCGATTTCCATCAATTTTCAGTTGACAAGTTGTTTGGTCTCCCACTAATATCACTTGTTCGAACAGGGCGCAATTCGCTTCCCACCGAAGTCAGCTGAAAAAATTGCATCCTCGCCTCGAGACAGGAAGACTAATCGACTTTAGTTGCCAAATGTATTGATGATTTCGGACCACAGATCACAGATAACACGCGGGACTGACACGAAGGCTCATGGTGCACAGAGACACTTCTTCGCAGTGGTGGGACACGGGACAAAGACGACGGAGGGACGAAGGAAGCGGGAAGAGGGAACAGAAGGCTCTTCTAGGGAAGGTGGTCACCCTGGGCAAAGTATCCGTTCTCGTCGGCCTCCCACGTGACGGTGTAGGTGACGCCCTCCCAGTCGTACGAGTAGGAGCCGGTCCTCACGTAGTTGCCCGTCTCCGGCTCGTTGCCCGGGTACGAGATGCCGTTCTCATCGGCGCGGATGCCGTTGCTGGTTTCGTGCCTGGAGAACAGGTGTCCGAATGAACCAATGCGATGTTGAAATCGAATTTGACATGCACAGGAAATTGAATGGCATGCTTTAAACACCACGGTTGCTTATTGTTGTTACGCACAAGCATTTTGATATTTAGGTGATGACCTCACCGCGCCTCGACAATGGCGTAATTAGCAGCGCATTGGACGAATGCAGCTTTTATGATAGTTATATGATATAACAATGATAAATAAGCGCCTAGCATCTGCCTTCTTGGACTGGTATTCCTACTGGGCCTCATAGGAGCCATCCTCGTTGATCTCGAACTGCTGGTTCACGATTTTGGCGTCCTTGTCGGCCCAGGCTAGAGCCACCAGGCAGAGGACAATCACCTGCAACACGTGATACAAGGTCGCATTAGGTCAGCGTCGACACGAGAATGGCGTGAATCCCGTCACCAGGTGACGGCATGATCAACAAAAGCCGAGGCACCATGCCCACCAGCTTTAAACACTTGTCCTGCCCCGCCCATTGTGCACTGGCCCTCGGTCATAGCCGTGGGAACTACGATGTGGTGAATGGCACCGACAGTGTAGTGGTTTACGCGTTTGCGTGAACACGCGGGACGCGTGACGCGTCTGCGTTAACCATTGCATGTCTGGGAAATTGGAGGTACGGGGTTCAGTTGCCAGCGGTGCTCGCCCTTCCTGCCAAAACAAAAGGCAGGCGACGCCATAAAGCCTCAGCAGCTGAGTGCGTCGGTGGGTTCCAATGCCGGCGTATCGCATGGTAAGACGTCGGGAATACACTTTCTGTTGCCCCCTCTCCCCCCTCTTCATTATTTGAAAAAGTTGTCCCCAGATGTATGATGATGTGTGCAAGAACACACATCGAAATGCTTCTGAGCGCCACCGCTTCTGCTGTTGGTGACATGGCTTGGGTCCTGGTGATATCAAATTTTCTCGCGCATATCCGTGCAAGTGATATCGACCTTATGCTTGAACTTTACACAGTCGCTAGCGAGTTCCACATATACTGACGATCAGAGCGCTATACTCACGAGCTTCATGTTTGGAGCGGGCGGGCCTGGACGACTGTTGGGCAGAGCAATGCGAGTGGTGCCGGTGAGGAGGCGCAGCACGCTTTTATAGCAGGTTGCCCAGCCCGCTCTCAGCTCAGGGGAACCTCTGCTCATCCGCCGTCGGAGTCGGCCTTGGTGTGTCAAAAATATTTGCCAGGAGACCGGCTATTGGCGGACAGGGCGACACCCGCTTACCGCCCCGCGCGTGAACCTCCGATTACGCTGGTCAGAAAGCCAACCGGGAAGGTGTGTTGACATCTCCCTTGGTCAACGATTAGCCTGTAGACGGGCATAATTTTTTGAATGCATTCCACAGAAAGCCCGTTTGGATCGGACGTTTGGTGTCATGGTACCCAAGAAGCAGTGAGTTGTCACTAGTCTTGCCAGCACCACTGCACGGGAGTCCATGGCTATCCGACACAAACATGCGGAAAGGACTGAGATGAAAAAGCCTCTGATTTACCGGATATGATCGGTGATTAAAAGTGACACTTATGCAAACCAATTTGTGACAAGCTGCGGAAATGAAAACAAATTTCAACAGAGAAGACCATATTACAACAGATCATCCCAGCTAGACGAAACTCAAGGCTTCGTGTTGGTCTGTACTAGCTAACGGTTGCATCGTGAGCACAAGTAAAGCACTTTTCAAAATGTTGATGTTTCGCTGTATGAGCAAGCTGAGCAGGAAGCTGCTGCCAAACATAGTAGCTTTAATCAAGATAGCTTTAGCATGTGACAGAATCATACTACAAACTATGCAAAATTAGTGCTAGCGTCACAGACCAGAGGTGTCACAGTGCTCTTCCAATGCTCCTCAGATCAGTGCTTTTCACATATTTTTTTCCGCCAGAATTCACCTCACATACCAGACAGTATAAAATGCCTAATAACTAGGCTTATTGCAAGTCGCAAGAATCGTGACTGGCCACAGCATCTTGCGACGAACGTGATGAGTTTGCCACGCAGCACTTTAAGGCGTCGCGCTATTTGAGACAGATGGGCTTGATTGCTCGCCACGCGGTAATGCGTTGGGTTCAGTGCATAGCTATGGGCCAATGTTGGTTGCGTTCATGTCTTGAAGAGCTGACTGGCTAGAAGACCATGGCTAATCATCAGTTTTTTAAAAAGTAATAGCGTTAAAAAGCCCTGCAGATCTAGGATATTTGTTTGTGAATACCTGAGCTGTGGCTTCAGAGGTTGGCGGAGGTCGTTGGAGCGACACGCGTCAAGGAGTCATCGGGGGCTTCCTGCTGCTGAGAGGAGCAGCAGGTTTGAGGTAAGAGGCCGAGCATCGCAGGTGCAGGCCTTTCACATGACCCGTCGCACCTCAGGCTTAGCGTGGTCAGTGGACAGGCGTGAGACAAAACGCTTGTAGTTGTCATCACCTTGCATGCAAAGCTTAATAAAGGTGCTAGATGTGCTGAGAAATGTCACTTGCATCTGTTACTACTAATATTGCGTGGATTTTGCTCTAAACAATTGGGGTCATGTCAGGAAGTGCAAATTCTGCACCGGCAATGATTATGCCAAGATAATGAAGGTGGCCAACGCTTCCCGCTGATCGTACAATCACGTCACAAAACCAAGAATGATATTATTTCAGATGCTTGTACAACCAGAGTATCGGCAAACGAGTATCTACAAGGATGCAGTTTTGAAAAATAAGTATGGATGAGAGAGGGAAGGGGAAGGGGAGTGGAGGAGGCGATAGGGGTGCAGGAAGAAAAATGGCTGAGCCTGCCTCCGAAATGCACCCAGAACAGCTTTCTCCTAGAATGGATCCACTTTCTTTTCACGGTTGGGAGCAGGGGTGTAGTTTCTTAAAACTTGTTTGGGGGCTGCACCCCAAAGCTATGATACAGAAAAACAATGGATAAAACAATAACTTCAAATAGCAAACTGCATCCCTGGTTAGGAACACCATGCGCCCTCCCCCAACTGAACAGGAAACTACACACCTTTAAGCTGGTTATGTTAAGTATGCTTTAATCTGATAATTACGTGAGTTGTTCAGTGCACCAGCCTTATTTCTCGGAGAAAACCATTAGAATTGAGATATAGTTGAGTTGATATTTTGGCAACATGCCTTTACGGAGACAATAGCAGAAGTAAGTTCAAAATTGCCTGCCGATGATCCTATCGATTTTTCAGGTTTTTTTTGAAACAGTAAGCCACAATTTTTTACAGGACACCATCATTCAGGGGATTAAACAAAGGGCGATTGCCAGCCATTACCACGATACAGTAGTCCTTACCTAAGAATTAGAATGCGCTAACACATACGCGTAGAT
The DNA here is from genome assembly GCF_011947565.3 of Pollicipes pollicipes. Lineage (NCBI taxonomy): Eukaryota > Metazoa > Arthropoda > Thecostraca > Pollicipedomorpha > Pollicipedidae > Pollicipes > Pollicipes pollicipes. The sequence continues at coordinate 47,497,881 of NW_023596576.1, forward strand.
TCAAACGAATTCAAGCAAATAGGCATCACGCAGCACGCTTCACTTGAACATGCAAGCGAGTTGAGGTAAACAGGCATCACACATCGCTCCGCAATTATACATGCGAATCATTTCGATTGAACAGGCATCGCACAGCACACGTCAGGCATCACTTACACATACATGTAAGCGATCTTAAGCTAGTACACATCACATAAAAAGGCACATCTCACGTTCTCATAATCGGTCATGATGAGCTCTGTATGTTAAGATTTGATCGCCGGCTTTTTATAAGAATATATTCACTTATTTTTCCGTCTGGGTCGTTCTGTGCTCTGTAGATGACTTTGATTTCTAAAAGGGTCCATACTTCCCTCAATGGACCGCGTCCTGGTGGATAGCAGCGGCATTCAAGAGGTTTGCGTGGGCTGTTTTCACAAGAACGCAAAGCTGATGGCAAGAATCTCCTGACCTTCGAGATGTAACTGATGTAAGGGCCTACTGAGTCACGCCGTTTGTGATGTTCATAGGCAATCCTGCATTATGCAGTAGTGTGAGAACTGCCCGGGTCAGGATTGTGCACGATCGTTTTTGATTGGTGCAATTAATGCGCAAGTAGATAACGCGATGGATCCGGTCAATAAAATCAGATTCACTAGTGGGTGAGCACCGACCCCTGTACTTTAACCGAACGGGATCTGCCAGTGGATGGGTTTTGGCTGAGTCGTCCGAAACCATAGCTGCCATGACCCGACATCGCTTAACGGCCCTGCACCAGGGAAACTTTTTCGATGATCTGAAAAAAAGAACTGCCCTAAAACGAAAATTTGATCGGTTTAGGCTTTTCGGAAAAATCCACCTTCGCCATCCAAGATGAAGCTGTGCAGTTTCACTGGGATATACCGCATTGCACGCTGCATCCTTCCGCATTATATTGGTGAGGAGCTGGACAGATTACCGGTGAAAGCTATTGCGTGTTGTTAGACGCGATGGAAGATTACACTATTGCCGTCCATGCATTTCTATAGTACCCTTAACCGGAAGTGAAAAGACTCATTTAAAATTGACCTTTCAAAGGTCATGGTGACCAGCTCATACAAGACTACTTTGGGTTTTGTACTTGATTGAGCGTCAAAGTTACGCTAGACAGTATGTTCCTAACATGGAAATGTTGACCTAGATCTCTTTAGGTCAGTGACCTATCCTGTCCTTTAGGAAGTCCATGGAAATCTATAATACCGTTCCTGTTATTAATCAATTCGAAATGAGTACCAGGAACTACCAAATACAGCACGCTCTAAAGTAATAAAGTTGGTTGGTTTTGACCAGGGTCTGCCTAAAAAATCTATCACAGAGTAGAATGATTTTGTCTAACACTCTGTTTTTGCATCATTTAAAACGATTCCCATAAACTGTCATCGCTGAATTCATAGCCTGACTTTGACTGGCCGTAGGTCTGTGGTACCAGTGGTGCGGTACGCCCTACAAGATACATCCAGAGTTTTATGCCAAGCGATCTGCTATGCCACTATCTACAGCTGCGCAGTTTTTCAGTCGGAAATAATTCCGGGGGATCTCCGGGGGATCAAAGTGACCTGGGCCCGAGCGCGCGCTGATAAATATTTTTGCATTGCAATTTCTACCTGTGTTCTACCAATTTCTACGCGCTTCATCAGTGCAAAGTGCACAGAACACTGTTAACAAGTGCAACGGTAGAAGATTGGCTCGGTACTGTGAATAAGTTAAGCAAATCTTGTCTCTTTCCTGTGGAAAATGTAAGCGCTCTGAAGACCAGCATCCTTCACCTCACACCCACAGCTGCATACGGGTCATTATATCATGCCACAATACAGCAGTGAGGTAGTCCCACAACGAAGCTGTTGACCTGTGCCATTACACAAGGTACCACATTGGTTGACTACTTTATGCCAAGCCTATAAGACAGCAGCTTATATTTTATGAATGACTGGTAGCAACTGATTGGACAATGCCAAAGGACTATCAACGGCAAGAATGTCATTACACCACAATGTTATATCAGGGCAAACTATTAATTGCATAAATAATCCTAAGAAAACATTTTTGGTAGCGCAACCTTACCACCTTCACTACAGCAATAGCAATATCAATCAATTTGTAGAAGCGTCACAAATGTATTAATTTCTGCATGACACCGCATTTCCAGTTACAAACAACAACGAAATTAACTATTGTGCACATCACATGATATCAATGTCAGGAGTACAACACTGCAGGCAACGATGAGTCGACAATAAAGTATTGACGAAATCATTATCAACAGCGTAGCAGCAACAGCAGCAGCACAGCATATCGCACTTTAATATTAACAAACTGCCATAAAAGCTGGTGATCGCTACGTTGCGTATGTCAAACAGTCCACCAAAGTCTTTCTTACGGCCAGCACCAGGACAAAAAAAAGTCCACATGATTAGCGTCAGATTTCGTGTGTCTTGAGGTAGTCTTTAGGTCTGACTGCCAGATGCTGCCAGGTATTGCTGTCGTCACAAAACCATTCCGTGACGCCACTCAAACAATGGCGTAATGGGTTGCATTTTTACAAACTTTGACATTTTGCTTCTTAGCGTCGTTTTTGAACCTTGAAAGGCTACCAATAGTTATAAGTAAGCTTTTCCCATCACATCTGATGCCTACCTCGACATCTTCAAATGTGGAACATTCCCTTTAAGCAAATTTGCTCTTCAATGCGTCATGGTTTGATTACGTCAACGTACCTTGCACAACATTGAGAGCCGATTAACGTTTATTATATCTTTAAATCGCGCTCTCGAACGCCAGGTATGAACACCTGGACAGTTACTTTTTCTTTGTCTTGATCACCACATGGCTTATCGAATTGTAGGATTTGAATGGCGTTATAATGGGTTCTAAATGCCAAGGTGACTTACAAATGCTCTCCCCAAAATACGTTCCCCATTAAAGAAAAGGTAAAGTCATTATCAAATTATGTAGTATATACTAAAACCTATTAAAGATGCCAGTAACTGTTGAGAATATTTTCAGCGCCAGAACCCTTCGTGAGATCGACTACAAATGTCTTCGAAATGTAAAATGCTTAATATGTATGGCAGAGTCAATGACTTCCTCATCATACCAATTAAAAAAAAAACAGCGAAATGTGTCAAATTGGTGAGTATTTCACACCATTTACTGCTGAAAGGGAATGTTTTACATTTGAAGACACTGAAGCAAGCATCAGATATGATGAAAGAAGCTCACTCACAACTATTGATATCATTTTTACTTGGAAAAAAACTGTTCTAGACAGCACAATTCTCTGGTTAGTGAATATGCCTTTGAACGCGTCATGGTTTGATTGCGTCATCGTACGCTGCACCACGTTGATTAAAAGCCAATTTACTGCCGGTATATCTGGAGCTCACGAACGCCAGATATAAACGCCCCGGCAATTATATTTTTCTTGGTCTTAATCACCACATGGTTATGAAACTGCAAGATTTGAATGATGTTATTAGGATGTCATGAATGCCAGGGTGACTGACATA
>NW_023596576.1:47503904-47622081 GCF_011947565.3 Pollicipes pollicipes
GTTTTTACTCTCTGCGATGCATGTCTAGTCAAAAACCACCCTTGGAAGAAGCTGTGCCACAACCAAATATACGATGAAAACTGCTTTAAAATTTTGAAAAGTTTTGCACGGGGATCCTTTGGAAACTAATTGTGGCAAACAGGAGCTTTTGTGACGCTGGCAATCGTCGGGAAAGCCGGAAATGTCGGCATTTTGGAAAACAGCGTCAAATACAACACGCTGTCGTCGAGTTTGTAGTCGTGGGGTCGTGGGGAAATATGCATCAACACGTGCACCCATTCAATGCCGGAATTTACCGTCCCTGGCATCCATACATCACACCCGGTTCCTATCAGGCATCCTAGTAGCTAGAGATTGGTATAACCAGAGAATCCCATGCATATTGTTGAATACATCCCGGAATAATTCAATACAACTGCATGAACTAGGATGGAAAGTACAATGACAGATAAAGAAGTGTTCGGAATGTGCAGGCAAGCAGTCACACTGTCCCTACAAATGGCTCCTTCCCGTTAAAAACGACACTTACCATGTCCTCTAGATCCCTTCGTTCCATCGTCTATGGAACAGTGATACGAATCCAATTAAATGCTGTGGACCGTTAGCCTATGGGGGCAATGATAAGATCTCATCTAGAGTTTTTTGCAGGCTACCTTCATCCTTTTCCGCGAAAGCATTCATCACCCACGGCACAGACATGCTAAGACTCGATCTGGTCCAGTCCAGTCTGATCTTTTCTGGACAGGGCGGAATGAAATCTACAAACAGGATCAATTCAGTCCTGTCCCGTCTGTCTTTGTCCACCGTCCAGTCCTACCCTGGATTTTTATGTTGGGGAGCCACGAGACTTTCGCTTAGTGGTGCCGGCAGGACCATTGGCAAATCACGGCTCTCTGGGTACCATGGCAATTACTGTCCAATCCAAACGGTTGAGTTACGCAATGGCTTCACTACTTCTGCTCATGACAATTTTGCCACCTGTGCGTGGAGGTGTCAGCACGCCTCCCTCTGTCGGTGTTCCGGCCGGCGTCACTGGAGGTTCGCGCGACTTGCGGTACGCCGGGGTCGCCACTGTCCACCAATGACCGGTTTCCTGGCGGGTCTTTCGACATCCCAAGGCCGACTTTGACAGCGAATGAGCATAGGTCGCCTCGGGCTGAGGATGGGCATGACAGTCTGCTATAAAACCGCGCTCCGCCTTCCCACCGGCACCACTCGCCCTGCTCTGCCCAGCAGTCGTCCGGTCCCGCCCGCCCCAAACATGAAGCTCGTGAGTACAGCGCTCTGATCGTCAGTACATGCGGGATCTGCGTGTGACTCGGCTCTGTGAAATACGAGCATGAGGTGGGCATCATGTGCAGGAATATGTCCGGAAAACTTTTATTTCACCAGAAGCCGAGCCATGTCACTAACAGCAGCGGTGTTAGGGCTCAGAAGCATTTCGATTCGTTTCATTCCATACATCGCTATAGACCTAGTGCTAAATTTTCCCAAATGCTGCGGGGCAACCGCAAAGGTATCCCCGACCTCTCATCACACGATAGTTCCCCATGGCTATGACCGAGGGCTACGACCCAATAGACATGACGGGATGCAAGCATTTAGAACTGGTAGACATGGTGTCTCGGCTTTTGTTGCTCATGCTGTCGCCTGGTGATGGAATTCAAGCCATTCTCGTGTCAACGCTGACCTAATGCGACCTTGTATCACGTGTTGCAGGTGCTTGTCCTCTGCCTGGTGGCTCTAGCTTGGGCCGACAAGGACGCCAAAATTGTGAACCAGCAGTTCGAGATCAACGAGGATGGCTCCTACGAGGCCCAGTAAGAATACCAGTCCAAGAAGGCAGATGCTAGGCGCTTATTTATCATTGTTATATCATATAACTATCATAAAAGCTGCATTCGTCCAATGCGCTGCTAATTACGCCATTGTCGAGGCGCGGTGAGGTCATCACCTAAATATCAAAATGCTTGTGCGTAACAACAATAAGCAACCGTGGTGTTTAAAGCATGCCATTCAATTTCCTGTGCATGTCAAATTCGATTTCAACATCGCATTGGTTCATTCGGACACCTGTTCTCCAGGCACGAAACCAGCAACGGCATCCGCGCCGATGAGAACGGCATCTCGTACCCGGGCAACGAGCCGGAGACGGGCAACTATGTGAGGACTGGCTCCTACTCGTACGAGTGGGAGGGCGTCACCTACACCGTCACGTGGGAGGCTGACGAGAACGGATACTTCGCCCAGGGCGACCACCTCCCCAAGTAAAGCCCTCTGTCCTCTCTCTCCGCTTCCTACGTCCCTCCGTCGTTTCTGTCTCGTGTCCAACCACTGCGAAGAAGTACTTCGTTGCACCATAAGCCCTCGTGCCAGTCCCGCGTGTTATCTGTGATCTGTTATCCGACATCATCAATATATTTAACAACGAAGTCGACTGGTTTGCCTCTCCCGAAGTGCGGATACTGTTCTATCAACTGACGGTGGTGGAAAGCATATCGCAGCCTGTTCCAAGTAGGGATGTCAATCGGAACCCAAACACTTCGTCAACTAAAAGCCGATGCAACTCAGCCATCTTTGGATCGGTCACAGAGAAGTCTGGCGTTCCTTTCTTCAACATACAAGCATTTCATGCGCAACGTAAATTGATACGTATCACGCGCAAAACAAAAAATTAGTCTGGAACAACAACACGACACTTTTGTGCCATAACCAAGTAGTTTCACAGTGCATAGTAGCTGTTCAGAGATAGTAGTGTGATGGCTTACAGAGGGACCCACAGAAATTCAAAGAGAGTCCACACACCCACCCACACACACTCCACCCCCCCCACACACCCACACCACCACCACACCCACAACCACCCCACGCCACGCCACACGCGACCACAACCCACACCCAACCACCCCACACACCCACACCCATCACCCAACACACACCCCACACCCACACCCACCACACCCACCCACCAAACCACCCACACCCACACAACACACACACACAAACCACACACGCAAACAACACACACAAACACACAAAAAAAACACAAAAACACACACACGCATAAGAGATGCAGTTTGAGAGACAGAGAGAGAGAGAGAGAGGAGAGATAGAGAGAGAGAGAGAGATAGGGAGAGCGAGAGAGACACAGAGAGACAGACAGAGGAGAGAGAGCGCGCGCGCGCGACCGCGCGCGCGAGCGGGCGCGGGCGGGGGGCGCGCGCCGCGCGCTCGCGGCTCGCTCGAGCGTCTCTCTCTCGCTCTCTTCTCTCTCTCCTCTCTCTCTCTCTCTCTCTCTCTCTCTCTCTCTCTCTCTCTCTCTCCCTCTATCCATACCCCCCACGAAAAAGTACAGAATTTTTCGAGCAGACTATGACCAGGTAACTCAAGCCTGTATAACCCCACAGGAACGTCATTGAAATGCTGCCACCCTATTGGCTGTGCGGTGTTCGAGGCCAAGAAGAGGGTAATCGTGAAATCGCTCATGTCTGGCTTACAAACATAATAAAAACATCAATTGTCTCTTGATCAAAATTGTGCACGCTGTGCAGCCTTCAAATACCAAGGACGTTCTGTGCTACATAATGCACAACCTTTGACATGTGTAATAGATATTACGAAAAAAGGACTTGCAATCAAATAATTTGAGAAAAGCGCCATACCCAAGCATGCGAATGCACGTAAACACATAACATCCATCAGAAAATGAGCACTAAAACCACGAAAAGATCAAAACACGAGCCCTTAACGCTATTTTCGTCAGCGAACACCTCCAGCACCTCCACTGCTATCTCTCGGTGAGCTGAAGAGCCACGTGTGAGAGTTAGGGTGACAACTTTGCACAGCCAGTTTGTCAGTACCTCTAACATCACACAAACGTTACATGACGCAATCGAACAATGGCGCATTGAGTAGCATGTTTACTAAAAAAAGAGATCATGTTGTCTAGAGCGGTATTTCTTCTTCAAAGTATACCAATAGTTATAAATGAGCTAATTAGTTGATTGTGCGGTGTTCGACGCCAAGAAGAGGACAATCATGAAATCGCTCATGTCTTGTTTACGTGAGCACGGCTTACAAACATAATAAGCATCAATTGTCTCTCGATCAAAATTGTGCACGCTGTGCAACCTTCAAATACCAAGGACGTTTTGTGCTACACAATGCATAGCCTTTGACATGTGTAATAGACATTGCAAAAAAGGACCTGCAATCGAATAATTTGAGAAAATCGCCATACACAAGCATACAAATGCAAGTAAACACATTACATCACCAGAAATTAGGCACTAAAATCACGGAAAAGATCAAAATACGAGCTCTTAACGCTATTTTCGTCAGCAAACACCTCCAGCACCTCCACTGCTATCTCTCGGCGAGCTGGAGAGCCACGTGTGAGAGTTAGGGTGACAACTTCGCGCAGCCAGTTTGTCAGTACCTCTAACATCACACAAACGTTCCGGGACGCAATCAAACAATGACGTATTGAGTAGCATGTTTACTAAAAAAAGAGATCATGTTGTCTACAGCGGCATTTCTTCTTTAAAGTATACCGATGGTTATAAATGAGCTAATTAGTTGATACATGATGCCTACTGTCAAAACTAAAAAATATTGAATATTCCCATTTATTTCTGGATCATTCATGAATAACGAAGTTTATTCAAGTTAGCTGTGAACGTATGTGAGTGTATGTAAAGTGTTCAACAGCGACGTAGCCAGAATAAAGCATTCTGTTCGGTTGCATCGGCGTCGGATACGTCACCGAAACCTAACAAAGAGCTTTGACTGGAGAGATCTGGGATCATGACTGTTCGTGAGAATAATCATGCTCACAACCAACAACCGCAGCTTTATAAACATCCATGTCTTTTCACACCTGTTTTTACTCTCTGCGATGCATGTCTAGTCAAAAACCACCCTTGGAAGAAGCTGTGCCACAAGCAAATACACGATGAAAGCTGCTTTAAAAAATTGAAAAGTTTTGCACGGGGATCCTTTGGAAACTAACTGTGGCAAACAGGAGCTTTTGCGACGCTGGCAATCGTCGGGAAAGCCGGAAATGTCGGCATTTTGGAAAACAGCGTCAAATTCAACACGCTGTCGTCGAGTTTGTAGTCGTGGGGTCGTGGGGGAATGTGCATCAACACGTGCACCCATTCAATGCCGGAATTTACCAACCATTTATTCATCATAGCGTGTTTCTGCCCCGTCCATAAATCAACTTTACCTTCACGTTCACAACGTTGCGTTTTTATGTGGCCAAAATGCTACCGGATCACCTCCCAGTCGCCGGCGACCAGTATTTTAAGTAACACGACGAAATACGCACGCACCCAGTGTTGCCGACGTCCGGCAGCAGTCATTCAATACGTACATTTATCCATTCACTGAGCTCAAAAGCTCATTCACAATGGTCATGATGATAATATATGATGACATGAACAAATATCTCATAATTAGATAAATTACCCGACCTCCTTCTTTCAAGAAAGTGCCAGATAGACATCCCATATCGAATGAGACGTAAGTTGCAACGGGTACGTAAAAAACCCACAAAATGAAGTAAGTTTTCGCCGAAGCTCAGTGCTGTGACAAACAGCACTTCCACTGGCTTTGCGAGGTGTGTTTTGGTGTCACTAAAGAGTCTGACAATACAACAGCATTAGAGCAGGACTGGCAAGAGGCAGTGGCGAAATTAGAGAGATCTGGTATTAGCGGTGGTAGCAAGTACGGTTTGCGTGAACTTTCGGAATGCATAACAACGCTCCAACCGCGGTGAAAATCTGGAGAACAAAATTTGAACGTCCCTGGCATCCATTACATCACACCCGGTTCCTATCAGGCATCCTAGTATCTAGAGTTTGGTATAACCAGAGAATCCCATGCATATTGTTGAATGCATCCCGGAATCATTCAAATACAACTGCATGAACTAGGATGGAAAGTACAATGACAGATAAAGAAGTGTTCGGCATGTGCAGGCAAGCAGTCACACTGTCCCTACAAATGGCTCCTTCCCTTTAAAAACGACACTTACCATGTCCTTTAGATCCCTTTGTTCCATCGTCTATGGAACAGTGATACAAATCCAATTAAATGCTGTGGACCGTAGCCTATGGGGGCAATGATAAGATCTCATCTAGAGTTTTTTGCAGGCTACCTTCATCCTTTTCCGCGAAAGCATTCATCACCCACGGCACAGACATGCTAAGACTCGATCTGGTCCAGTCCAGTCTGATCTTTTCTAGACAGGGCGGAACGAAATTTACAAACAGGATCAATTCAGTCCTGTCCCGTCTGTCTTTGTCCACCGTCCAGTCCTACCCTGGATTTTTATGTTGGGGAGCCATGGGACTTTCGCTTAGTGGTGCCGGCAGGACCATTGGCAAATCACGGCTCTCTGGGTACCATGGCAATTACTGTCCAATCCAAAAGGTTGAGTTACGCAATGGCTTTACTACTTCTGCCATGGCAATTTTGCCACCTGTGCGTGGAGGTGTCAGCACGCCTCCCTCTGTCGGTGTTCCGGCCGGCGTCACTGGAGGTTCGCGCGACTTGCGGTACGCCGGGGTCGCCACTGTCCACCAATGACCGGTTTCCTGGCGGGTCTTTCGACATCCCAAGGCCGACTTTGACAGCGAATGAGCATAGGTTGCCTCGGGCTGAGGATGGGCATGACAGTCTGCTATAAAACCGCGTTCCGCCTTCCCACCGGCACCACTCGCCCTGCTCTGCCCAGCAGCCGTCCGGTCCCGCCCGCCCCAAACATGAAGCTGGTGAGTACAGCGCTCTGATCGTCAGTACATGCGGGATCTGCGTGTGACTCGGCTCTGTGAAATACGAGCATGAGGTGGGCATCATGTGCAGGGATATGTCCGGAAAACTTTTATTTCACCAGAAGCCGAGCCATGTCACTAACAGCAGCGGTGTTAGGGCTCAGAAGCATTTCGATTCGTTTCATTCCATACATCGCTATAGACCTAGTGCTAAATTTTCCCAAATGCTGCGGGGCAACCGCAAAGGTATCCCCGACCTCTCATCACACGATAGTTCCCCATGGCTATGACCGAGGGCTACGACACAATGGACATGACGGGACGCAAGCATTTAGAACTGGTAGACATGGTGTCTCGGCTTTTGTTGCTCATGCTGTCGCCTGGTGATGGGATTCAAGCCATTCTCGTGTCAACGCTGACCTAATGCGACCTTGTATCACGTGTTGCAGGTGCTTGTCCTCTGCCTGGTGGCTCTAGCTTGGGCCGACAAGGACGCCAAAATTGTGAACCAGCAGTTCGAGATCAACGAGGATGGCTCCTACGAGGCCCAGTAAGAATGCCAGCTCTAGAACGTTAACACCTGGTGCTTATGTGCAATTGTTGTGTCAAATAACGACCATTAAAATTGCATTGACACCAAGGTCAGTTAATCGTCCATTTTGAAGGCTTTTTATGTCGCAACCATTATACCATATTATGGAGTTCAATCGTGCGTAATGCCGAGATACATCCCTGGTGTTTGTAACATTGTCATCTATTTCCTGTGCATATCAATCTCTATTTCGACACCGAATTTGTTCATTTGGACACCTGTCCTCCAGGCACGAAACCAGCAACGGCATCCAGGCCCAGGAGAACGGCATCTCGTACCCGGGCAACGAGCCGGAGACGGGCAACTACGTGAGGACTGGCTCCTACTCGTACGAGTGGGAGGGCGTCACCTACACCGTCACGTGGGAGGCTGACGAGAACGGATACTTCGCCCAGGGCGACCACCTCCCCAAGTAAAGCCCTCTGCCCCCTCTCTCCGCTTCCTACGTCCCTCCGTCGTTTCTGTCTCGTGTCCCACCACTGCGAAGAAGTACTTCGTTGCACCATAAGCCCTCGTGCCAGTCCCGCGTGTTATCTGTGATCTGTTATCCGAAATCAGCAATATATTTAACAACGAAAGTCGACTGGTTCGCCTCTCCCGAAGTACGGATACTGCTCTATCAACTGACGGCAGTGGGAAACGTATCGCAGCATGTTCCAAGTAGAAATGTCGATCGGAACTCAAGCACTTTGCCAACTAAAAGCCGATGCTTGTCGGCCATCTTTGGATCGGTCGCGAAAAAAACCTGGTGGGCATTTCTTCAATATCCGAATATTTTTTACCCAACGTAAATTGATACGCATCACACGCAAAACTAAGGATTGGTCTGGAGCAACAATGCGACACATTTGTGCCACAAGCAAGCAGTTTCATGCCTTAGAATAATTTTTTAGAGACAATAGCGTGGTGGATTACAGATGGACCCACATAAATTCGAAGGGAGTGCTCCACCTTTTATGGGGTTTTGAACTGAAACAGCTGTCTTGAAGACTCTTCAGTGCTGTTTACAATCCTGCTCTTCTTAAAAACCGAGCCCCCTAGTTTCTGAGCTGCACACCTGCGAAAATAGAGAAATATATACTGGGGAGAGCATTTCAAATTCATTTTGGCATTCATGACATCGTAATAGCGACATCCAAATCCTGTCCTGCGCCCGCGAAGAAATATAGGCTATTTCGAGCAGATTATGACAAGGCCACTCAGGCCTGCAAGACATCATAGGAACGTCATTCAAATGCTGCCACCCCATTGGCTATGCAGCTTTCAAGCCAAGAAGGGGATAATTGTGAACTCGCTCATGTCTGGCTCACGTGAGCATGGTTTACAAATATAACAAACATCAATTGGCTCTTGATCAAAGCCGTGCAGGCTGTGCAACATTCAAGCACTACTGACTCTTTGTGCTACATAATGCAAGAACTTGGACATGCGCGCTGGATATTACGAGAATAAAACTTGGAATCGAATAACTCAAGAAAAACGCCCTACCCGAGCATGCGAATGCAAGCAAACACATTCAATGCACTGGAAAACATGCACGAAAACCACAGAAAACGTCAAAACCCGAGCTCATAACGCTATTTTCTTTAGCAAACACCTCCAGCACTTCCACTGCTATCTCCTGGCGAGTTGAAGAGCTACATGTGAGAGCTTGGGTGACAACTTTGCACGGCTAGTTTGTCAGCACCTCTAACATCACACAAACTTTCCATGACGCAGTCGAACAATGACGTATTGAATATCATGTTTACTAAAAAGAGAAATCGTGTTGTCTTGAGCAGCTTTTCTTCTTGAAAGTATAGCAATGGTTGTAAGTGAGCTTATGTCATGATTTATGGTGCTTGCTGACATATCTTCAAACGTGGAATATTCGCATCAATTCGTTGATTGTTCATGAGGAAGAAAATTTATTTGAATAAGCTGTGAAGGTAAGCAATGCCAAGCTGTCAACAGTGACGTACACAGAATTACAGTATTCTGTTCGGTTGCGTCTGCGTCAGATTCGTCACCGAAACTGATTGCAAAGTTTTGGCTGGACATATCTGGGATCATGACTGTTCGTGAGAATAATCATGCGCGCAACCAGCAAACCGTAATTTTATAAACATGCATGTCCTTTTAAACATGTTTTGGAATCTCCGCCATACATGCCCAGTCAAAAGCCACTCATGAAGGAAGCTGTGCCACAAGCAAATACACAATAGAAAGTGCTCTAGAAAATGTTTGAAAAGTTTCGCACCGAGATTCTTTGGAAAGCAACTGTAGCCAACAGGAGCTCGTGCGACGCTCGGTTGTGCTGGTAATCACTGGGTAGGCCGGGAATATCAGCATTTCGAAAAACAGTGCTAAATGCAACGCGCTGTCGTCGAAATTGTAGCCAGTCCTGGGGGAATCTGAATCAGCACGTGCACCCATTCAGTGCCGGTATTCAACACACCTTTATTTGCTATACGGTGTGCACTGTCTTCTCCATAAATCATATTCACCTTCACGCTCGCGACTTCAAGGCAGGATAAAGGAATGTAGGATGTTTTTGCCATGCAAAATTCTTGGGCTCCTAGCTGAGATTCGACGAACATCAGTTCAGTATGAGGCATATCGTGCTTGCTGCTTGGAAATTACAAATGCAAGCCTTGCACCGATTTCGCAAAAAGCGTTTTAACTAATCCTACATCCTATTCTTCTTAACACTCTGAAATAGTCTGTTCTTTTTTATGTGATGTGATGTTTTATGTGGGCGTGTTGCTTAGAAATAAGAGAGTCGGTAGAAGTAATACGCCTCGTGAAGTGCAGTGCTGCGAACTGCACCGAATGGACTTCAGATGGCTATTTCATTTTAAAACTCCAAGTCAAATGCGTTATACTCCCTTTAAATGATCCTCAACGCCCATTTGGCTTCAAAGGACACCAATGCAAACAATAATGTCGTGGCGTGGCGTCTAACACCCTCTGTCGATCCACATCGCTGCCAGGTATGGTTATGATATAAGAAAGTAGGTGAGCCAAACGCATGTACCTCAAAAAACAACAATAATTTAGCTTGCTCCGTATGATCCACTTTCTAAGTTCGATAACGTGTTTGGTTATTGAATGTCGATCAAGTACATGATTACAATCCAGTCATTATCGAAATGTGCAGTGCATAGTGCAACCTATTAAAAATCACCAGCAACTATTTCAAATATTTTCAGCGCAAGAAGCCTTCGTGAAATCGGCTAGAAATGATGTCCTCAAATCGTGGCATTTTTTTTTTTAAATGCGTGGCAGTTCCAATGGTGAGCATTTCAAAGCTTCACTACTTAAATTCCTATCGGTCTTGCTGTAAGCCACGAAATGATTTGCTCTGAAAGTCATTCCATAAACCGTGAAACTGCTTGGTAATGGCACAAAAGTATCGCGTCGTTGCTCCAGACTAATCTTTAGTTTTGCGTGTGATGCCTACAAATTGGCGTTGTGTATGAAATACTTGCATGTTTAAGAAATGTCCGATGGCTTTTCCGGGGCAAAAGCAAGATGATTTTTATCGCTTTTCAGTTGACAAGGTTTTTGGTCGCCGATTGATATCACTTTTTGAAAGAGGCTGCGATGCTCTTCTATCGCAGTCAATTGACTGAAATGTATCCGCACTATATGCACTGTATGACAGGCAGACCCATCGACTTCAGTTGTTAAATATATTGACGATTTGAATCACGGATCACAGAAAACACGTAGGACTGGCAAGACGGCTCATGGTGCAAAAAAATATTTTTCCTAGCGGAGGGACACGGGACAAAGACGACGGAGGGACGTAGGAAGAGGAGAGAGGGAATGAAGGGCTCTACTTGGGGAGGTGGTCGCCCTGGGCGAAGTATCCGTTCTCGTCGGCCTCCCACGTGACGGTGTAGGTGACGCCCTCCCATTCGTACGAGTAGGAGCCAGTCCTCACGTAGTTGCCCGTTTCTGGCTCGCTGCCGGGGTACGAGATGCCGTTCTCCCGGGCCTGGATGCCGTTGCTGGTTTCGTGCCTGAATGTCAGAAATAAAATAAACCAATGCAGTGTTGACGTCGAATTCGGTATGCACGCAAAATAAATGACATTGCTCCAAAGATAAGGAATGAATCTTGGCAATACACATAATTAAACCCAGTAATATGGTGTAAAGGTTGCGACATAAAAAACCTTGAAAATGAACGACCAACTGGGCTTGGAGTAGGTGCACTTTTCATTGTCGTTATATGCACATAACATACGTATATTTAGTAATATACACTTAGTATAATATTAAGTAATGCACATTGCACGCTTAGAACTTAATATATAATATGCATTATACAGTTACACACGAGCGCCTAGTGTTTGCGTTCTAGAACTGGCATTCTTACTGGGCCTCGTAAGAGCCATCCTCGTTGATCTCGAACTGCTGGTTCACAATTTTGGCATCCTTGTCGGCCCAAGCCAGAGCCACCAGGCAGAGGACAAGCACCTGCAACACGTGATACAAGGTCGCATTAGGTCAGCGTTGACACGAGAATGGCTTGAATTCCATCACCAGGCGACAGCATGAGCAACAAAAGCCGAGACACCATGTCTACCAGTTCTAAATGCTTGCGTCCCGTCATGTCCATTGTGTCGTAGCCCTCGGTCATAGCCATGGGGAACTATCGTGTGATGAGAGGTCGGGGATACCTTTGCGGTTGCCCCGCAGCATTTGGGAAAATTTAGCACTAGGTCTATAGCGAGGTATGAAATGAAACGAATCGAAATGCTTCTGAGCCCTAACACCGCTGCTGTTAGTGACATGGCTCGGCTTCTGGTGAAATAAAAGTTTTCCGGACATATCCCTGCACATGATGCCCACCTCATGCTCGTATTTCACAGAGCCGAGTCACCTGCAGATCCCGCACATACTGACGATCAGAGCGCTATACTCACGAGCTTCATGTTTGGGGCGGGACCGGACGGCTGCTGGGCAGAGCAGGGCGGGTGGTGCCGGTGAGAAGGCGGAGCGCGGTTTTATAGCAGACTGTCACACTCATCCCTGGCCCGAGGCGACCTATGCTCATACGCTGTCAAAGTCGGCCTTGGGATGTCAAAAGACCCGCCAGGAAACCAGTCATTGGTGGACAGTGGCGACCCCGGCGTACCGCATGTCGCACGAACCTCCGATGACGCCGGCCAGAACATCGACAGAGGGAGGCGTGCTGACACCTCCACGCACAGGTGGCAAAATGTCACGGAAAGAAGAAGTGAAGCCATTCCGTAGAATAGCCGCGTGGATTGGACGGCAAATGCCATGGTAACCAGGGAGCCGTGAGTTGCCACTGGTCTTGCCGGTGCTACCGCACGGGGTCCCATGGCTCCCCAACACAAACATGCGGGGTAGGACTGGACGGTAGATAAAGGCAGACGGGACAGGACCGCAAAGCGCAGGGCAGCATATAGCAGAACGGGGCAGGACAGGAGTGGAGTGAACTGAACTGAGCTGATTTGAACTTAATGGAATTGAGTCAGCACCGCCTGCCCAGTCTTCTCGTCCTCTCCTGAAGACACCACCTCGTTTGACAGAATTGGTCCTGTTAGTGAAATGTGCCCCGCCCCGTCCAGAAAAGATCGAAATGGACCGGATCAGACCGTGCTCAGCTGAGCTGCCTAAGCCAGCACGGACCGAACGGACTGAAGAAGACAGAAGACGGAGAGTGGGAGAGCGAGGACAGTACGTGAACGGCCGGATCGAACACGGAGACAGTGACGGTTTAGACAGAACATGATAGGACTGAAACGGGCCGGACAGGAACGGAATATAGCCCCGTTCTGTTTTTACCCTTCTCTTCGGACAGTCAAGAACTGCTGTCGTCTTTAGTGGTTCTCATCGACCCATTTTACTGTTCCCTTCGCTGCTCTAAAAGCCTTGACTTGTCGTTTTTATTATTACTCACTCTGACCTTCATCTCTGTTAATCTATATTCTTCTAATGTTATTAAACCTTCGTTAAAGTCAACTTGCGTTCCTCTCTACTCCGTCCGCTTGAAATTCTGTGTTTAGGTTATGTTCCTTGATATTTTTGTTTGCATATTTAAAATCTTATGCTTAGCCTGGGTTCCTTGACCGTTTTTGTTTGCACATACCCGAGACCCAGTCATTTGCTGCGGGAGGGGCCAGTGACATTGCCATACCCTGTACTCCCAGGAATTTCAGCACCGTTGTGGTCTTATGTATGTTCGGTAAGCTTGTGAAGCTGTCATACAGAAGGGTGAGATCAGTATGTAAGCAAACACCTCTAAATGAAATTGTGCTACTTTCCTAAAGGTGTCTGTATCTCGAACGCATAGTGAAAGTAGTTTCTGGTAAACGAAAGCTAACTTTTCTTAAGGCTCGCATAACCATTAAGCTGCATATTTAGATTGCGTTTTCTAGTTATGGTCGGAATCACCATCTCATGTCGTGTCCTTGCCGATCAACAAAGACCACCTAGAGCGGCAAATCATGGGGTGATCTGAATGTCAGTGACAAGCTGCAGGTTACCTAGATTTAGTGAAAAGTAAACTTCAGACGGAAAGCATAAATGCACAGTGCTTAAAAAGACATGAAGCGCACCAAAAACAGGCACACCGGTTGAGCTAAATAAATTTACATCAGTGCCAGTACAGTGACTCAATCTTCCTGCTCGGTTGTGAGTCTCAGGTGAAGGACGTCGGTGGCCGAGCGTGCTCACATTTTGCACATCAAATAACATGATTATCTTACAGAGACTTTTCAACATTTGCAGGGAGTTTGAAACTTAGACAGCCATTTTCGAGATTTTTTCCTGCAGTTCATAGTCATGTCCTTTTTAAGACTAAAATCCTCTCGTTCCTAAGCTAGGTGCATGCGACTTTGGACAGACTATTTCGTGCCGCCTACATTGTTTGGAAGGCAGTTGACGGCCGTTATATCTGGAAATCTTTCTCACGATCGCCAGATATTAACGACTCGACAATTACACAATTATGTTTGTCTTGGCCTCGATCGTAATATGGCTAATGAAATAACAGGATGTGAATGACGTTATCACGGTGTCGGAGATACGTGGGTAACTTTGAAATAGTCTCCAGAAATAGTCTGTACATCTTCATGGGCGTGTGGCTCAGAAACTAAAGGGAGTTAAGGACTTTAAAAGCACATGGCTGTGAACTGCACTGAATGATCTTCAAAATGGCTACGAAACGTGCAAAACCCATTACCAATGTGGGACACCCCTCAGTTAGAGGTTTCATCGTGGGTCGAGATGTTCTGCCGTGAGTATTGTGCAATATTTACTATAAACTGGCTTCTTCGCTTAAAGCACACCGATATAGCCTTTACACGATGAAGCACCCATTTATGTGTGACGACTAGCCATTGCATGTTGAGCAGTACATTGGGGACACCTTGGCAGTATTTTTCTTTACACGTTACAGTCTGCATGCCCCCCAAAAGCAAAAACAAAAACAAAATTGATAAAACAGCAATGCAAGCACATTTGTTCAACTCAGCAAACCACATATATGTTTTTCATCCTAGCAGCAGCACATAAAAATTGAATTCTTACACTCGTGCCAGGCGACACTCCAGTTTTTTGTCTGTTTTTTTTTTTTTTAATGATTTCAGTTCATCCTGACCAGCTTTTCGCTTGCAGAGCCAAACCACAAAAAGGTGGATAAAGGGACTGAACGTTTTGTTGTTAAAAATGACATATAACGAACAGAAAAATACATACATACACACGAACAAGATGCAGAACACAACACTGCTTTTCTTCACTGCTTGGATGCTTTCAATGGTTCATCTTAGTCATTATTCACAACCTCGTTGTCGTACTCACATCCATTACTCACAACCTCGCACAACCTGTGTTGGCTGCACAAGGTACAGCAGCATTGTTACCTGTTTTGCAGACCTCTGAGCGAGAAGTGTGGGCCACAACCCAAATCAGCAAGACGTCTGGGGTCTTCGAGCATCATCCTACCTTTGTACCGCACCGCGGCCACGAAATCAGCAAGCCGTCTGGGGTCTTCGAGCATGCTCTTACCTCTGTACCTCACCGCGGCCACGAAATCAGCAAGCCGTCTGGGGTCTTCGAGCATGCTCTTACCTCTGTACCTCACCGCGGCCACGAAATCAGCAAGCCGTCTGGGGTCTTCGAGCATGCTCTTACCTCTGTACCTCACCGCGGCCACGAAATCAGCAAGCCGTCTGGGGTCTTCGAGCATGCTTTTACCCCTGTACCTCACCGCGGCCACGAAATCAGCGACCCGTCTGGGGTCTGCGAGCGTCCCCCTACCCCTGTATCTCACCGTGGCCACGAAATCAACAACCCGTCTGGGGTCTGCGAGCATCCCCCTACCCCTGTACCTCACCGCGGCCACGAAATCAGCGACCCGTCTGGGGTCTGCGAGCATCCCCCTACCCCTGTATCTCACCGTGGCCACGAAATCAACAACCCGTCTGGGGTCTGCGAGCATCCCCCTACCCCTGTACCTCACCGCGGCCACGAAATCAACAACCCGTATGGGGTCTGCGAGCACCCCCCCCCCCCCTACCCCTGCATCTCACCGCGGCCACGATCCCGTCACTCATCACGACCTGTCCGTGCATCTTCAGGGCCATGGTCGGCATCACCCCCCCCCCCCCCCCCCTACCCCTGTACCTCACCGCGGCCACGATCCAGTCACTCATCACGACCGGTCCGTGCATCTTCAGGGCCATGACCGGCATCATCAGGAATTCAGCTGCTGCACGTAGGGTTTCCTCGTCTGAAACAGACAGCTAGGTAATACCGCCACCTCTGCACCGCAAACCGCAGACCGGGACACCGCAGACCTCTGCGCCGCATCGCCATCACGCCAAAACGTGAACACTCAACTGCAGACTGCACACAGTATGGTGGGCGACGCGCGGACCGCCGCGTCGCCGTTGGGAGCGGTGGCCAGCTTCAGGTGGGCCGATGTCGTGCTGCTGTTCTTCCTGAGCCCGTCTGGTAGCTCCGCACTGTTCTTTTTGTGTTTCACAAATCCGGCTCGTGTAAAAGGCCGAAACTGTTGCGTCATTTAACTTTTCCGTTAAGGAGCTTGGCATTGAGGCCTATTTAGATAGTATCAGAAGGCATTTGAAGAACGTTTTCAAACTGCTGTCTTAAAGGGGCACCGCCTGCAGGACGAAAGCGCCACGTTTAACGTGACTTATTCCGATTTGGCCCTTCATCCGCGCGGTTCGAGTCAATTCAGTGATTTCTGTAGCCGAGTGTTGGTTTGGGACTCATAACTAAAGGGTTGTAGCGGGGTAGTGCTAAGCCACAGCCTCCTAACGCAAAATTTTTTCGCAAAAATATGGGATCTGAGTTTTTGGCCCTGGGCCTTCTTCCTGTTTGAGTTTTGACAAAGGCATGAGGGAATCTGGCCGAAAGCGTGCGAATTTAATGTTTAGCAGTGTTCTTGTCGAAACTCAGAGACGACAAAGGCCCACAGCCAAAAGCTCGTTTCCGCAAGCTGTTGGATAAAATTTGCCATTATCAGCCTGTGGCTCATCATTGCCCTGCCGTGACCCTCTAATGAATGGCTATGGTGCACACATGAGGCGCCGGCGTGAGGAGTGTGGCAGGCTTTGGTTAGGCTGCGAGTGCATGCAGCTCACTGTCAGCATGAGTTCTCTCGTTCGCCGTGGTCCAAGAGCGATAATATTGCCTCTGCAGTCACTGACACTCAATAAAAGGGTGCACCACGACGTGCATCGCGTTCCCCAGAAAAGAGCGCAGAGGCGATGCTTTACTGTTTACTGCTTTACTGATGCTCAATAGGCAATGACTTGGAGAAAGCTAGCCAATGTCTTGATGGTGTTCTTATGAAAATCCGAACACAATTCCCCATAGGGGTATTTAGGTATAGGGGTATTTAGGTATACGTAGGGATACGGGTTCTTCCGAGCATTTTTGCTTCTCTTGCTGGAAAAGTTTCGGGTTACTATTCTGTTCTAAACAGTTATATACAAAGTTTCATAACAGAGGTGTTGCTTTTTATCGGCTGTGATGCCCGGGGATGGCAAAATCAGCATTTTCAATACATGACAACTTTGGGATTATTGCCATCCCCTGGGGTCACCGAAGCCTGGTCTGGGCAGCGTACACGCACAGTGGACGGGGTCCAGCGCGCCGCTTCGGAAGGCCGGTCTCGGGAATGAGACGTCCTGATGGACAGCCAGCACTTATGTTCTACAACCACGCTATTGTAATAGCCCCAGCTCCAACGTTGCGCGCCAAGAACCGTCGCAGAGCGTCAGCGGATGAGTAGGCTGAGCGCTCTGGTATATGTACTATGAGTGAGCGACCGACGTCCGGTGCGTTGCGGGCTGCCTATGCATCTGGGGTGCGGGCCTCTCATGGCCGCGGGCGCCGCCCGGTCCAGGCACCGAGCGAGCGGGGACTGTCGGTCGGGCGCGGCAGCGTGGACGGAACGGTGGTATAATATAATGACACCTTGAACCAGCTACCTGCCGGCTCTACCAATCCGCCACTGATTTCTTCTAGCCAGTCAGCTCCTCACAACATCAACACAACCGACAGCAGCCCACAGCCTTGCACTGAACCTCAGCTTGTGCCCATCTCTCTCAAATGACATGACGCTTTAAAACGCTGCGGAGCAAGCTGGTCACATTCGTCGCAAGATGATGCAGCCAGCTGCGATCTTTACGACTAATAATAAGCTTAGTTATCTGGTATTTTATGTTGTTTAGTATGCGAAGTGAATCGTGGCTGAAGAAATCTGCGAAAAGCACTGATCTGAGAGGCATTGGAAAAGCACTGTGCGACCACGGATCTGTGACGTCAGCACTGATATGGTAAAATTTGTAGTGTGTTTCTGTCACCTGCAAAAAGCTATCCCGGTTAAAACTATTATGTTTGGCAGCTTCGTATGGCTCAACTTGCTCATACAGCGAAACGTTAACATTTCGACGTGTGCTCACACATGATCATGCTGCAAGCGTTAGCAAGAACAGCCAATACTAAGCTTTAAGTTTCAGCCAGCTGAGGTGGTCTGTTGTGGTATGTTCTAGGCTGTTGAAATTTATCTTCGTTTTTGCAATGTTGTCACCAGTTGGCTTGCAAAAGTTTCAGTTTTTGTCACTTACCATATCTGGTAAATCAGAAGCCTTTTCAACCCTGGGGCACTTTTCCAGTGCCCACGTCTGCTTCGGGTGTGGCAGCCATGCACACCCGACGGCCAACTGTCGTCACCGGCACAATACTGGTTTCCCATGTCATCAGAGGGGACATGTTTTGTCGGCATGTCCAGTGGCTGTGCTGGGAAATGTGCGAGGGTTCCCGCACCCCACTTGCGCCCCACGCGGGTGGGGCAGGGGATCCCAACAGCCGAGTGTAACATTGATGAGAGTGTCAACCGCCATGCAACCTTCTGGTGTGCCGGGAGAGCTCGCCTCACCTGGCACCAGGTGGTGTTCCTCTCAAGGATAACTTTACCTCCTCTGCTGAGAAGCTGTAGCTGCGATAGTCATGTGCTGATAGTCATGATAGCCATGAGTTAGTCATGTTATAGTCTTCTCCCTGTGGTTGAGATATGTCACACTGTGCGGCTGTTTGTTTATAGTGGCTTCATGATATGTGTGCCACACAAGTCTGTGCTGGATGCAACGACGCGGCTTAAGTCGCACCAGACGTCCACGCGTGTCAGGACGGCGACTCGCGGTCCGTTGCCGGTGATGTCCGTCAGTCAGTCAGCCAGTCACAGTGTCGTTTCCACGGGGCCGGTGAAGCAAGTGCTGTCTCTGAATGTGTCTGATTCTCCCGACGGGCCGTGCCTGTTCGGGCTGGACTTCCTTGTAGTATCGAGACTGTACGGAGTTCGAGGCCGTACCGCGTTTCGCGAAATGCGGCCGCAGCGTGCAGGTGTGTTCGGCGGAGCAGCGTGGTGCAGGGGATCATGGCCACACTAGCCAATGGGCGACTGTCAACACACCGGTCACCAGCGGGGTGGGGTGCGCTGGCTGGGCCGGGGTGAGTCTTGTGGGCACCGACGGCCGAGAAGTGGCGAGATATCCTATCAAGTAATGTGTTTTCGTTGTTATTATTTGCGCTAAAACATCACGCGCTATGTCAAGATGTTGCGTTTGGCTGAGGCATGAGTGGACGCGAAGCTGAAAGTGGCAACTCTACATTCCGCTGGGCGGGGCCGCACACTGTGTTAATCCGGGTTCAGAAGTGGTCGAAACATCCAGCTTAGCAACCCATCAATATAGCAACATCGCTTAGGACTCATGTGAAAGCCAGACGTGCATTTAACTTGTTTTGATACAAACTTGGCGTCACGTGTCCCCCTATCACATGTCACGAAAGGTCACACTGTGACTGCGGGTGCCATCAATCGGTTAGCAAGGGAAAATTAATCACGGTAAATACAGTTTTTTTCAAATCACACCATAAATAGCATTTATGCATAAAACAATCAGAGCATGAAAGACTAAGGCGTCTTCAACATTTACTTATTCATGACACGTACGTCTTTTCCCATCCAATGCCTTTATAACGGACAAAATGACCGACGGAGGTGCGTCAAGAAGTATCCGCTAAAAACAATAATAAACATAATGAAGTAAGCTCCACATGCAATGTTCCGGGTGTTTTCGACACGTTCTCGTGTCATTGACACACATTGCTTTTGACAACATAAAGGCTAGTGTAATGCATAAACAATCAACGAACAAGATGCGTATAACAAAATGCATGTAAACTTGGCACACATACACGACAGCGTAAGTTTAACTGAGTTAGACCCGCTGTCATAACATTTTGTCTCTGATGCGTTGGTCTCGGTCGAATTCGCACGACACGTTGAACTCTCACAAGACAACTGATTACACACCCAACTTAAAGAGTGAGATCTTTTCAATTCAATTCGTAATAAGAAGTTTGGCCTTGAGCACGGAATAGCAAAAAACAAACAAAGGACTAATGCGTCGGCGCAAGCTATCTCGTTGCAAGACACATCTGTTCTATTTGTAACGGATCAACTAGGCGTGCTTCTGCTCCTCGTCCGCGTAACTGCATTCCCTCACCTTCATTTGTGTCGCTATTTCGCCCTTCGATACCCTTGAGGAGTGCACTGATGTCCACTGTGCCCGAACTGGCCTGCTAGGGCCATCGTCGGCGCCTGGGGTGGAACTCTTCCACTCCGCTCTTGTCTGGACGTCCGCTCTTGCCTGGACGTCTTCCTGGCGTGTCTGAGCCGATATTGTCTGGCTTCCTACACTTCCTTGCTGTACATACCAATGGGTAGTAACAATGACTCGATCACGTTCGCTCCGTGAACCAGCAGTTTGTGTACAGACGAGGGCATAGAGTACTATGGATGCAGTGGCACAAACAACTGAGCCGTCTCCATGACATATGGCGCGTACTTCTGGGCGTTGATGGACGAGAATGAAGATAGAGCAGACACGATAACGACGAATCTTGGGCACGCTGACATCTCGGAATGCGCGACGTGCCGTGTTGTCATCATTTGATGTGCCACTTCCTCCTGTTCTCGGCTGCTTCACTACCAGGCTCATCTCCTCTCAAAACGCTGTTGCACCACTTTCGTCCGTTCATTGACGGCCGCTTTGTGTTTTGATGTCATCGCCCAAGTCTTAACTGACAACCGATATGATACTTGAATGATGCACTCGAAGACACAAATCCAAAGGTACACCGTAGAAAGGCCAGACTGGTAGATTTTCTTGCGTGCGGGGCGAGCTGATAGCGTATCCAGGTCATTCATTTGCCTCGGTGTTGCTCCGCAGGCGGTGTAAGACGCACTGCTCCTGGTGTCTGTTGGAGCAGTGCTGAATTTTCCGTCCACCATCGTGAGACAGAGCTCATAGTGAACTTCCACACGCATGGTACCCGGAGTAGTCAAGATCGTTGGCTTCAGTCGGCTGATTTCAGCTTCGACCTGTCTGCTTCCTTCTCTCGATATATCCGCAGTCTCACGGATATATATGATGCACAGAGGTCTGCACAGCCTAGTTGATGACGGCACACTATTCTGCCAGAGCAATGAGTTGTCGACAAAGTCAAAGGTATCATTGTTGTACAAAACAGGCTTTCTTCCGCCATTCCCACATCCTCACTCACTGCCCGCTTGTACACTGATCGGGATGAAGCTCCATCAAGTCGCCACTTGACTTCGAGCACCACGGATTGCCTGTGTGCTGGGTCCCGGCTGGTCGATCGGTTGGTCCAACGTCGCCAGGATGTCATGCGCTTCCACCAGACAGCAGACAGTGCGGTCGAACGGTGTTTGCATTCACTCGGACTCTGGTGTCACTGAAAGTTACTGTTGTCACCGGTAGGTAACAGTCGAGTTTTGCTGATTGTTCTTTGTTGTACTCGGGGAAGATATGCTGTCTTGATTCGTCATGAGCTATAGTCCGCACCACTTTGAACCCATGCACAGTCGAGTCACTGGCCACACACATAGCCAAGACTTTGTCAGGTGACGTGCATGTAACTGGTGGACGGTGAGCGGATTCACTCAGCACATGTGGCATTTCTTTTGGCCTGCCGGGCGATGCATGGTTTTTCAGGACGTAGTACAGATAGGCTGTTTCTTCGCCATGCGCCCTCTGCTTAGCCGCATTTATAAGCTTTCGAGCGTCGTGGCCCCTTGATAGATGTTTTGAGACTCGTCGCTTGGTTCTTTCGCTCAGCTCGGCGTAGGGCGTTGTCGGGCGCCCGCCTTAACTCCAGGACTGCCGTCCGTCCTCAGTTGATCCGATGGGTCCTGACCTCCGTGAATTGGTTCCACAAAGGCAACCGTAAAAACGGCACGTTTCAGCCGACATTCTGTCTTGTGACGTCCCTAGTTGTTACATTTGTCTTGCGTAGCTTGAACAGTCAGATAAGGCGCAATGTGACTCTTCCTCACACTCGTCCATAAGCTCGACTTCACATTCCACCTTTGCTCGGCTTACTCCCAGCTCAACTGCACACAGCTTGCTGTTCTTCTCTCGCCTTGACAGACGGTCTCCTTCCACTAGTGCATCAAAGAAGGCGACCTTGCCAAGTCGCACATCCATGTTGCGCACTTGACGGTCAGAAAACAGCTGTCATCCGCACTCATTGAGCCGGAAACAATGAGTGAAAATGAGCCGACCGTCTCTCACAGTCACTCGGAACACCTCCACTGGCTGACGCTGGACCAACCAATGAACCTCATGCCTTCCTCGTCCTTTGTTCAAAGTTGGTGTGACAGCCGTATTCCCCGTCCCAGAAGGTGTCCCATGTCAGCCCGTTCCCTCGGCCAGCCGAGGGAAACAGGGTTTGGCGGCCGGCCAGCCGCCGCGCCGCTCGGTGGCCGGGCCGGCCGGCGGGACGCGGGCTTGCTAAAACATTTATTTTTTCTGATCTGTTCTACCGCTAGAACGATTGTTGGGCATTGCTAGTTACAGATTAATGAGTACTTCGAACACATTTGGAGTGGGCATTGGCACAGTGTTGTTTTGTTGGTCTCCATATGTATTGAGCTCTGATAATATTTCTAGTGCTACGCAGGTGTTCTAATATCATGTATCGTTTCCACTTTTGATGCCATTTCAAACTTAACCCCACAAGAATATGGGACAAATATCCCGTCAATTTATTGCAGAATGAAGACATCGCTTGGCAATACAAAATCTAGCTTCACACACAAGTGAAACAAAGACAAAAGGGCTCATGTGAAAACCGAGGGTGATTTTATATGGTCTGATCAATTCGGGGATAGAAAACAACGAATGTAACCGGCTTCCAACATGTCAGAAGTTGAGGTTTTCACCACATTTGACCCCGAATTGGCACAGTGTGCGCCGTGCACTATTGACCTGCCCCGTAAACTTTGCGTCCCAGGCGCGTGTGTTGACGCTGTGTCAGCTGAGGCGACGTCTGTGAGTCGCACTGTTGTCCCGGCACAGATTTACTTTTGGGGCTCGAATCAGAGGCTTAAGTTGCGGTATACCTCCATGACTGTGATTACTGTGGTTCGGCCATGAGCCGTCCGTCGGGCGGCCCGGAATCAGGGCCGTCTGGGCGATCGTGAATGTTTCTGGGTCATCAGCACCGCTCGTAGTCAGGGATGTCACCGCAGAGCATGCCGCTATTCACATTACCCCCACGTGGTAGGCTTAGACGTGAGTTTCGTGGACCATGCAGACCTGTGTGCCAGCCTACATCGGCAGATATTGGGCGTCATGCGTTATTTGCTGTTCTGCGCAGACGCGAGGGTATGCTTGACGGCCAGATTGGCCACACGACTTTGATCTCTCATGAGACTGACAAGGGCGATCACCCGTCTGTGAGGTACAGTCTGGGAGCCCTGAGCCCTGATCCCTACCACCCGATCGCGCAATTCCATGTCAACGGGGGAATTTGGTGGCGAAAGCTTAACGTGTCGCAATGCTCGGCACGACCGTCCTGCCCTCTGACGTTAACTGACTATTCCAGTCTACGTGTTGTCTGCCCAGACCAGACACGAGCGCTGCTAAACGGCAACTGTATTATCCCGCGAAGCGAGCGGGCGGCGCCGACTCCGGCGGGTGGCGCCCCAGGCAGTACACCGCCATTCGGGGCCGCGGCGTACCAAAGTGCAGCAGCACTGGCGGCGCGAGCAGGGGCGGCCTCAGGGGTACGCCAGTAACATCATGATACACTGACCTTCAGCGCGACCGCTGCCACCGGCCGCAGACCCTCATTCTGGATTTGTATTATCGGCACTTATGTTCTTGGCTGTTGCACATGTAGCGATTTGATCAGGGGGTATATGTCCTCAGTGGTCCTTCCCCATGAATATGACACTTCCCAGGAGCTCCCCCCCCCCCCCCCAACTGTGAGAAGGCCCCCACACTGTCCAGAAGGCCCCATGGAGCATGTTGCCCTCCCGCTCCGATTCGTATTTTGTAGCGTTGCTTCTGCCTGTGCCGAGCTGTTGAATATTGCCCTCGTGAACTTGCAGTCATAAAACTGCGTCAGTTACTTTGCTGATATCACGGTAAACGGTGAGCGTTTTCCGTACTGCTCGCGATGCTGGATGCAGTGCCGTCGTGGCTTCAGGCAGCGGATCGGACCGCGAACCAGCTTAAGAGGCAGTTCTTTCCAGAGCAGTCAAAGCTCTTGGGTCATTATAATAATGCTTAATAATGTACCTTCATGTGTGTATGAATGTGTAATATACCGGCATTGCCACCAAACTTTTCAGCCTAACCAAAAGGAATGCGCCTTTTCCGTGTTGCCTCGCCTCGAGTATCTAGCGCGTTTGGCAGTCTGGAAAATTCTCTCAGTGGCACCAGTGGCGTTTGTGAAATAAAGTCAGGAAGCGTGCGTCCTTGCCGACCGCAATGCGAGCAGCACCGACTGCAACATGAGCAGCGTCGACTGCAACGCGAGCAGCACCAACTGCAACACGAGCAGTGACGGTACTGGTGCAGTTCTGATGCAGGAGCAGGACCGAGCGACCTGGCGACCTGCACTGTCGGCTCCGTTTAGACGACGGCCAAAACTTATTGGTGCGCCATAACAGGCTGGAGCTACGCTACGTCCAACATAGCACTGGGCAGCAGCAGCCGCAGGTTTCAACAAAACAGAGAGCAGCATACGCTCGTCCAGCCGCACAGCCGGGACAGAGGGTGACAGCTGCACGGGCCGCGCCCACCTCGCGGCCGTGATCAGAGAATAATGGGGTGACGCTGTTTTTTCTCGGACCCATTTTGCCGATGAGTCGAGCTGCTCCAGCCGATACCGACGGCTCACAGCGACACGAGTGTGCTGGCATGGGAATGTGTCGTCCATGTGAACTGTCTGCAGCACCGAGGCAGCTTGCTGCACGAGAGCGGCCGGCACTGGTGGTTCCGACCGCGGCGCCGAGGCGAACGACCTCCGCTCCTGCGGCGCCGAGACGGTCTCAGCGTGTCAGGCGCTCACCCGGCCGTCTCATTCATAATTGTAAGGTTGTGCTGTGCATTGCAGTGTCCTGTGAACGTTCACATGTTGGTGATTAGTGCACTTTGAAATGGCGTGGGCTGCGAACGTTCACGTAGCTCGCTCAGTTGTGCTGTGTGGTGTTGTAGGACGTCCGCTGGTGGGGTGTGATCCACGTCGCGGCCCTTTATGGCCATGTCTCTCCGCCCGACTGTCACGTCAGCATGTCCCTCTGCCCGACTGTCGTATGAGCATGCCTCTCCGCCCGACTTTCATGT
The DNA here is from genome assembly GCF_011947565.3 of Pollicipes pollicipes. Classification (NCBI taxonomy): domain Eukaryota; kingdom Metazoa; phylum Arthropoda; class Thecostraca; order Pollicipedomorpha; family Pollicipedidae; genus Pollicipes; species Pollicipes pollicipes. The sequence continues at coordinate 47,529,493 of NW_023596576.1, forward strand.
GAGCTCTTTATGCGCCGCCGCTGATGTTAGCTGTGCCAAGAACAGGTGCGGGAAACTTCTTGTGGTGTAAAACAACATCCCATGTTCTCGATTTGTTTAGCCTTCGTTATAATGTCCGAATAACAAGCCGTTTTGATAATCTAAATTTACACGCATGTTTCCACGCACACATGTGTTTGTCAAACAGCGTGCATTCGGCATGCATCAGAATATATGACAACTTTGATGAGGACGGGCCAGGCGCCACTGGAGGCCACCACGCGCGCACTCGTTACCTATGTCGCATGGCGACTTTCAGTCAGAGAACTTTAATCCTCTGGTGCTTTCGTCATAAATGCGAACCATTCTTGAATCCACACAAAATGCGTATTTCTTTGTTTTGCCGTCAGTAGCAAACCAATCAAACAACGCACCGGAGTTGCGTCCTCACGTGACGTTTTCATCGCTATGGACACCAGCTCCGGCCCGTGCAGCTGTCTGGCGGGCCCGCGGGCGCGCTGGCCGCTGTCTGGCCCGGCTGGAAGTTCCCGGCCACCAGGCGGGGGCGGCAGCTCGCGGCTCACCTGACCGTGCCTCGCCCTCAAGCCGAGAAACAGCGCGCTGCCGACCTGGCCAATGAGAATGTCTTGCGGTCAGGAGTGGCTGACAGCGAGTTGGCTGGTGTGGGCGCTGCCGGCCGCGGCGATAGCGCGATGCCGTTTCGTGTTGCAGGAGAGCCTGCGCGCCGTGGCAGGGGCAGGATTGTGCCATGCACTCCTGACACGATGTCTGGGCCGACGTTTCTTGCTTTAGTCAGTTCAAGCCTCTATGTCAAATGGACGCGTGTCATCGCCCCGAATGCCTGCAGGAAAGTAGCTCACTTCATGCCGCTCCTTATGCTCACATATACAGGATGTCAATCCTTAAATGGTGAGATATGCCGTGAAGGCAATTATACAGGGTGTAAAAGAAATGTTTTGACCGATATTATCGTAATCTGAACGGGTGTGTGCATTGGAGCGCCTCAGAAAGTGGAAGATATTGCCAATTGCGAAGTCAATTGTTTCCATGTATCGCTACAGGGTTAATATAAAGCACTCTATAAGCGGTCGAGCTCTGACCTCACCGCCCCATTCCCCTGTTTTATGCCTATGTAAGCAGATCAGGTTAGATTAAGCAGTCTTCGTACTAATGGTGTATAGCAGGACCACTTATGGCGAAGACCTCCGTCCGATCGCTGAGGACATAACCCGCGGAGGGACCCCTGTGCGGGCAAAGCCTCGCCGGATGGGTCTCAAGGTGTGTGTAGTTTTGCCACACCGCTTCCCATTCTCCCTGATCCCATAGCCCCAAAACGTTTGATGACTGACCGAAAGGCCTCTTATTTTGCCAAATCAAACCAAATCGGGATAGGCCCTGCGGCTTAAGTGTGCACAAGTCACACCTGGGCGTCCTGCCAGCGAGCATGCGGTCAAAACTCACAAAGGTGCCGAAAACCCCAGACCCATACCGTGTATAGAGTGTGCGTTTGCAGGTAACTGTGTGAGTGTGCATCTCACACGAAAAGCCCCTGTGCAGCTCAAACATTGCTTGACACGCGCTCGGGTGGGGGGTTAAATTGACCTTCACGAAGGTTTTTCTAGAATGTTTTCGAGCGTCGCGGCGCAGCCGCGCCACATTTTGCAGAGCTGTAGACAGTTGAATGGCGGATCGTCTGACATCAAAAATTTAGATGTACCTTTTAAGGTCGCTGACCTACGGCAGGTCAAAGTCAGGCCATGGTTTCAGCGAAGTCAATTTCTAGGGAATCGTTCAATCTGATGCAACAACAGATTGCTGCACGAAGCCATACATATCTGTGCTGCTTTCTTAAGAAACACAAATATCGAATGAGTAAATTACGTTGACCTAAGGTCAGGTATGAACGTCCGTCCGACCAAGTTCAAAACTAGCCTGTTTTATTACTTTAGGACATGAAGGTCAGACCAAGGTCAAAACCAACCTGTTTTACTACTTAAAGGATTGCTGTATGGGATAGTTTCTGGTGCTCATTTCGAATTTATTGATAACATGAACCGCGTTATGCATATCCCGTGGACTTCTTAGAGGTCAGAATAGGTCATTGACCTAAAATGACCCAGGTCAACATTTTGTTTTTAGAAACATACTGCCTAGCGTAATCTTTGTCGCTTATTGAAATCTAAAACTCTGAGTAGTCTTGCATGATTTTGGCCACCATGACCTTCAAAAGGTCAAACAAGGGCACTGACCCTACATGAGGACGTGACCTTTTGCTTAGAAACAGTTGGTTAGGTTCTGGGGGCACTTTGGAGACCAGCCTGAGACCTTGTTTGACCTTATTTAACCCAAAGATCACGACCTAGGAACCGCAAAAAATAGACATCAGTGAGTTCACGTACAGGTCAACACACCCTGTAAATTTGGTGGCTCTTACTCTCTTAGTTCCCGAGATCTCAGGGGGGTCAGATTTACCCCCCACCCCCCACCCCGCCCGAACGAAGGGTATCTGGCCGGCCACCCGGGCGCGTGTTAAACCTGCATAGACAGTTTTACACCTCCACTCTGATTGTGCCGAGGACAATCAATCGACTGCATCTATCCGTCATATTAATTTTCGGGCAAATGGTGCACTTTCAACATCGACCAGCTTAGACAACACCCAACTGAACGCTCGGCGATTTGACCACCTGAGCCTGCGCCTGCGGAGCGTGACGCCTCACAGTGCGAGAGGCGCGACGTCTCACAGCGGAAGATGCGTGACGCCTCACAGTGGGAGAGACGTGACGCCATCGGCTCGCCGTGGCGTGGCGATCGTGACGTGCAGAGGCGTCACCTGCGACCGACTCTGCTTCCGAGCCTGTTAAGTCCCATGTTGTGACGATCTGTCTGTGAAGAGCTTGTTCATCCCCGATGCGGCCTCGGTGAACTGGACTGTATGTCCATGCAGTGCGCATGGTCACTCTCTCCCGGTCAAGGCCTCAACATGTTGTATGCAAAACCGGTTTTAAAAATGGTGGCGCGAGCCGATTTACTTTCTATTGCTGGCTCGTCGATGGATCAGACTGTGTTAAGAGCGCTTAGTGATTAAGACCGAGACCGCGAGCTGAGTGAGTCTCAATGCCAACTACTTGGAAATTTGGTCGTTTCAGCTGCCCGGTCCGGTTCGGTCCGACCGAGCCAGGCCGGGCCGGGCCGGACCGGGCCAGGTCGAGCAGACTAGACCCTGCCCGGCCAGTCATGCTGTTGACTGGCTCATATCTTCTCAATCTCTGATCACCGATGAAGCTTTCCGCGCCAAGCAGTACAACTCTGCATGGGCTGAGCTGGAATATTTCTAAGGCAAGCAGCTTTCGGGACGCATTTCTGCGACGTTAGAATATAACAACCATCTCACCTTCCCATGCGTCTCCATGGAAACGCCAAGTGTCGAACAAATTACGAAAAGGCTGACGATCACGGGTGACAAACCGGCCCATACTTCGGCACCCAGGCGTTGCAGCAACACTAGGCCCGGTAGTGCAGACGGAGGAAGGCGGGACAACTGTGCTGGCCGAGGCGTGGGCTGATGAGTGGAGAGTGGCAGGAGTGGTCGGGCGCAAGCCGTAGGTTCTCTCGTTCCGCGGCGTGCTTAAGGATTGTGCTGATCCTGGCCACCAGTTTAAGAAGAGGCGTAAAATTAGCTGTGTGGTGTTTTGTTGTCATTGTTGTTTTCCGTTGCCAACGAAGTGTCATTGTTCTTTTATGCATTGGTTATCATCATGAAAAACCATCAGCCGTCTAAAACCCGTCTACCACGTTGATTTCATGGCTGCTAGACCTCGGCTAGCCCAAAGTCGGGCAATATTCCAGCTACGTGATTTGACAACGTGCTTGCGAACACCAAAGATCGGTGTACTTCCGCCTGCTGAGTGAAGGGTGGATAATCCAATACTTTGGTAAGTCCTGCCTGTAAGCATCCCGATCATCAACACGACTGTGAACTCATCTAGCAACGGAGTGGAGAGTAAACGTTCTGAATTCGAAAATCCAGCAAGATGCCTTTTGTCCAACATTGGTGCATGATGCTTTCTTTCTTTTGATCTGAGTGCGGTTCTGGGTTTAGTGCAAATTTCCTGAAAGGTAGCAGCAGAACCCTAGAACTCTCCTGTTCAAAACTTGAATTTTTGATATTTCTCTATGTCATGAGCACTAGCAAGCATTCGCCTCATTACTGATGCAGTCATAGCCATTTACATCATTCGTCACACTCAGCCATCAAGGCAATACAATCGCATGTATACCTGAGAGTGCTGCCCAGAAGCTCCGGGAAATTGAATAACACGCGAACCGCACGCAGCAGGGGCTTCCGGTTCTAGATAAGGCGAGCAGTACCCTCTGTTAATCAGTGGGTCAGTTGCCGCCACGTTAAGTGCTCTCGTTGCTCAGCAACCTCGTTTTTGTAGCGGCCTGTTGAGGTGGTTAGGATGTTTCGCGAGGGCAGATCTCTCGGAGCACAACGCCTGCCCGCTTGTGAGACCCGAAAGGTCATCGCGTTTTCGTGTGCAAGGAGATCAAAGATCAAACCATAGATGACTTTAGCGAGGTTCCCAAGGTCATGACTGACAGTTTATTGTGGGATGTCGCTTATGACCCCGAGACAAACTAGCCCTCGTCGCGGCGAAAACTACTCCAATTCGACAAGAAATTCCTGTCCTTGGTGGAACTGGAAACCAAAAGTTTAACTGCGAGGCATAGAAACGGTTGAAGGGATGGCATCCACTGACGACGTCTAGAAAAGTCTGCGAACAACGATAAGTTTCTCCGTGACAACGCGTCCGTCCATTTATCACTTTTTCTGTGGCAGTGCTCGGCTTTCAAAACAGCCACAAACAGCCCAAAGCGATCCCAATCCTCTGGGTTTTCCCCCTGTAACTTTTTTGTTCGCCAATATTACATTCCGTTGATGGGGCGTCGTTTTGACAAAATTGGGTAGATCTAGAGAGAATCACAGGAAGAACCCAACACAGGCACACTTGAAGAATTCCAGCGAGGCGTGGAATGATGAAAAGCGATGGGCTCACTTTACATATGCCTCGAGGAGGCCACTTAGAGGGCGAATGTGCATTTAAAATCTCGGGTAGTTTATTGTCCAAAAATGATCAAATGCTTTTGCTTTTTGGAGCTTTTGTGTTGCATTTCGTGCGCTCCCGCCGGCGAGCACGGCCCATGACACATCGTATAAAAGCCTCCAAACCTCGCGCATAGTTCGGTACGTTTGTCTGGTGCGATAACGCGGTAGATGCAAAAATTTCACTCCGTAGTATGCATCTAAAAAACATCTCACAACCGGGAACGCGACAATAAACGCTTTGCTGGACGGTACTGATTCTGGCGCGTGGCACTGTCACAAGAGACAGAGCCCCGGTGACGCGCCCCGGAGCATTGGGTCCGGGGGCGTTTACGAACTCAGGTGCATCCAGTCGTTTCCGGGGAAGATTGTGTAAAGGGGCGCCACTTTGTAGGCTTTAGGAACCTGAGTTCCCCCCCCCCCAAATGCTAACTTGAGTCCCTCAATGCTAACCTGAACCCCCATCTCACAATGCATTTGTTCAAAACAGAGAATACTGGGCCAGTGAAATGTAGTATGGGTCTGTGTTGCCGGGACACTAGATCGTAAATATATCATCAGTTACATCATCTTCAGTATATGTCATCATGATCACTTTTACGCCGGCTTCAAATGAGAAGCCATTACTCAAAATCTGGAACAGTGTTGAAACCGGCCAAATATCTTTTTAGGTTTCAATTTTTAGTCGGTGCGCAAATCAAAATGGCCGAAATCGGGGCAGAAATAAGGATTTGAAGACAGGTTAAGCCAACTTTGTTGGCTCGGTCTCCCAAACGAGCTCCGATTTGGTTGTTAAGCCAACAACCAAGTGACACCCCTACATAAGATCATACTCAGCAAACCAGGACTTCATCGAACTCAGGCTAAAATGAGCTTGGAGATCGTCATAATCAATTCCTTGGTGTGGTTTGCCAGACCGTCAGACAGATAGACACGTCAAATCCTGATACACTCCAGGCGGTTCATGATGGCTGCAGCTGCTCCCGCCCATATTATACAATCATATTCCAGTGCAGATTGCGGGTTTGCGTTGTAGGCGCACACCACGCAGCTTTGATCAAGACGATAACTGCTTGGAGCTTGGGACAGCTGCACATTTCTTTTAAGTAAACCTTGTATGCGGCTTGCCATGGGGACGGTCACATCAATGCGGGGTAAAATGATGAGAGTAGTATGCATGATGACACCCAGGTCACGTGTCTCGGTGGGACGTTCCACATGAAAACTCCCTAGTGTATATGCGGCCTGCACTGACGGGGTCCGGAGGGAAAATGCAATGGCGTTACAAAAAATGTGAAGGATGGGTCTGACGCAATCATGTGCCGAGGCAATCCAAGCCACTGAAGGGCAGTGACGTCGACGATGTATCTGATCAGGTGACACAGGTTGATGTCGTCAGCGTGCATGGTGCAGTTTGTATGGATACAACGAGACAGATCAGCTGTAAAGCAGATGAGTGAGAGAGCCTTTGTGCGAGATCGAACCTGATCAATGATAGCGCCATCCCTGTCACGTTGAATGAAGTGGTTAGTTTAAAAAGTGAAGTGTGATCTATGTCAATACAGGCCAAAAAACATTCCGTCTGATCGTGTTCGTTTGCTCACCCTCCTGGACTGATCGAGTCTCATCTGTGCTTTAAGAAAGGTGAAGTATTGGAGACGTAGGAACGTTTGGACAGAAAGCTGCGCTCGCTGTGGCGCAGGAAACAGTGTGCAAAGGGACTATCAAATGTATTTCTAAAAAAAAGAAATGGAGCAAAGAGGCAGTAGCGAGATGCCACTGTACTTGCTGGGAGTCTTTTTTGGCCCCACCTTTGTGAGCCGGAACATCATTGGCCTAATTAGACATCTGTGGAAACACTACAATCCGGACATTAAGCCTTCATAAGCCAAATGTCAAGTAAGGGACACAGAAAGCTGGGTTTCAGGCTTTGTGCCAAAATAATTATGTGAAAACCTTGAACTGAATCATTTGTTGAACAAACATGCGCAATCGAGAGGACTGCAGTATGTGCATTAGAGTGTGTCATCAAGGGCGTGCATCTCTTGGAATCAACTGAGACAAAGTTTTTCCTTGGCGCATTGACTGATAATAAACTTTCAGGCCCGTCGCACCGCACCAATGTCGATAGGCATGAAACGACAGCAGTTTCAGCTCTCGTAGACCAAGAAAATCGTATTCGATACTAGGGCCAACTATTTTAAGCACTGGCGTCATCCTTGAACAAGCCTCAATCTTGCCGCTTTCCACACTACTGGTACCTGGTGGGTTAAACTTGGAGTAGACATCACGAAAAACACTACTAAAGCATTGCCAAACAGCTGTTTAGTTTACTTGTATTAAAAAAAACATAAATTTTTGGTAAAAACCAAAGCTGTGCAATTATTAAAATGCCCCAGCGAACCGGAGCAAGTCCAAGGTTACAATTAATTGTTCACGCATTAGTGCAATGTTGGTTTACAGTTTATATGCTTGATGTGCGGGCTATAACAGTTTGACGGATAACGGATAGCGGATAAGGGATAACGGATTCTGATACGGCTCCGTACATGGTAGAAGGTCTTGTCCATATCAACCATACTTCTGGAAATGTCGGGGACGGCATTGGAAGCACGCGATGACTTTTCTGTCTCCGCCCCTTTCCCCGTATATTAATAGGTACAGTGGTGTCAAATTTGGTAAATTATCGGAAGACCGAACCGAAGTCCCGACAGTGCACACTACCGTTTCTTATCACCGGATTTAGCATTCTTATCACCGGATTTAGCATTCTTTAACTTTTTTATTTTAAATTGTATTTTTAAAATTAAAAAGTCTTTAATTCAAGCAGCACAGTATAGTCATGCAGGGTATATCCAGGGAGCAGGCACTGGACGCACGTGCCTCTTCTAATCGGCACGTGTAGCCGCTCCTTTAGAAACCACCGCAGGGCACTCAAAGCGCTCCTCTATTCCGATCATGGGAGACGGCACATATTTCGGTTGTGGGGGACGAGGATTAGCCATGAGGGACTTAGGTCATCCCCATACTCCAGAGCTTTTCACTTTAACATTACAAAAACTTGCGTGTCTTATGGCCCCACGTGTGTAAAGTTCATTGCATCACTTATCCGCACAGCTGTTGCGAATTTATCTTGTGGCAAGAGCAGCCACGATCTTTTAGTTAGGACGGGAGAGGGGTCTAATGTTGAGGTAAGTGCACAACTATATGCGAGAAACAGACGTCTCAGTGGGGAGGTAAACATCAAGCTACATTACCGGATCCAGCTGTCTTTTCAAATGGTTTGGTGCCCAAGCCATCCCGCCAAATTACACAACTTTCTCCAATTGTATTGATGTCCTTGGTCACAGCGCCCCTTCCCTCCCTCCCTGCAAAACAGTGCTGCTTTATTCGAGCTAAAATTTTCTGACATGCAAGCGATGCGAGCAAATTTTGGTCTCAATTCAGTGCAGCTGCCATCTTTCAGCCCAACCTTTTTCATGGCGTCAACGAGTTACATTGATCAATGCTTGTATCGGACTTAGTCTAAAAGCAAACTGCTTATAGTAGACACTCAAAAATGCGCTGTAAAACCATGGAGATAAGTTCACTGTAGCTATGATGTAGAAAACGCGCACATTTTAAATAGGATCGCCACATGCCTACTTGTTATTAACACGCACTAGGGTCGAGGATCAGTCTGATCCTTTTACTCCCCCCCCCGTAAGGTCTAAGATTTTCCAAAATAACGTCCGACTAGCGCAGCATAGTCGTTCTAGTGTCGATATGTGCATATACAACAAACGTGCGCTTCTATAGGAACGTAAACGTCCGGTTACATTAACGACCATTCAGGCAAACTTTGTGTAGCAGTAGGCAACTGAATGACGGATTTCTAAGCCTAGAAAATGACAATGTACATGGTTAGGTCGTTGACCTATGGCAGGTCGAAGTTAGGACATAACTGTTAGCAAAGGAAATTCCTGGGGAATCGTTCAACCTGATGCGGCAACGGAATGTTAAACAAAGTCGTACATCTCCGAGATACTAACTTCTAGAGACGACTAACTTCACTGAACTTGGGTCAGGTATACAGGTCAAACGGAGTTCAAAATTAAGGTGCTTCGTTAATGAAGAAGGTGCTGTAAGCGGTTGTTTTTTACTGTTCCTTTCAAACTTCTTCATTGCTGGAGCATCGACAGCCATCTTATATGGACCTCCTGCAGGTTAGAAGAAGCCACCGACCTAAAATGATGCTTATCAACCGTTTGTTAGGAACACACCGACCAACGTATTCTTTCATGCCTATCTCAACAAAAAACAAAACGGCTCATAAGCGCGTATGGTTCTAGAGGTTCTCAATAGATTGTTGGTCACCGTGACCGTCCTAAGTTCAAATAAGGTCACTGTCCGAAATGAATTCGTGCGACCTTTGGTTTATAACAGGCCTTCATGGTTGAAGCGATTGGATGAGGATGTCTAGTCGCACTTCGAATAGTTCTAGTGGTACTTCAATCTGAAGTTTAAGCTTTTTTGGCGCCAAGATCAAACCGTATTTTGACCGCGTCTATCTAAAAAAATTGTCACAAGTTAGTTCATGTCATAAATGTCCGTGAAATGGATGCATATAATATTTTGCAAAATATGCTACTTTCATGTGGGTTAGCTCTCCCTCAGCATGATAAAGCTATAACAGATCATCCTACAAACTAATTTGTTTTTAATGCGCACGATTGTAATTTTTAAACGGTGCCATCTTCTGCTCCACACCGCAATATAGTTGCAGCCTGAAACATGAAGTTAAAATCGAATCGGTGAATACCATGGAAATGGAAAAGCACGTGGCCTAACATGTTAAAACACAAGGTTTACAGGATCCAGATGGAACTTACACTTTCGCGAGATTTTGCCGCCAAAAGTGTAGGACAAGTGCGAGTGTAAAAGTGCGTAGAGCATTGCTAGTCTAGATATTAGTGGTGACATGCATTTATACAAGTTAAGCATGGCTGGTTTCTTTCTAGATCAAAGGTGACATTTTCAAGCAAAAAGAGTTGGTGACGTGGCAGTTACTTGATGTTGCCTTTCTTCGAACCCGTGCAACGTGCGACGTGACTGCAACGTGCGGAACGTTCGCGAATACACTACATTGCCACGAAGCCACGCCAATTAGCGTTGCCGAAGCTGAACTTTAGAAGAGCGCTGAAGTTATGCTGACCACATTACTGATGCGGCGAAACGAGTGGTGGAGTCATGCAGTAATAAGCCGAGGGCCTTGTTACTGCATAACTCGGTAAAGGTCATCTCGTGCTATTTTGACAAGGGCTCAAAGAAGAAGCCGGCCGTTGAGCATTCATTACCAAAATGGGAGGGTGGTTTTGAGAGCAAGCAATAAGTTATTTTAAGCACGGGATCCGATCAGAAATCTGTCCCAGAAAAATTATCGTTTTGCCTTGTGTGCTGTATATCCCATTTCATAGCTGAACCTATATTTTGAACTCACCCTGACAATAACGGTCGGTTGCCCGATTTTGTTTTCTCATCAGACCATGCAACAAAGAGTTTCGAGTTTTAAGTAAAACATTATTAGGTTCGAAGACTTCCATTGGTAGCCGACAAAATGTCGTTTGGCATACAAATTTCCATGAGATCAGTGAATTAGTAGCGTCAATATCATGTTTAGGCTCCTGGAAAAAGCGTCTAGGGTGAAGTTTGATAGACAAAAAACGTTATATGTTAAAGAGCTAAGCCCCGTCACTACAAGTTATCCATCATTTGAAGAAATCATTTTGAGTTTGCGGAGATGAAGGCACCCCAACGCATCCTACCTCTTATCTTGCCTGAATCATCTTTGATTTGTATTGTGAGTGGATAATTGTAATTTGTTCTGTCACATCCACTTAACTACCAGGCACTGACCGTCATGTATTGTCGACACCTTGTGAACAGTGTATTTGTGCTATCGCGTATTGATTTGGACGCCATATAACCCATGGAACTTAGGTGCCTGATAAACGTATCTATATCTGGATCCTCCTTGGGCAACGCCACTGCGCAGAAGGATAAAACTATAGTTTTTGCGTGGTCAATTTTTCCAACGCTCATTCCAGCCGAAGACATTGGGCGGCGCTCAAGCCAACATTGGGGGAGGGGAGGAGTAGCTTAACATTGAGGGATCACGGCCCTCACAAAAGAGTGCAAATCGACACCGATGAGTGGGTGCCCGATGTCACAGGACTGGCTGCTCACCCTGCCACTTTTTATCAGCAGCGGTGGCGATACTAGCGCCACCTTAACCAGGAGCGCCACCTTCGTCACAACTCTCACGGACTGAGGCGACGGTCGGTTTTCGTGCCATTGCCTCTCAGCTCGCTCCTCGTGCTTATCGCCACTGTGAGGCTGTTCTGGCATCAGCAGGGCGCCGAGCCCGGCAATTCTGACTTCTCGCCCAGCTACCTCGGCCAGCAGTAGAACATGTGCACATTATATCACTCAATACCTACTATTTTTACAGCAATCCGCTTAGGGTACATACTAACACAAAAGACTACAGTTGCACCCTTCGCCGGGCAATTTCAAAATGTCAATATGAAGAGAACAATGGAAGTAAACTATGTCATCACAAGATAAACGTCGTGATGTCAACAAAACACCAATAGATAATGCCAATATCATTTAAATGTATTCAAATATTTGCCACGGCGTAAGCAATGGTAGATCTGAGAGCCAAGCCTCTTTAAGTCTGGAAGCCTTCATTGCTGGTCCATCTTACAGGCTATAAAGGAATATTGTCATGTAAAATCTGTGATGGAGTCTATCTTCATCCATAACTTTTTGTTCAGATGCTAAATGCTCCAACAGGTCTTGGATCTGGGCTAAGAGTTTGGCCGGGTTTGGAGGTGGTTTGGTTGTTTATGGAACGCATTCGTGTTCATGTTTCCTCTTAACAGACAACAGGACAGAGTTGCCGCCATCTGCTGTGTGGATATTATCTACACACAAGTGGTCTACATCTACCTCCAGCCTGCCTCCTGCACCTATAGGTGCTGGAGGTGAAACGTATATATATATATATATATATATATATATATATATATATATATATATATGCGCATGATGATGTATATATATACACTCACACACACGTTATATATATATATATATATATATATATATATATATATATATATGTTTGACTGAAAATAACTGCTGATTCAGCGTTTACGAGCTTTTGGAGGCATCATTCTAGTTTCCGGGCCTTTACCTTGGCATCATCCCTTAGATTAAAGATGGTTCGCACCAGACTACTCATATATTCATCGCTCCTTACATTCTAACGTTTTGATATCCTGTCTCATCGTTGGAGAAGACTGAATGGCACGAAAGATAAGTTTTCGGTTTTAAACGATAAAAAATTGTGCACTTTTATTGTAAACATCTTTCGGTACGGAGAACACAAATGAAGCATGACTAATTGAAGGAAGACAGAGTCCTATTTTCACTTTGATGCATATAAGAAACACTCATACTGGGAACACTACAAAGACACAATGAGAACACTTTTGCCAAAATCACATCAATAGTGCTCACCGCCTACCAACTAGTAGTTCAAAGGCTGTGCAATTTTTTTTTTTGTCTGTTTAGGGCCGAAGAAAGCTCGATATGAATATGTTCCCCCAAATTTGGAGGCTTCTTTTGTCATTGCACGTCCGTAAAATGTCAGTGTTGTCTGTCAGTTGTTGTGTAAATGTCATGTGTTCGTGTCGCATGTGGTCCAAAGGTGCCCCGTCACGTAATTGCATTGTCAGACGTCGTGAGAGTGTCGTTGTGGTCGCACCAATGCAGTGTATGGAACGAAGTTTGCAGCGTTCGTTGTTGCATTTGAATTGATACACTACATTGGTGCATTTTAGTTTGTCTGGTTTATCTGGGCTGTTTCTCATAAGAAAGTTTGAAATTTTCTTATGATAATAAATGATGTCTATGTTGTGGTCGTTTTTGCCTTTAACATGTCGAGAGATAATTCCCCGTAAAGTTTTTCGTCTTGTTTGTGGGCAGATGTCATTTCATTTTGATAATGCAGTTTGACGGTTGGTTGGATGTCTTGTCTGTGTTTGCTGTCAAATTGCCTTGTCATGTGTCGTTTTGTTTCGTTTTCAACGTCAGAATTTGAAAAACCGTTGTTCACCAAGATCTGTCTCATTCTTTCTTATCAGTTCTGAATGTAGTCTTGTCCAGTCAGAGCAGTGCTTACTTAAATGCACGTCTAATGAAGGACCTTATGACGCTAGTTTTGTAGCATCGAGAACATTCACTGTCAGCATTTAAGCACCGTCCGTTGTATCTGTTTTCAGTTCACAGTCGTTTTGAATCGTTGTCCTTGTCCATCGACAGTCACGTCAAGAAAGGGTATTATGTTTTACTCACTTTTTTGTGAATTTTAAACCAGACTGTTCTTCAAAGGTGTTTTTGAGACGTCCTAGTTGATGTCAATGTCAATGCTGAGTCAGCAGTTATTTTTAATCAAACAGGTATGAAAGAAAGCATTCCGCTAAAATATTGCTATATATATATATATATATATATATATATATATATAATTGTTTCCACAGGAAACTTCATCATTAGATAGGTTCGCGCTGGGGTACTGCAGATTTGAACGTGTTTATTATATATGTAAGTATTCATGTGCGTGAATGTATATATGAGGTATGTATGTATGCATGTATGTATGTACGTATGTATATATGTATGCATGTATGTGCGTGTATATGCATCCGTGAAAACCTCCGCAGCATGGTTCTTCCCATTTTCCGAGTCAGTACACTCACCAAACATGGCGACGAACTTATCAGTTAGTTCATATGGAATTTACGTACGCATATGTAATTTTTATGAAGAGAAGCATCTAAGCTGCACGTTACGGACAATCAGCCTGTAACCAGTTCGACACACCTGCTCCAAAAGGCCTCGCCGATGCTAGGGCCCTAACATCTGGTAGTAGACGATTCCACTTGCAAGTGGCGCGGTGCACAAGTGACCGGCCGGCGAGTTCAGGTCGGACACGCGGAGTCTGTAATAAAGGGCTTTCAGAACCTCGAGACCGGACAGACACACAAGTTCGTTAATTGTGAGCCACCCGAGCGCTTCAGGGCGAGATATGTGTTCGGTTTCTTGGTTCCACTGATAATCTCTGCGCAAAACTTTAACGTTTTTTTGGATCCCATGCTTTTACGTTGGAAAGCGACTACCCCACGCTGTGAGGCAGTACCTTATGTGAGGACGAACGAGCTCTTCATTCACAATCTTTTTAGTTTCAAGTGGCGGCTAATGGCTGGATTTGATAGAACCTATTTAAGTGCTATAAAATCGTTTCATAGTGGCAAATACCTGATGCTCCCAATTAAAGTTGGCATGAAAACAATTCCGAGAGTCTTTACTGAAGGTAGGGGTTTTATTTTTTATTCTTCATTTTTACCTGGAGCTTACCACCAAATTTCCTTCTAAGTTAATTCGAAGAGATGTTACGAGCAGATCAGCTTTACGAAGATTGATTTTGAGACGATATTGCCTAAGCAAATTTAGTGCGGTTCTAATTGTTGTCTCCACGCTCCCACGAAGGTCACCGATATTGGCTGGATAATTAGTATCAAAAGACTGTACGCCGTCATCATACGTGATAACTTATCCACAGTGCTTAATAAAAGCGGCCCTAAACTTTTCCTTTAATTACGCCATGCGTGCCAGGAAGTTAAGTTTTAGCACTTAAAACACGCCGCAAACAACCCTCAAGCCAGCCACAGAACCAGTGGCTTACCAGCCCCGTGGCAACCAAGCCTCTCCAGCAGCCGGCAATGCTTGCAATGCAACTGTTAAAAGCTTTCAACGTGTCGGTCGTCCTCAACGTTGTGAAGCCACGTGCCATGTTACTGGCTGGCAAATCGATGATGCTGAGTATCACCATGTACATTTGACTTCATCATATCTCCACAACGAAAATTTACTTGAGTGCAAAAAAATGGAGTGAAACTGAATGGGCTTTTATAAAATTGAACAGAAATTTTCAGGCAACAATGAAAGCATTGCCTCATGCCGGTGCGTAGCTTCATGAAATGAGCGGGGAGGTGGAGGGAGGGACTGAGCAGTGAACAGTGACTGATCCTACCCCAAAAGTTAAGTTCAAGTTTCTCTCCGGATTCGGCCTACTTTGCTGTTTATGTTCGGGTGGGCTGGAGCTGAAATGACCGAAAACTATGTTTGAAATGTACATGGGAAACTGGGCATTGCAAACTGGGCAAACATGGGCATTTCGCGATAAATCGGAAAGCACCTTACACCCTCGTCCCTCTAATTTTGATTAGATGGGTCGTATGGTTTTTCATCAGCGCTGAAGTCGCCTGTGACATTTAAAAAAAAAATATTTCGATTAAGCCATTTCAGAGTCCAAGCCTTCAGCAATCTCGAATTGCATAGCTGCAAGACTACCTTCGGTGGCATTTTTCCACTTGCTTGAAAAACACTTTGGCAAAGTCAAAAGCTTAAGTGACCAGAAATCTGTTTCGAATGTTTGTATGCCCGTCTTGATATCGTCATTGCGAAATGAATGCAAATAAGGGCTTAAGATGTTCAGGGCATTCGCGAGGAACATTATTCACCCAGATTAAGACAGTAGTAACAGCCTTATTCCTCGAAGAAAACTCAGGAGAATGGAGAAATAGACTGGTCGATATTTCGGCAACATGCCTTTATCAAAGCAATACCAGAAGCAAATTCAAAATTGCCTGCAAATGATCCTACTCGGGTTTTCCGGTTTTTTAAACATCAAGTCACAGTTTTTACAGGACGCCAACATTCCGGGATTAAACAAAGAGCGATCGCCAGCCAGTACCACGATACAGTGCATATCTTAAAATTCAAATAAGCGAACATATGTGTACATACAAACGAATTCAAGCAAACAGGCATCACGCATCACGCTTCACTCAAGCATGCAAGCGAGTTAAAGTAAACAGGTATCAAACATCGTGCATCAATTATATATGCAAGCGATTTCAATTGAGCAGGCATCGCACATCACGCGCCAAGCACGTCTTACACATGTCAGCAGTTTAAGCTACCAAACATCACACATAAAGGCGCATGTCACGTTCACATAATCAGCCATGATGAGCCCTGTACGTTAATATTTGCTCGCATTACTTTTATAAGAATAGTTTCACTTATTTCCCTGTCTTGATGGTCCTGTGCTCTGTAGATGACTTTGAGCTCAAAAAGGGGCAAAGGGTCCACACTTCCCTCGATTTCAGCCTGAGCGTGCCTTTGCCTAAAAAATGGTCCCCGAAAGGGGTACTCCCTGTTTTGTTTTTGGCTTCTCGCAGGTGTTCATTATATGTCAAACGAATATGGCGCATGGATTCCCTGACATAGAATATACTCCTCTCATGTTTTTCACACAGTAGATTTCATAAACCACGTTTTTGCATGAAGGCCCCGTGAAACCCAGACCTGCACAAATAACACTTATTGCTTTTTTAAAATCTGTTGACATCTTTTTTCACCAGGCCACTTAGGCTTCGAGATGGAAGATTTCACTGTAGACTTTTTTCAGCTTATTGTCGTTCTTCCAAACTATGCGTACGCGCAGTTTCGATTTTTTAGCGGCGTGTTTGATTTTCCAAAGCAAATACTCGTTTATGGAAGAAAGTGTTAAGAATCAGTCTCCGATAGGACGTGTTCTCGCCTCCTAACACCCCTCCCTCCATGCGCTCTAGATTTTTTTTTTATTCCATTCGACATTCTGCCTAGGTCATCGGAGAATACCCATTGTCGTGAATATCGCGGTCGCGGAAAATATCCATTGCCGAACAGCAAAGTCAATATTTTGTTTGCGCTCTTTCTTTCCTTTTCACTACTTGATGAGTTGTTTAGAGCCATATGGAACATGTAGCGAACTATGTTGTGCTTAGTGGAAGTTGGATGTGCAGACTTGCAATGCCGAATTATACCAGAATTGGTGGGCTTGCTAAAGGGCTCCGTTTCCAACGTTGTGCAGTTGTTCCTCCTTTCCATCGTCACTAATATATCCAAACAGGGGGCCCCTTTCCGCCCCTTGTGTGCTCCGTCGTAAAAGCTAAATTTGGGTGCTGGTTTTTCATAAACTCTAAAAACTCTTCAATGGCGCGCTGTCCGTGCGTCCATACCCCCGCATTATCACCGCTGTATCTAGCTAGGAAAGGTGGTTTGATGGGTTAGCGGCCAGGGCCTTCGTTTCAAATTGGCCTAAAAATGTTGTCGCCAAAAGAGGAACGCATGGGCTTCCCGTTGCTATTCCCAATTTTTGTCAGTAGAAGGCATCTCCGAACGTGAAAGCATTATCCTAGGGACACCGTTCTAAAAGACCGCAGTGATGCTCTTTTGATAGACCGAAACCATCAATTTCAATGAAATGTTTGTCTGCCTGAGCTTTCACGGCAGCGATAGCCTCATTAACTGGTGTATTGCCATGTAAACTGACATCTGCACTGAATATAGTGCTGCCCTCTGGTAACCATTCTACCTTCGAATGATTAGAAGCCTCTTTAAAAAGCATCTGGTGTCAAACAAACAAACCTCAAAAACTGGCTGAGCATTTTCTCTAAGACACGAAGTTTTTTCTGTAGAACCACCGCACGCAGATATTTTGTCCGAAAGCTTTCCGCGAGCTGTGCTCTTTAGTGTCTTTTTGTTTAAGCCTCTACATGAAGGACTGGGTTCCTTTTCAGTTTTTCATATCTGCCGTTGTTATTAAGTACAGCCTGAACCTTGTTAACATAAGTTAGTCTATCTAAGATTACACACCCTCGCACTTATCGCCCTGTTTAGTATGAGATCATCATTTTTGCTAAGGTCTCTGATAAAGCTCCGCCGGTCCGCAGTGGCATTTAGTTTGCCTACTTCACGGTTTCTGAACATGTGTGGTACGTCATCCTTCCATTTCTGTAAGCTGATTCCTACTCCATCACTGGAAGGTTCCGGAAAACTCTTGCCGGTGTCTGGAAATCTTAACGTACACGGGTCATCATGGCCGATTATGCGAACGTGCTATGTGCTTTCATGTGTAATGTTCGCAAGCTTAAATTGTTTACATGTGTAAGTGATGCCTAATGCGTGATGTGTGATGCCTGTTCAATTGAAATCACTTGCATGTTAATTGATGCGCGATGTGTCATGCCTGTTTTCTTAAACTCGCTTGCATGTTTAAATGAAGCGTGATGGGTGATGCCTGTTGCTTGAATTCGTTTGCATACACACATATTTTTGCGTATTCTTATTCTTAGATATGCACTGTATCGCTTTTTGTTTGATCCCTGGAATGTTGATGTACTGTAAAAACTGCGACTAGCTGTTTGCAAAGAAAATAACTGAAAAATCGAATAGAATCATCAAGCAATTTTGAATTCACTTCTGCTGCTGTTTCGATATAGGCATGTTGCCGAAATATCAATCAATCTATTTCTCCATTATCCTGTTTTTTCCTCCAAGGAATGAGGCTATTACTTCTGTTTTAAAATAAAGGCTTTATGAGGTTTTTCGATGCACGAAAAACAATTTTCCTATGTCATGTTATATTTATTTATTTGCACGTAAAAGGGTGTAGCCTGGTCGCCTAGGTTCGAAAATAAAAGGTTGGTTGTCTGCTTCGAAAGACATAGTCGATGCACCGACGAACCATGCGTAACACATGAAGGACGGCACTCGGCACGCCGCCGCAGACGGCTGCTCCCCCACCCCCTCTTGTGTACTGCCGGGGCCGGGGTAGTTGGAGCAAGGGAAAGGGGGGGGGGGAGGTGAATGCGAATTGTGAGGGTGGCGCTGTCTTTTGTTCATGTCGGACGACTCGGAAGTCAGAAAAGGTTCAGTAACAGGGTTTTGGGGTGATACCTGTTGTTGCTTTGGAGCGCCTGCTTAGATTGACAGTGTCTTGCGACAATAAAACGCTTAAGTAACGCTAGTTACGCCGCTCCATTTGGGAAACACAAAATGAGATCACAGCGAAGTTTAAAGGGAGTATGCCACTTTTTGTACCTTCACTTATTGCTTAGATCAAACACGTCTGATTTCATCAGTAATGCCAATGTTCTCGAAGTGCTCTGTATAGCTTAGAATTTCTATTTGAAATAGCCACTCCCGCAGGCAGATCTCATTGGCCTCCCTACTCACCGCTATGAAAAAATACGTTCATTTGCCTTGCTTTTCCAACGGGTGTGTTGTGTAGTGTTTGCAACACACTAGCTCGCCAAAATGCTTGCAAAATAAGTGCTACGAAAGCTTGAAACACTCTGCTTAAAAAATATATGCAAGCATGGGGCTGCCATCCCACTAACGCTGCGTCTTGATGAGAAGCAGCGGCACTCACGCGGTTTGCGTGCGCTGTTCTCACCAGATCGCGAAGCTGGGGATCTTGTGGCCTGCGAGATGTCACTTAAAGGGAGCGTTCCACGTTTGTGTGGGGCTTTGAGATCATAAGGCCATTTTTAAGATCATTTGGTGCAGTTCAGTCCTGCCAATCTTAGGACCTAAACTCCTCTAGTTTCTGAGCTACGCCGCCGCGAGCGTGTGCAGAGTATTTCAAGGAGAATATTCCAAGACCACCCAGGCATCCATGATGTCATAATAACACCATTTAAATTGTGTCATTCCATTATCAAAGCGACAATCGAGGCCAAGAAAAGGGTTATTGTCGAGTCGGTCATGTCTGGCGTTCGTGAGCACGTTTTCCAGATAAAACGGTTCCAGGGTTGGCGTCTTGGAATTAATTGAGTATATATATATATATATATATATATATATATATATATATATATATATATATATATATGCACATCACATCATCTCATGCATACGATGCTCGCTTAAATATCTTATATCTTCGAATGTGGAACATTCCCTTTCAAAGGACCTACTGAGTCACGCCGCGTGTGACGTTTATTGAGAATCCTGCATGATGCGGAAGTGTGAGAATCGTCCGCGTTTAGGATGGCGTGCAATCATTTTTTATTTACACCATCAATGCGCAACCGAGGACACGTTGGGTTCGGTCGATGAAATTACATTTCGCCAGTGGGTGAGCACCGACCGCTGTCATTTAACTGAACTTGCTCTGTCAGTAGGTGACTTTTTGACCAACTTGTCAGAAGCTGTAGTTGCAGTGACTAGACATCACTTTATGGCCAACACCATAGTAATTTCTTCAATGACATTTAAAACGACTGCCCGAGAACAAAACTTTCACCACCTCAGATTTTTCAGAAAATTGCACTTTAGTCGTCCAAGAGGAAATGTAGCAGTTTCATTAGGATGTACCACAATGTACGCTGCATCCTCTTGTGGTAAAATGCCTAGAACCTGGACACATTACGTAAGTGTAAAGCCTCGTTTCAGATATGAAAAGTATTAGCTTTCAGACGGATCAGCTGCGCAGTGCACGAACAGTTTCGATTTTTTTAACATTGGCTTTCATTAGGACTTTGGCGTGAAGTGCGAGTGGCATTATGTTGCCATATTCCACGGTAAGAACTCTTGCGACCTTCAAGAGGGTTACTGCTAGTGCATGCCTGTCACGCCTCTCTTCCGAGCATATCTTCTTTGTTTAGAAGTTATGCCAGTTCTTGCAGGGCAAGGCTAATGTGCACACAGTATGTTTATTCGTACCAAAAGGAGAAGTCCCTCGGGCAGACTATGGGCTTAGCATCAGATTGGCTTAGGCTAAGACTGTCAAAGGGACACTTAAGGTTCACAAAGTAAGCAGTGAGTGTTTAGACCATCAGGCCCCCACTAATTATTCATCATGCATGCAAGCGCACTGTGTGAATGAAAAAACATGCATTTTGTATTGTATTTGTCGCACTTGCAAAGTTTCCTTTCAGGCAAACCACTGGGAAGAAGGTTGTTTCTGTTTAAAGTACGTCTTGTAGAGTAAGCACCAAAGGCCATTAACCGCGTATGTAGAAAAAAAAATCATGTTTTTCTCAACGATGCAGCACTGCGTGTCTGAGGCCATTCAGGATTTTCCACGAAATGCCACGATATCAGTCAGTCAGTCAGGCTCCAGTCACCTTCCCTTGGGTTGGCGTCTTAGAATTAATTGGAAATAAATTGTAGCCTTCAGTCACGTTAGAAGGGGTGGCGTGGTGCAAACAACATTTTAAGGCCACATAGGCCACTGAGTTTCAGGCAATATTCGTGGTGTCTGATGATCGTGGCAACTAATTTTCTCATATAATGTTCAGTGTAGGCCATTGTAAAGTTCCGTCTTAGCCACTCGTGTGCGTTTGCGTGTGTGTGCGTGCGTGTGTGTGTGCGCGCGCGTGTGTTTCAGGTTAACGTAGAACTGTAGGTATTTGGGGTGTTGAATGCTTGGATGATGTCATTTTTGGTATCTGTTAAGTGGCAGTGGCTGCACAGATTAGGAACATGCTATGGATTTACGTATTTTACTTTTCAATTGTAATGTTTTGCTTTTTCTGATGTTGTTGTTGTTGATGATGATGATCGTAATGTTGGGTACTGCTGGGCATAATGTTTCCTGACTATTAATCGACTGACCTCGTTCCTGCTACCCCTGAACCCTTGCCTTTCAGGCAGAGGTCCGCGGGTCTTGTCACTTTACCCTAAGCTTTGCGCATGCGTGATGTGTGATTTTACCGCTACCTGGCCGTGAGCACTCGTCAGGTCACCGAGGTTCCGAGGGCTCTTCCTGTAGACCAGACATTCCAGGTGCCCTATAGATAAAGGCATAAAGGACTCAGGTCCGGGAAATCAACGGGTTGCCCTTATGTCAACTGATGGAACGTTTATAGTACGTAAGTTATACTCCAACCACGTTAGGGTCAGTGCGTTATTTGAGCGAGGCTTGAAAGTCGCCCATTTCAAGTTTTGTTTTTGTTTTTACGTCTGTGTCATTCGATGCAAACGATGTCAAATTCCTTGTCCAACTCTGTGCAAGTTTCCTTTCAAATGGGCTCAGGGTCTTTTGATGCCGAGGTCAAATGGTAATGCCATTTGAATTGACACAGACGGTGGCAGTTGGGACAGCATTTAATTTTTCATTCCTTTTTGGCCAACAGCAACGCTCAAAAGCGATACTAGGCTTACGACTGCAAAAAATTACGCCGCCGCAAGCACACAAGTGGATCACATTAGAATCAACTACGCGTAGTTCTCGACGCAGCGGCCAGGTGCAAAAACGACAGTAAAATAGTCTTTTTACAACTGCTCATTGCGTCGCAAATGTCTCGGCTCTGAGCCACATAAAGATTGCGGACAAATTTTGTGAATTGGTACGTTCATAGCGGCTGCGCGGTGTGGGGTAGCTACGGGACCAAGGGCGAAACCATATAAGTGTGAGGGCTAATTGCGAGGTTTCTGAAGCCTCCTGAAGATTGTGGTCGATTCCGTGTAAGAGGTATGGTTCTTCATCATGAAATTCACCTTTTTAAGTAAAGTGTAGACCTCATGGTCAGACTTGTGACACTTGTCCCCTGTGACCACTGACCAGCGCGGCATTTATTTGGCACTCAGCTGTCTGCCTATCTGTCTTTTCAACCAACACCCACGTGTAATTTGCAGTTGGTTGCAAGCCCTTGGCCTTCACAGTGGACATGTGTAATATAGAATGTTTGTTTTGTATTATATGGTATATAGAGCCAGATGGTGACGGGTGACCATGTGATTGTTCATACAATCACATGCGCACATGATACACGTTTGCATGTAACATGTCATAGAGGTGGTCAAATGTATTTTTTTATCTGCTATCTTGTCTGGTCATTCTCTTGTACATATCAAAATTGGATGGGTTTCACACTAAATTATGTTGATTTAGATCACATTAGGAAATGTGGGGCCCGTGTTGGTGGTCAGTGTTGGAAATTCAAAACACTTTCCTGGTAGCGGAGTACAAATCTTCCATAGCTGAGTACAAAATTATCCAAGTGCTGTGGGTCTTTATGCCTTTATTTAGGTTATCTTTGAGAGATAATGGTGCAATAGGTGGCAATCAACAAAAGCACCACTTCTGATGCACAGCAATTCATGTAAAAGCACTTTGAATGAAAGAATACATCAGTGTTAAGCATAGCACACTGAAACAACACAGTCTTATACTCTGTACTGTGAAACACATGCAGGCCAGCCAAAAAGGGTCGGAGTCAGTCACTCAGCTGACTCCTGTGGATAATGCAATGTGTTGATGGATTTTTATGTGCTTTAACTGATATCATTGTGAAATATGACAATTTATGTTGCAATTAATTCATGTTTTTGTCCTAATAAACCCTTCTCCTTAATTTACTGGGCTGACATTACAGGTTTATGTTACTCTGGTGTCCTGGTGTTTTTGCTGCAGTTAGATGGTTGTCTCCAAACAGTTTCTTGGCTATTTATAGCATCGCTTATTACTTAAAAGCATATTTTTGTAAAGCTTGAATTATCAGCTTCAATTTTACACCCTCAAGTGGTGAATTTAACTTGGTTTAAATCCACAGCTGCCATAACATTTTTGTACTCCAGATACCAGGAAGTGGCAAAAAATCCAACCACAGTGCGGTTGTTTATGAGTACAAATAAGTCCTTCTTCATAATCATGATGCCCATCTCCATACAACTTCCCTCCAAATGTTTACAGATCTGTTCCAGGCATGAAGGCAAGCAGAATATTTATGCTCTTGTCAAATCAGTCACAAGGAGGCGAGTCATTAAAACCAATTGGAGAGTTTTGCTGTGTTCAATGTCCAACCTGAGCTGGGAGGCAGGCGCAAGCCGCTGAATAGTTGAGACGTTTCCGACGCTGAATGGCGAGTAATTCTCTTATTTGCATTGCGGGGTGACACAGTGGTAGCACGTGGGTAGGCGGCCATCTGCGGTAGGTGAATGGCGTGCAGTTTTCTATGAATGTTCGTTGCATCCGTGGCAATTAATGTGGTTCATTGTCAATGGTCGGTTAAGTCATGCTCAAGTTTGAGTTGGCCTGCATAGGACATGGGAAGTGAGAGCTCTGCTAATTTACACACTGGTGTGATTCTGGTACTCGTTTCTCATTTCCCGGTATTGTTTAAAGGCGATTCCATCCAACATTCACACACTTTATTGTTCACATTTCCACATATGGTTTATCATATACCTAGGTGGCAACACAGGCTACTTGCTTTTAGGCATCTTAGTGTGTGAGTGCGAGATTTGTGCTCTTGCAGATATCAATACATGGCTCCTGATGGAAGCAGCAAGTCTCAAGCTGTGGCACCTTCTGGTTTTATTTTTTTCTGACACAAAGAAGTAAAATGAGTTTTTCACAAATCTCTTCTTGTTGCATCATGATGGAGTACAAAATATTTCATTTTGCCTAGTCACAATCCTGGAGTACAAAATCTCCTGGTGTACATTATACCAGGAAACATCAAGTTTTCCAACACTGCTTCTAATGGCCTCCGGATCGACCAGGAGAACCTGGCCCTTGCCACCAAAATGGTAGCCAGAAGACATTCGCGATGGGACGAAATGACCCTTCAGCCCTTGACCGGGAACGGTAATGTGCCCATGGTGTTCTACTTGGCGGTGCTTTACAGGCCGATCTGTTCTTGTCATCAGTCTAAAAATTGCACACGTGAAATATGCGCTCAGACTTCGTTCTAAATGCAAGATCTGATGTCATGAAGTGTCCAAGGATACTTTTCAGAAGCGTCGTGATTTCGTCGATTTGTTGGATGCAACTTAATATTAACTGCTAAGCCGACGCTGCGCGGCCTACAGAGACTGCAGCGCCTGGGGTCGAGGCACGTGTTTCTAAGATTTACGAATGCGCATGCTCAAAATTACACCACATAACTTGTGTTACCTGTCGATTGAAGTGTTTAAAGGTAATCATATCGGAGGTATCATTATTGTCGTCCAGCGGTGAGCCACGGCTAAATATTTTAGCTACTGGGCTAACGCTCCGCGGACTATGGACACTGCAGCGCCTGGTGTCGAAGTTTTTGTTGCGAAGATTTGCGAGCGTGCATGTCAAAAAACACGTTACATAAATTCTATCACTATTCGATTCTGACTGAGTGGTGAACATTTTCAGACAAGCATAGCTTGGTCATGTTAAGACGCATTGTTGACCACTCGATCTGCAATCAAATTTCCATCTTCAAATTTTTATCAAACATATCGATCTAGCATCTACCTCCGCAATGTTCCCAATGTCTTTAGAGGCCAGATACAAATTTTGACAAAGCATCTGAATTCTATCGGTTTAAAAAGAGCCTTCTAACCATTGTAAATGAAGAGTGTCGGTAATGGTTTTTTCCATGCAGTCGTTCAGCGCCTGATTTCTGCAGTTTATTGACCTCAAAATACAAACAGAATTGAGCTCACGGTGGCTCTTGGTTTCTGTTATGGTTACAAGGTAAAAATACCAATAATGCGAATAGAACCGTGTCGATTAATAACAAGTAAGATATATCCGGGAATTTTGGGGGGATCACCGTCAGATGGGCTTTTGTCAACCTTGTGTTCCCCCTTGGCAAGGCTCTGGCTGCGCCCCTGCCTACACACAAAGGCAGATCAAGTTGTATATGTTACATGATGGGCAATTAAATGTCCGTTGGGCCAATTCATACCTAAGGCAGACAGCTTCCCGCTGCGTATTTTTCTGCGATGGTGGTGTGAGGAAAGATAATTCGGAAAAAGATACTGTTGCAGGTGTCCAACACGTGTTTCATACACCATGCAGTGGTAACGCTGATCCAAAAGTATGCAGCAAAGCAGCCATGCGATCAGTTCGCAGTCAGCCATGCGGGAGACACAGGGCTAGGGCAATGGCCACCCAGGGCGGACAGGAGCAGGGCCCAGATAAGGAACATATGTCAGATGGGCCTTATTATGCGGCTTGATTTTTTAAAAAGGATCTCCAGTTTCATGGCTTTTGTCACATTGTTTCTAACAGTTTCAAGCTCCCGAATTTGCTTCCGCCTAAAATGCTGCGACAAGTCCTATCTCTTGAAAAGTAGCCAACGAAATGAAGGCGCATGAAAAATCTGTCACACCGTGATCCATCGATCCACTTTTAACATTCTCACCAGCCTTCATCCAGGCCGTATTTTGGGATCTACACTGTGGAAGCATATGCTTCCTCAAGGACCCAAAATGCCAACCCGCTCGTGGAATATCGCCTCCCCAGGGAAGACAATTTTAAAATGGACGAATAATCAAGGGAAGCTTGATATCCTTATTTGCTAAGTGACAGATGAGTCGAAAAGACAAGATTGTGCACCAGTGAGAAACAGCTCTAGATGCGTATCTAGCAAAGCAGCCATGGCATTTGAATAAAGAGCGGTAACAACCTCCATCCCCACCCCCCCCCCCTCAGTCATCGGGGTTGCTTTCCAGAAAAAGTTCCTGAAGTACACGCAGAGCTTGGCCCCCCTCCCCACTGTTTGAAACGTTCCTACACGTGTGCTTACAACCATCCCCTGACCCAGCATTTTATGCAATTTAACCTATCACTGGACAGCAATCATGCTAAACCCATTTCTGGCGTTTTGTTTTTTACTTTTGCTCATGTAAAAAAGTGAAGTAAAAAGCCAAGCTAGCATTGTCAATATTCTGGTTGACTCCCAGGTTCCGTCACAGTTCTGGTAGTGCATCACAGTTTATAAGAACATCACCCAAAATAACATCCGAGGTTCAAGAGCAGGAAATGTTAGCTCTGTAACAAGAATTGGTTTAAAACATCTGTTGGACAAGCTTGACAGCAGAAGTATGGTGCCAGACAGAATGGTGCCATGCTCTAGCCCACCATTCAAAACTGATGTGCAGCAGTGATACCTTTGTCCACAGGCAGCTGCACTGTTACACCTTTGTCACATATGGCAACATTGCTACCTGGCCTGCCAGCATCTTCCTGCGCTGCCTTAGGTGTACTCGGAGGCGCCACCTACTGCTGGAGCCGTCAGTCACGTGATAGGTACCGGCTTCATTTCACTACATGCTTGTTACTGATGTGTATGGTTCCTTTTGTATGTGGATATGTGTTTTGACACCATTCTGTGTCATTCTGTGTGACACCATTCTGACATCATTCTGTGTGATGCCATTCTGTGACTTTTTGTTTTTATCCAACTGGCGATGAACGGTGAATGGACGCAAGCTCATTGTGGATTGAGCAGTGCACCAGTGATGAAAATATGAGCAAAGGTTTTGTGTTCCAAACGTGCTTGTCGCCGTGATGCTTAAGGGTGAAACACGCTGGCTGGCTCACATAGAGGGACTGTAGTACAGCGCCAGATCGATGAGTTCAGAACGCTCACACTCATATATTTTATGACAACTTGCAATGATTGTATAACAGTGCTTTTGAATTTCAGGAGCAGTAATTTGATCCTTTAAGCATGGACTATGAGTTCAAGCAAAAAACCCAGGTGGAGCGAGCTAAAGTCGAAGAATATTTTGAGTTTGAAGGCTGCAAGGTTGGTCGTGGAACATATGGCCATGTCTACAAGGCCAAGCGAAAAGATGGGTAAGCAAGCAACACGTTTTTGTGCACAAAGGTTTGATCGTTTTAGTGATGATGTTGGCTGTAGTCTACTGCCAATTTTCCACTTTTTTTTACAAAGTAGCTTCCATGAGTCAAGTGTCTAGTGCCACCTGAAGTTCAGTATAATTAGACAGTTGTGTCAGTGTTATATGCAGGTGACGCATCTTGATTTGTCACACACTGCAGTGAGTCGTCATTTTAACTTTTTGCATGTGCATGGCTTGCATGGTCAGCTGGTCTGTAGACCAGCTGACCAAATAGGATTCAAGCAGTGACCGGTTTTGTGATGAAAGTAACTGACCTGGAATGGATCATGAGCACAGGGGAAACTTGTAGCAGTCACTGTAATGTCTTATAGATGCAGTTATAATGCATGTTCGGCGCGATAATTGAAAGCTGATGCCAAGGAAATGGGAGCTTGAGGCTCATTTTACTTACATTACGCTCATACCGTACTCTATGTGACTTCTTCGGAGTCAACGGGCTTGCTTGCATGACACGAACCAAGTATCCTGAAAACCAAACCGCGGTCGTGGCTCTGCAAATCAGTACTGTGCCGTAGCAGGGCGCGCGGTCGTTGCAGGAAGGACGTGCGCGAGTACGCGCTGAAGCAGATCGAGGGCACTGGCCTCTCGATGTCGGCCTGCCGCGAGATCGCGCTGCTGCGCGAACTTAAGCACCCCAACGTCATCAACCTGCAGCGTGTGTTCCTGTCGCAGCCGGACAGGAAGGTGTGGCTGCTGTTCGACTACGCCGAACACGACCTCTGGGTGAGCGGACCTGCGGGCGACGCCGCGCCAGCGGCTGGGGCTGGCCACCGGGCCCGATGGTTTGGTCGGTCCGGTCGTCCTGCCCTCTCGTGAAGGCAGATGTGGGCGAGAGCGGGGCGCCGCAGGTGTCTCGCGCTCGCATGTGACCGTTGCGAGAGAAGAGCGCTGTTCGAGGCACCCATTGTCTCCTTGTTGGCTCGCTCCGCATTTGCAGTTTGAAATGCCGAGTCAGATGTAGATCTGGGGGTAGTGCGTCTAGCTTTTCTTTGACATCAGTGATGTTTCTGATATGTCTCACTATGGTGGTTACGATATGTTTTCCGCTGGGGTTCTGCTGTCTTACAAATATTCCTCCCACGCCAAATTTTTCAGACTTGATAGTGCACTGGTGCCTATTTGGTGTTGTATTATGACTGTGTAATGCTGTGTTTGTTTGTTTCTGCATCTTTATTTCAGTGGAAAGGGGATGTTCTACCAGCAGATCTTCTGTATGTTATTTTCGTTGCAGCATATCATCAAGTACCATCGTGCTGCCAAGGCCAACAAGAAATCAGTAATGGTTTCGCGAGGCATGGTGAAGTCGCTGCTGTACCAGATATTGGATGGTATTCACTACCTCCATGCAAACTGGGTGCTCCACAGGGATTTGAAGCCAGCCAATATCCTAGTCATGGGAGAGGTCAGTCTTCCGCTAGTCTCGATGGTGAGGGGGGAGGGGTAGTTCATCAATCATGTAATCATTGGTGTTAGAATGGTCTAATGATGGTTTCATTTTCAGCGCCGCACGGACTGGTCGTGTTCTAGTTCTGTTGCCGTTTGCAGTCCGGCTTTAGTGCCCCCCCCCCCTCCGCATCTCATTCGGAACGTTGCACTTCAATACTTTGTTCAAATGACTTTCCCTAGTCGCACTACGGATTCCAACGCTCGCACCTCCCCATCTGAATGGATACCAGCTCATGCTGGTGTGTGTATTGCTTCTGCCGTCGCTGCGGCCTGTGTGGGTCCTACTGTGCTGAGTGTCCGCCATCCGGGCGAGGCGGCCCCGACGAGCCGCCGGCCGGCCTGATCCTCACCTGATCCCCCCTGACCTCTGCCTGACCTCCGCCTGACCTCCGCCTGATACCCGCCTGACCTCCCCCCGATGCTCGGCTCACCACCTCCCCCTGATACCCGCCTGACCTCCGCCTGATACCCGCCTGACCTCCCCCTGATGCTCGGCGGACCTCTGCCTGATACCCGCCTGACCTCCGTCTGATCTCCGCCTGATCCCCACCTGATCCCCGCCTGACCTCCGCCTGCTCCCCGCCTCACCTCCGCCTGATCCCCGCCTGATTTCCGCTCGATCCCCGCCTGGTCCCTGCCTGACCTCCGCCTGATTCCCGCCTGACTTCCGCCTGACCTCCGCCTGATCTCTGCCTGATCTGTGCCTGTCGTTCGCTTGACGCCCGCCTGACCTCCGCCTGACCTCTGCTGCAGGGGCCCGAGCGGGGTAGGGTGAAGATCGCCGACATGGGTTTCGCGCGCCTCTTCAATTCACCACTGAAGCCGCTGGCCGATCTGGACCCGGTGGTGGTGACCTTCTGGTACCGGGCCCCGGAGCTGCTGCTGGGCGCGCGGCACTACACTAAGGCCATTGGTACGCCCCTCTCCCCAGCCCCCCCCCCCCCCCACCTCTATCACCGTCCGGGGGCCGCAGCGACACACATGGCCTCGTTTGGACAGACCGTGTCAACCGTCCGGCCTGCCTGGTCCCCAGCCTCTTGCCGGGCACACACTCGCCTGTTTCCCGTGACGTTCGGCCGGTCAGGTGCTGCGGAATTTGTAGTTCTCATGACATGGAAATCAGTGGCTGCATACTTTGTTCGAGCTGTGCTGTTGTTATTAGGAGGGCCACAGACAAAGCGCGTAATCGTTTGCCAGACTGCTGACGTACTGCTGGGCGCTCGCCTTGGCCAAGTTCTCGTGTGCGCGTGTGAGTTTGGTCTTCTGGTGGCATTGCTGAGTCGCCTCCGTGACCCGTCGGCAGATATATGGGCGATAGGCTGTATTTTTGCTGAGCTGCTCACCTCCGAGCCGATCTTCCACTGCCGGCAAGAAGATATCAAAACATCCAACCCCTACCACCACGACCAGTTAGACCGCATCTTCAACGTGATGGGATTTCCGCAAGAGAAGGACTGGGAGGACATTCGGAAGATGCCGGAACACAGCACCTTACTCAAGGACTTTAAGCGGTCCAGGTGGGTGCCGCAGTGGGTCCGCCAGACCTCTGGAGATGGGGAAGGTCGCGCGTCTAGTGCTTAGGGTGGACGCGGTCGATGTTTTACTTGTGTGCTATGCGGGAGTACCGGGATCGTATGACGACTTGCGTGCGGTCTCAGAAATGTTTCAAGGACTAGAAATTACTGGGATAGGTGCTAAGCTTCATTTTCCTTACCATAGACGTTCTAACTTGGTAGCCACTGTGTAAAGTCAGTGTGCGGCGAAATAGGAGGCCGTCGGTGACTTTAAGTGGCAGATTTGTTCCCACGCGTCACGCATCAGCAAACGCGTATGACTTTGACCCAAAGGCGATTGGAAGTCTATGGTGAGGTTGTGTAGCGGTTTGGTGCGCGCATGATAGTCGCTTTAGATATTTTATAAGTTGGGCCTGAGCAGTTACTCGGGCCGAATTAGGCCATTAGAGGTCAGGCGTACCGAACATCGCTTTGAGTCGATCATGTAAACAGTCGCGTCATCTTGTTGCGGTTCGTTGGGTATATTCCGTTTGTAGGGGGATTTTCTTGTATGCCGTAACACATTTGCCGAGTTTCGGCTGTACCGCGCACGCTGTCCGGGCCGAGTTCCACAGAGTGGTCCGTGTTCGGGACGTTCCGTTTGAGGCCCCTTCTTCGGTCTGTACTCTCCCCAATCGTGGTGCTCTATGACCGCGTAGCAGCCCCGTCTGTCTCCCGCCTCTTGCATAGTTTGGTTATCTTTTTCGCATTGAAGGCGTGCTTCGCCTCATTGTCGTCGTCTAATCTGAGAGGTTGTGCCCCCCAGTTACGCTAACTACTCACTGGTCAAGTACATGGAGCGGCACAAGGTGAAGCCCGACAGCAAATCGTTTCATCTGGTAAGCAAGACAAGGAGATCAGCTGCTGTTGTTCGCCTGTGTGATGTAAACAATGCCCACTGTAAACTTAGCTGGAGCGGTGTAGAGGGGGCTTCAAGTTCAGGGGTACCTATTGTCCACTGGATTCTGCCTTCAGTGCAGGTACAGCTCGTCGTGTTGCCCTGCATTTCCTGGCCTCGTTTCTGCGTGAGCACGTCCGTGGCGTGTTGGCACTCTTGACATGATTGTTGTCTCCTCCAGCTGCAGAAGCTGCTGATCATGGACCCGACCAAGCGTATCACCTCTGAGCAGGCCATGCTGGACGATTACTTCAAGGAGGACCCTCTGCCGACGTCCGAGTACGGTGCTGCCGTTCAGCTCGGGGGAGGGGGGAGCGGTAGCGGGACGGATCGCGTCGGCGCAAGTCAGTGCCGTAGAGCCTGCGGAGACATGTTTTGGTCACGGTCGTCTGTTAAAGGTGTCTCTCACTTTTAGCCGCGTTTGTGTTCGCCGCCGGGTTCGGGTGGCTACATCCACTGCAATTATCACAGCGTCCTAGAGATCCAGAGGAAGGGCACGCGTCAATGCGCGTGGCGTGGCTCCTGAGCAACAACATCCTACGGTCATAAACGTGTTGCAGCGTTTTCGAGGGGCACAGCATTCCATACCCGAAGCGCGAGTTCCTCACGGAGGAAGACCAGGAGGACAAGTCCTCCGCCAACAAGGTGAGAAAGGTACTCTGGCGGAAGGTGGCTGGACGCCCTGTGGCGCTCCTGGCTGTAGGGACGGTGGTACGCGCTGTGATGGCGACGGACCTGCTTTTGTCTGGGGGCGCGGCTGATCGTGCGCCGTGTGGGGTGGACGGACGGGGCTGTGGGCTGGGCGGGCCGGCGGAGGCTGTGGAGCGGACGGGCGGGGCTGTGGGCTGGGCGGACGGGCGGGGCTGTGGGTTGGGCGGACGGGCGGGGCTGTGGGCTGGGCGGACGGGCGGGGCTGTGGACTGGGCGGACGGGCGGGGCTGTGGGCTGGGCGGGCCGGCGGAGGCTGTGGAGCGGACCGGCGGGGCTGTGGGCTGGGCGGGCCGGCGGAGGCTGTGGAGCGGACCGGCGGCCGCTGTGGACCGGGTCAGCTGGCAGGGGCGGTGGTCGCGCATGCTCCGACAGGCCGAGCAGGGGCTGTCTGTTGCCACCCTGCACTTGGAGCACGTCACAGAGCTCGGCCGCCAATGAGGCGACGGAACCGCGCTGTGTTCTGGACGCCATACACGCGTGCTTTCTGAAGAGCCGCGGGCGTGCTCTATCGGACAGCGTGTCGGTGTGTGTCATCCGTCACACATCGCTGCTGAACGCAGCTTTTTGGCCGCACCTCGTGGGCCATCGCGAGTGAGCTGTTTTCTAAAATGTGCGAGGCGCGATGAGGTCAATACGGTATTCCGTTGACGGACGTACATTTCGGCGCATCTGCCGCTCCAGCTGCGACCACCAAGCGTTCGCAGGGCGGACGCGTGGGCAAAACCGCTGAAGGATAGGTAAATTGTAATATACCTCTTGTGAGGAAATGGTGGTACGGCACTGGATATACTAGAGATATACTGGACAGTGCCAGGTCATGACACCGGCGTTAGAGTTCGTTTATTTTCTTTGCCACGCCATTCTTCAGCAGGGTCCAATTCCGCATGGACGTCCATTGCTCAGTCTGCGCTCGCGCGCGTCACGTTCACGCTAGGAGTCTTGTGACCGTTTAACCTCTGTATGCACCATGTCCCCTCGCCGTGTCTCCCAAATAATACAGCCGGCCCTCGAGAAAAGCGAGGGAGCACCGGCGCCACGAGCTCGACCTCCGGGACCTCGACCTCTGAGCACGAGCAGCGGCCGACCCGACCCGGCCCGACGTCCACCGCCGCCGCCGCCGCCGCCGCCGCCGCCCCCGGCCACCGTCAGCTGAGTCGAGGCCGTCACGTGACCGTTGCCTTCGTGTGTTGCGGCGTCGCCGCCGCTCTGCGCCGAAATCGTCGCCCGTCGTGGCGCCGGCGAATCGCCGGGTCGTAACGGCACGGCTC
This sequence comes from Pollicipes pollicipes, assembly GCF_011947565.3. Lineage (NCBI taxonomy): Eukaryota > Metazoa > Arthropoda > Thecostraca > Pollicipedomorpha > Pollicipedidae > Pollicipes > Pollicipes pollicipes. Next base: position 47,563,054 of record NW_023596576.1, read on the forward strand.
GGGCCTCGCCGCTGGAGCCGCGCCAGTCCGCGGCTTCGCTCGAACCGAGGCTCATTCTGGCGGCGCGTGTGTGACACGTATCCGAGATTGTGGCGTGTGTGGCCGGCCCGCCGCGCGCCGCGTGTGGGCGCACGAGCCGCCGCTAACGCCACGCCCTGTGCGGCCAGGGCGCCGAGTCGCACGGTCAGGCGGCCAAGCGGGTGCGGCTGGGTCACGGCGGACCGCACCAGGTGACCTCGCAGGCCAGCGACAACCACAGCCACCAGATGGCGCGCCAGCAAGTGAGCACAGACGCGACGCCGCCGTCGCCGCCGACCCCCGGGGGGGGGGGGGGGGGGGAGGGTTAATGGCAAAGGCCCTCACAAAATCAAATCGCGCTACGTGCGACATTAGATATGCATTTCACTGTCGGTGATATTGCGAAAACATTAGTGGTGAACACTGTTAGGTGTCCTGTAGACAGAAACTTTGCGCTATGTTTTCGCGAACGAAGCCAGAACCAGTACCAGCACTACTTCTCGAACCGTAAATGGAGATCTAAATTGAGCTATGGAGAAGCCAGATCCGCTCGGCCACCAGGCTGGCGGCAACCTCGGATGCTGGAATGTCACCTTTTCATGCTGAAAAAGATCGTTACCGCGGTGTGGCATTGTTTGTCGCCCCGAGGCAGACCATCACACGTGCGCTGGGTGATTTCGTTGAGGTGAATGTCCGCATGGCCGGGCAGACTGTCCGCTGGGGCTGAGCAGCTGAGTTTTTTTTAGGACCGAAGACGTAACAAAGCTCCGCGGGTGCATAGTAAGACAGGCATGCGAGTTTACAATGGACTGGTGGCTCGCAGTTGATGTTCAGACTGACTGTGGGCGCCGCGATGCGCTACGCTGACCGAGCGCTGACCCGTGACCCGGCTGCGGGCGCAGCACTCCAGCCACATGGGCCAGCAGCAGCAGCAGCAACAACAACAGCAACAGCAGCAGCAACAGCAGCAGCAGCCGGGCAGCATGAGCTTCGGCCAGTCGAGCGGCGGGCCCAATCCAAGCCAGTACAGTCAGCGCTACTGAGGCGCGCTGCTGACGCGTACTGCCGCGCGCGCCGCCGACCGAGCCCGGCGGGGCGGACGGCCGCCGGCCGAGACCACCGCCGCTGCCGCCGTCGGCCCTTCAGGTCCGCCTGCGCAGCTGACGCTGTCGCCGGCTGGTCGCTCTGGGGCGACGCGCACCCGAGTGTGCGCTGTCTGGGTGTCCGCTGACCTGTGGCTCCCGTCCCGAAGGGTGGCGTCGATGTAGTGGCTCACGACGGCCGCTCGCGAGCCTGCAGTTAGGCGTCCGTTGTGCTCTGCGGACACTTGAGGCTTCGGTCAAGCGAAGGCACCATCGACAATATGTCACGCGACGAGAATGGAACGTAGCGGTCGCGCTCAGGACGTGCGGGACTCCGTCTGATCAGTTTTGATCCACGCTTTACATTAGCCCACCTTGTTTTGTACTCGTGTTCTGCGAACATCAAGGCTGATGGTGCCCTTTGTATTGGCTGCGTTCGTCGCGTAAGCCGCTCGGCGACCCGACGGCATCGGCGACCGGCTGCGTGACGGTGGACCTTGTTGCGCCCCGGCTCCGTGTTTGATATCGGGTCACTCGAGCCTCACGGGCAGCGTGTGTTATGGTGCGGGTCAGGTGACCCTCTCCCCCCGCTTTCCCCGTGAGCGGGGCTCGTTATTGGTTCTGTCCCTTCTAGCGGGAGGTGGAGCGCCGTTAGGACCTGACCCCCCCCCCCTACCAGCCCCCGCCCGCACCCGAGGGGGATGGGCACGAAGCGCGGCTGCCACTTGTGGAATGCTGCTCAGGACTTGGGCTTTGTACTGCAGTATCGGCTCAATTGATCTTCCTCATGAGTTAGGTCGTCAACCCCGCGGCTCTGTCCCGAGATGGATTTTTCTATAAAATACATGTTCATTCACAGTCCGTTTGCGATATTCGAGAATGCCCCATTAATGGGAGGTCAGCAGTTCGTGACGTAGCCGTGAGCTGCAGCCCGCACAGGCGAACAGGAGCTGATGACCGACAGCGGCAGCGTACAGTGCGGCCGATAGCGGACGGGGACCACCAGTCTGCGGCCGGCGCTACGCGTGCTTCAGTTGGGGCCGCGGGGTAGCACCGAGGGCAGCGGCATGCACAAGGCAGCGACGACTGGCCGCGCGCCGTCTCCGTCGCAGTCGGTTTGCTCAGTACAGCCCGCAATCTCGAAGTAACCTAGTCGTCTGCTTTATTCCGGTGTCGTGCTTAAACGAAAAGATAAAGCATTCATTGCAAGCCGGCGAACGAACTGGCAACTGGAACATGAACTAGAAAACGCGCGTAAAAAGGGATTACTTGGCGCTGCCCGCGGACGAGCTGAGCGGTAACGCATTAAACACGAACAGAGGCAACGGAAACTGACCAGCCGGCGACCGGCGCGGCCTTTTGGTCGTAAAACGTGGCGCGTCGCAGGCGCGGGTGAATGGAACGAACGAGGTCGGGCAACCCCTGCCCTTCTTTGCCCAATGACGAAAGCTGGAGCACTTTGGACTTCTCATTGTCGGGTCTCACACGCTATATTAACTGGGAGGAACTCAATACGTAATGGTGGCAGTGGGACGGCCGTCGAGCGGCGACGAGTCCTTAAAACCATGCCGCCATCCGATCAGACGTCTGGAACGGAAGATGCTCCCGGCTGCTTTCTCCGCCCCGGAGGTGAGCCACCGCTGATAAAGGACACCATGAGACGCGCGTGCTGGTGACTTGCCACACTGTCACCGGTCAGAGATACAGCGAGGCGACGCCGACTGCGTGACAGTGAGCCGGTAACCTTTCAAAGGTACAGCGAGTCGGCGCCGGCGCTGACCAGGTCCTCGATGTTGGGACTGCGGGCGGCGCGCAGGTAGTCTGTTGGCAGGGCCCACAGGGCGCCGGTTGGCGGCCGCTGGACGGAGGGCGCTGCTCCTCGCTGAGCGACCGACTCGGCCCTCCAGGCGACCCTGCGCACACGACACCCGTCAGCCGTCGCGCCAGCCATGCCACAACAGGCCAACGTCTCGGCTGGCCGTGTTGGCGATGGTTTGACTAGCGCAGTTTCAGTTTGGTGGTCACGACAAGGTACTGCGTTTTCCACTTGGTTTGTCTCGCTGTGCACGTTGCAGATGTTACAATGCCGACGCTGCAACCAACAACTGGCACAACGCACACACACACGCACACGCACGCGAGAGCGCGGACGGGCGGGCGGACAGCTGACCTGCCGTCCAGAGGCGGAGCTCGGTGGCCGGCGGGAGGCGTCCGGGCGCGGCCGGCCAAGCCGAGCCGTGCCGGCAGGCGGCACCAGTCGGCCGCCGGGGCCGGGCTCGGGCCGCCGCCCGCCGCCGGCTGGTACAGCGTCGCCTGGCCGCGCAGTGACGTCACGACCAGCACGTTTCGGGCTGTCGGTGGACGCCGAGCGTCCGACTTGGCACCGCCGGTTGAGACGCCGAACTAACGGTACATTCGGACGGGCGGGCGCACGCGCGATCACCCAAGCACGCAAGCGCGCACGGTCGCGGCCGCGCGAGTAGTGTTGGCAGACGTACACGCAGAGACTGGGATGCGCACACTCGCTCAGTCACCGCGTCGACGTGATGGCGAGTAGTGAAGTCACGCGTCTCCGCTACACTAGGAACACTCACCTGCAGAGCGTACGAGGGGAGGGCGGCGGCGGCGGCGGCGGTGGCCGGGCCGTGGCGGGCGGGCAGCAGCTGCGGCGAGCCGTTCTCCGGGGGACCGAACACGGCCGGGCCGCACCACTGCAGCCGACGGCCGCGCCTGTCAGCCGCCGGCAGCGGAGCGCCACTGCCGCTCGCAACCGGGCAGTGCCAGCAGGAAAACGCAGCTGGCGGGGGCCTACTTTGGCAGTATGGCAGTTTGTCATGGGCGTAGTTTCACAGAATGGGTGGGGAGCGCTGAACGATGAAAAATTATGTGTACCACCTCCAAATACGTTAACAAACGTGTTTTTTCCAGATTTGGTCCACTGACTTCTCGAAGATGGGGAGGGGGGGGGAGGGGGGCGGCTAGAACCACAAGTTCGGGGAGGAAACTCAACCCTTCCCAAGTGAACAGGAAACTACATCCCTAAGTCGTTTAGTTTCATGCATCTCGTGTCATCGGCGTGTGCACCGTCCTGGCCGTAGTGCTTTCCTTGTGGAGTCACGCTGCAAACTTAAGAGGAAGTGTTCCACATTTGAAGATATTGAATCGGTTATCAGATATGATGAAAATATCACTTATATCTGTTGGTGTGCTTTTAAGTGGAAAAGACTGCTCCGGACAATACAATATCTTTATTTAGTATATAGGCTCCTCAATGCGTTGTTTGATTGTGCCATCGCACCATGCATAGCATTGACCGAGAGCCAGTTGACAGCCATTATGTCTGGAAATTGCGCCCACGAACGCCATACATGAATAGCCTGACAATGCTACTTTTCTTGGTCGCGATCCGCGCGTGGATAATGGAATGGCAGGGTTTGGATGACGTTATTATGACGTAATGCGGCCTAAGGTTACCTTGAAATGCTGTACCACGATTACCCTCCAACATTTTTGCGACCTTTAGGCTCACGAACCAGAGGGTTTTAGGTCTTACAAAGGGCATGGCCGTGAGCTGCATCGAAAGGTATTTAATATAGCTATTTCAGTTCAAAACCCCAATGAAATGTGGAATACTTCCTATAAGCCTTCGGCCATCAGTTGTGTTCATTACGACGTACAATTTCCAGCAAAGGACACCTTTAGCCCTTCAGATGCCTGCAATCCTGTTAACACGCGCCCGGGTGGCCACCTAGACAACCTTCGCTCGAGTGGGGGAGGGTCAATTTGACCCCCCCCCCCTCCCTGTCAATTCCCCTGAGATCTCGGGAACTAAGAAAGCTAGACACCAAATTTACCGGGTGTCTTGACCTGTACGTTAACTCACTCAAGTCAAAGTTTCAGGCTCCTAGGGCATGACCTTCGGGTCAAAAAAGGTCAAACAAGGTAAAGTTTCAGGTTGGTCTCGAAAAATGCCCCCAGAACGTAGATAACCGTTAATAAGCAAAAGGTCACATTCTCGTCTAAGGTCAGTGACCTTTTTTGACCTTTTGAAGGTCAAGACGACAAAAATCACACAAGATTGCTTTGCGTTTTGCATTTGACTAAGCGACAAAGATTACGCTAGGCAGTATGTTCCTAAAACAAAATGTTGACCTGGGTCATTCTAGGTCAATGTCTTATTTTGACCTCTAAGAAGTCAATGGAAGATGTATAATGCGGTTCCTGCCATCAGTTAACTCAAAACGAGCGCCAGAAACGATTTCATACAGCAAGCCCTAGAGTAGTAAAACAGATTGGTTTTGACCTTGGTGTGACCTTCATACCTGACCTTAGTTCAATTCAATTTTCTCATCAACTGTTGTGTTGCCTAAGAAAGCATCTCAGAGATGTATGGCCTCGTCTAACACTCCGTTGTTGGATCAGGGTGAAGAATTCCCTAGAAATTTCCGTCGCTGAAACCGTGGCCTGACTTTGACCTGCCATACGTCAGCGACCTTACAAGGGACATCTAAATTTTTAATGCAAAACGATCTGTTAGTCGATTGTTTACAGCTATGAAAAAATTGGCACGGCTACGCCGCGCCGTTCGGAAATCATTCTGGAGAAACCTTCGGAGGCGGGGGTCAATGTGACCTCCACCCCACCCGAGCGCGTGTTAAAGTTGCGTGCCGCAGAGGTTAGCACAACGCAGCCTTCAAACCAGGGCAACGACCTGACTTGGGCGAGGCGTTCGTCTGTTCCAGACGCTCGCGAGGACATTTTCTCGCCACTGACGCCTCGCTGAGTGCGAGTGTACGCTCTGTCACGCTGGCCAAGTGTGAGACCTCCCCCCCCCCCCCCGTCCACACTTGACCTCCTGACAATCTTCCCACGGCGGTGCGCGTGCCGTGCGCCCACAACGGTGGCTTTAGCCGGCACTACAGCCCTCTAAGATAGAAGTTGCCCTGTCACGCGTGAACGGCTCCACTTGCTGGCGACCATTCCGGCGTGACATGCTAGAAAGTTGACCTGCTTTTTCGTGCACGGACGCGGAGGCCAGTCAGCAGATTAGCATCAAAGCAGTGATGTGCTCTGGATTTGCTGTTTGGCTTCCGCGCGCCGCTACGGATGGTGACCGAAGTTTCCCCAGCATGCGCCGGCACCCATGTTCGGGTGGCTTTGGGTTACCGGCACTAATTCTTCCGTTCGTATTCAAGCGCAATTTAACAGGTATGTGGAGGCGATACAAACATTTCATCTGTTTCTACGTGAATCGCAACATCGCAGTGACCCGCTTATCGATAAATTAGCCGGCCGATGCGTTAGACGAAACGCTTGGAAAGAGCGTAGCATAGTTTGGTGCATGCTAAATCCATGCTTCTCCGGCAGTACATTGACACACCAAAATCAATAGGCAAGATGGGGACCGCAAAATTAAGGACCACTAGATATCAACCCTCAAAAACTTACTACGCAAAATGTTGACACCATAAAATACTGACACGGAAAATATCGACGTCCAATATATTGGTTCCATAGCTGAATACCAATGAGCACGGATAATTCCAAAAAAGTTTGTTCCAGGGCATGAAATACAATGAAAACTTGACCGTTAAACCATCGCATAAATGCGAAAGTTTGTTTTGTTTTGTGGCTTATACCAAGTGAATTGCATTGAGAAAGCCACAGGTCTCCAGAAAGCATCAGAGTATTTTCTGCCGTCCAAATCTAACCAAACGTCTGAGAATCGAACGAGTGGTCAGGTAAGTCAGCTGCCGGTAAGACCTACAGCCGGGTCCAGAAGGGCCCACCTGACACACACGGTCGGCCTCGTAGGTCATCGGCCGGTAAGACGTACAAGCGGGTCGGGGCGGGCTCACCTGATACGCAGCCGTTTCGCAGCAGGCGGCGACCCTGCAGCGGGACCCTGACTCGTGTGAGTAGACCGGCTGCGGCCGCGGCAGCCGGCCGCCGGAGAAGACGGGGCTTTGCAACAGGGCCCCGGGTGCCGAGGCCGCTACCGACGCCGTCGTAAAGAACGCGTCACACGATGCGTCAAGCTGGCGTGTCACGTGGCATGTGACACTGACACGTGACGCGAGGGCAGCTCCATCCGGGGCCACCGTTCATTTCCGTGAGCCCTGGCTCTACTCGTAGTTGTTGGCGGCAGGCCTCAGCCGGCGGCCCCGTCTCTGGCCAGGCTGGCCGGCCCCAGCACCATCAGAGGGGGTCGCCACAGGCGACGGCAGGGCTGCACGGCGCGACATTGTCTCTCGCGGCTGACACGGGTGCTGGTGTGCACGGGTACAGCATGGCAATCACGGCCAGTATGTACTACTGAAAGAGGGTTAGCCCTGTATGATATGTACGTAGCCTTCTCTTATTTTTTGGAGTACTCAGGCAGAAAGACAGGTGGGACAGTAGTTTTGGAGTACTCAGGCAGAAAGGCAGAAAGACATTGTAAAGATAAAGAACAAGCGGGGGAGAGATGCAGTATAATCACACATCAGATGTCCATCGCCGGCGCCATGTGCCGGTGCCGGTGCCGCCCGGTGCTGACCTGCGATCGGCAGCGTCCTATCGCAGGGCGCTCCGGTGTTCTGGGCCCAGACGCCGGCCGGCCGGCAGCAGCCGCCGGCGTGCCGGTGCGAGGCGGCCAGCAGCAGGCCGGAGCGCACTGCGGGAGAGCCGCCTGCCGCTCCGGTCACCGCCGCGCGGGCTGACGCGCGGCTCTGGCAGCGCTCCTGGCGCCGTCACAGCCGCTGCCACTGATCTCATCCAACTCTGGGTCACAGTGCGAGGTGCGAACAGTCGGCTGACTCGTACTCGATGCAGGTCTACCGCCATCGTGGTCACCAGGCATTACCTGTAGCCGTGAACAATAGCTGCAGCACGGTCTAAGCCATGCTCCCAGTGTTCAGCCGGTATGCTTAACTCTGGCAGTGTGCCGAATCCATTCGTGCTCGGAAAACTGGCAACAGTTCGACAGGCTGCCAATGTTTTAAAAGTTCTAAACATCACCCTGCTGGAATATTTAAACAATATGGAACGAGTGTTTGTTTCTATTACACCGCTTTTCAGTCGTGTTGTTAGCGCTTTTGTAACGCGTGTATATCTTGGCATGGCAACATGATAGCTGAGTTGACAATACGCTGGTGCAAAGCTGGCAGTATTCTAGCTGCTAGGCTTTAACACAAAGTCCATTTGATGGAGTTGAATTGCTATCAACCTTTGGTAATAGAAAAGAAGGCAGTTTTGCAAGTCAGCCTGGCTGCCTAAGTGAGCTGTCTTTGGTGCGACATTATAGGACTAGACATATATTATAAGGCTAGAAATACAGCGTCTATTTCAAATGGTAAAGATTGGCAAACTACGATTTGCAAATTGAAAAGTCAGCAATTTTAGATAGGCAATGTCTCCGACTCTAAACTGGCCAGGCATAAGGCACGCATTAAATCGAAATATTGCTCGGCACGGAACGGCTTCCGATGAGGATGTATCGCTGTCAAACTGACCCACCTGCTGTCCAATGCTGGGACTCGAGCCGGTTATCTGCGCACCAGTGCGCAGCGTCGGTCACGTGACCACCGCCGCTGACAGGGCCTTGTGCCAGTGGGTTGCCGTGACCAGCAGGGTAGAGCACCACGTGATTGGCCAGGCTCACGGGCCCGCGCAGCGCGTGCTCGCCATAGTCAAGCGAGGCGTGCGTGAGGGGGTCGTACTGGGCCGGCTGGCCGTGGACGAGGCCGTCCCCCTGCATGGACTGACCGATGGCGAGACCTTCTCCTTGAGTGACGCCATACATGAAGCTGTCTCCATGGACGGCTTGGCCACACGCACTATCTTCGTAAGCGGCCTGGCCGTGCGCGACGTCTCCGTGGATGACGAGACCTTGAGGGAAGCTTCCGTGGAAGGTCGGGCCCTGCGCGGCGTTCGCGTGGAAGGGCTGGCCGTGCGCGGGGCTCAGCGGGCCGCCGTACATGCCGTCGTGCCGTGCGCTCGCGGCCTGAGGCGGCGCCGGCCCCGCGCGCCCGCCGTGCGCCCGCGGCGCCGCCGCCCGCACCTGGAGCGGCGCCGCGGCCGGCGGGTCGGTCAGGTCGGCGCCGCCTGCCGGCGGCGGTCCGGCGCCGGAGGTTTCTGACCGGCTCACGGGCGCTGACAGTCGTCGCTGGGTCTGGCGGCAGCATTCAACATAGCGGCGTTCGTCACTGTGCGCTGGTCGGCTGTGGTCTACACGACAGCTGCCTTCCCACCGCGTAATTTGACGCATGTCCCAGAGGTTGGCGCCATGGGGCGACAGCTCAGTCTCGTTCTCATGGTTCATTATGCAAAACATGACACGATTGGCGCACAGATACGCACACGTTGCTGGCTTTCCACGCAGCCGTAGCTAAAGAATATTGCACTCATTAAGCAGCAGTTCTTAGCAGAATAACAATGAATATTCTGAGACGGCAAGTTCAGTGAACTTAAAAAATATGAAAACTAAGGCATACCCACTGCTGAAGTTCTATTACCCCTGGTTCATAGGCTTGCTATCTGCAGTGGATTTGGGCGCTTTTAAAAACGGTTTGATGACGCTGAGGTACAATACAAAATAAAGGCGCAATGGGCACGCAAATGCGTACACGTCAGACCTTACACGCAAACTTGATGAGATGCTTACCAGTGGTATAGTTTCCCAGTCAGCTGGGGGAGGGACGGGGTCTCCAGGCTCACCAACTTCGAATCCAGCCCCCACCCGCTCTTAGTTTTGGGAAGTATGTGGGCCAAATCCCGGAGGAAATGGTTTGCGTTTTAGGTAGGCGTTATTTGTTTGCAGTTTATTCCGCTGAACTGCTTTTGCGAACCTGCGCCCCGAGTCCTTGCACTCATCAAGCATCGATTTTGAGTACGACGTTCTACCGTCATTATGTTTGTGCATTTGCAGAATGTAAACATTATCACATACCCGTTGTCGGTGTGCTGTAACCCTGGTTGATGGGAGCTCAATTTTCAGTGGATTTGTACGGGTTTCAAGACGGTTTATCTTCCGAGTACTAATTCCAACGAAACTCATGTATTACAGGCAAAGGAATGTTTTAAAAATTATGACTGGTAGGGTCGGGGTAAACCAAGTAAGTTTTCCTGGGAGGCCAGCGCGACGACCAGATTGCGGGGGTGGTGATAAAGTACTTTGTTCCCTCTTTATTCACATAGCACCTTCTGGAGATAAGGAAATGTCCTGGCTACTGTGCTAGATTTACACGTATTACTGTTTTCTACTGGTGCACAATTTTACTAAACGACTCATCTGCCGTGTAGCTCACTCTTGAGCTACACGGCAACACTGCAAGAGCTACACTCCCGAGACCACCTAGCTAGAGCTACACTGCCGAGACTGCCTAGCTTCCTAACACTAGTTATCGTTTTCAACGTTTTTTCTCCTAGGGAAGCCAAGTTACAATAGTCACAAAATTACGAAAATAGCGGTTAGGCATTTTGTTTAATTGCCAGAATATCTGCCTCCACACTTAACAGATCAAAACATGGCGTGGGCATAGGCTGTTCAGAACTTTGAATTCTAGTCCATGGCTATAATGTACCAAAGTTTTCACATGCCTGGATTTCACCAACTGCTGTTAAAAGATAACTTTTTGCCACGGCATTTTAGACAGAAACCAATTCTGAAGCTTCAAATCATGCCTGCCAAAAGCAGTGTGGCAAAAACCATGATACTGGGTTTTGTTCTGTAAAAAAGAAGTGGCGGAATAAAGGACCTTCTTTCGGATGTTCCTTGTCTGAGCCCACCTTGATGACCACCGCCTGGGACCGGATGTCCACCATATGACTGACCGCGAACTGACCGCATGACAGCTTGTCTGTGTGTTTGTGAATCAACATCAGTACTTATTGGCGTTTCAACCTTATTCCATTCCTTGGACGTAGCCGGCTTGATCCGCTTTTGTACGTTAGAGGACGGTAAGCACTTTTCTCAAATAAGTTGCATGCTTCTGTAATGTCTTCGGAGTCTAGGGTAACCCGGCATTTTAGGAAAAAGAACGTGTTTTACATATTGCCGGCTTCCCTGCATCGTCCCTCAAATCACCAGCATTACGCTGTCTAACTGAAATTTTAGTCGTTATTTGAAATATCCACCCGGCTTCAAGCACCTTTTGTAATCGCCATTATTTACATTATTTGCCTGACGAATGTATGCAGTTTTTAGGCAGTTCAAGAAACGCTCTAAATAAGACTGACTAACCATGCGTGGTACGTTTGTCCCACGTTTTGTGAGTTGTCATCTCATGTTTGATTTTCGATTAAATGACGCCGCTTCTCAGTGAGGTTTCACTTTACATGGGGAAAAACTAAAGAACAGAAAGACTAGAATCTACATAGAACGTATGGGACTGTCATGTCATGGCTCATATTCAATTAAATGATGGAAACTGTCCATTGAACTTTCGCCTTATAGGACGGAACTACTTGCGCGAAGTGCCCAGGCATTGACCATGAGGCTCTCAGTCATAGCGAGCTTGTGATTCGGTGGTCGATCATTGTGGAATATATTACTCGCGCTGGACTTTACACTAATTGTTATATGTATATATATATATATATATATATATATATATATATATATATATATATATATATATATATATATATAACAGTAACATAGGTTTACGCTGGGCCCAGGCGATTGGTGGGGGTGGCGGTGACGGCTGTTTTTGTGGCTGACTGACGCGGCCGAGGTCGCGGTGCCTGCGATGACATGGCCGGGGGTGATCCCTCTGCTGATATCGGGCGTCGGGCAGCGTCTGGCGCCGCCGCCGTCTGCGCGTATTCTCCGCGACCGCATGGCGCGGTCCGGTGGAGTAGGCCCGAGGCTGGTCCATCCGCGTTCTAAGCCTCGCCACCTGCTGTTTGCGACGGCCCGCCTGTGCACCGCGCCGGATGTCGTGCACATCCGCTCTGGTGGCATCGAGGTCGTGGTCGCGCTGAGCGCAGGGATGTCGTCCGCTTCCGGCGCCGCCGACCGACGGCCCGGCGGGTCGGGCGCTGTGCCGGCCGACCTCCCCAGTGCCTGGGCGTGCCGGATGACGGCCCACGCCCGGGCGCCTGCGTGCCCCTGCCGCCACCACGCCCGGGCACCTGCCTGCCCCTGCCGCCACCACGCCCGGGTGCCTGCCTATCCCTGCCGCCAGCCGTGACCCACACTCACCGCAGCGCACTGCTGTGTAGTCATTAACGCTCTGTCCCGTTGTGTGATTTTTTGTGTATGTCATGAAGATAGTGAGGGGAAATGAGGACGACAACGGCCACGACAAAGACGGCCTTTAAGAGGCGATGCATACGTGATAGAAGCCCAGGAACGACACGGAGTCTTAAAACTACCATAAGAAGACAGAGTTATTCTCTCGTTCTCCTGCTGATAAAACCATCCGTTTCGACCCACCTCCGGCAACAGCCCGTTGGCTGAGAACGACTCCAGCAGTTGGGCCACCTCCATCAGCTTGGCCCTGGTCTCCGTGCTGGGTCGGCCGTCTCCGCCGCAGCGGGTGCCCCCTTCAGCCATGCCGCTCGCGGTCGCGCGCGCTACATCAGTCACTCCTGCAGCGGACAGTCAGCGTGACGGCACTGGTGGTGGCGGCAGCGTCACCCACGGCGGCGCGCGTTCCCATCGTAAGCCGTCCGCCAGCTGCTATCCTAACAGCACACATTCTACGTTTAGTTGACATGCTCCCGAGTACGTCATTTTTATTGCATCATGGAATGTTTTCATGACGTTCAGACGCTGCCAAGCCATGTGAAATTGCCACCCTAGCAATTTCACAGTCAAATCTGGCAATCCTAGTCAAATCCGGCATTTCAACACGCCGAGGGGTGGCAGGAGCGGTGTTCAAAGTATCCGCTGATTCAAAAATCGCTACGTGCTGGTGTTTTGGCTTTGTTTCGTGGTCGTCTTGCAAATTCATTCTTGAGTTCCAAAATTTAACTTGCATTCACATACCTGGTTATGACACAACATGTTTTTCAACATTCCGTTCCCTATAATAACTAGCAACCATGTTCAGGTATTATATTATGCAGCAGAAAACATGATTCGTGATTGGAGCTTGCGCGGCTTGCTCAACATTGATTGGAGACCAACTGACGTCCACTGCATTTGGAACCCACGTTTGTTAACGCTAGATCTGAACGGTTTGACCACAGATGTATTGGCCTCTAGCACTGCGTGGCCTATGGGGTGGCAGGATTTAAATGGCGTTCCTTTTTTTAAAGATTTGATCCGAACCCTTTGAACGGATGGATTTCCGGGATCAGAGCTCACGCTAAGCAGTGCTTGTTGTGTGAGCCCTGACCCCTACCATCCGATCGCGCAATTCCAGGCAACGGCAGAATTTGGTGGCGAAAGCTTAACGTGCCGCAATGCTCGGCACGGTCCGTCCTGCCCTCTGACATCAACTGACCTTTAGCGGGACCGCTGCCACCGGCCGCAGGCCATACCTGTCAAGGGCAAATAGCGAACTTACATCACACCTTTGGTGTGATGTAAGCCTTGAAATAGTTTGCACGAAATAGTCTGCACATATCTGCAGGCCTTTAGCTCAGAAATTGGAGGGCTTTAGGTTCAAAGAACGGCAAGAATGGTGAACTGCACCGAATGATTCTCAAAAGGCTGTTTCGGTTCAAATTCCCAGACAAATGTAGAACTTTCTCTTATCCTGCTCGTTTAAAAGATAATTTCGTTCTTGAACATAAGCAATTTATTGATCAAGCACACCAAAAAACACACTTCTTGAAACATGGGATAGAAACACTCAACGAACATGCCGGCACGCATGTCTTAGGCTATGCGGCTTGCTGAGATGGGACCGCGAGCACCGATTTTCGTAACATTCGCAGTTCGCACGACTTTTGGATCTCCGTTTTACAGCTGTTGCTTTTGTGACAACAGATCGATTTTTTCAAATTGGAAATTTTGTGACACGCCGATTTTTGGGACACTTCTCGACTGGACAGCTGATCCATCCTTGGACTTTCGATTGGACTTTGGACGAGAACTTCCAGAAAACAACACCTCTGCTCGGGACGGTGCGAAACAACCCAGGGTGAGACAAAAATCGAAGACCTGTTGAGCCGCGGTGCGGTTTGAAGCTGGTTGTCATAAGCCCTTTATATCAGGGGCGTCAATCTTTATAAAGTAGTGGAGGCGGGGGGGGGGGGGGGGTGAACCGAAGGCCCGATAACCTTCCCCCCATTTTTCTCCCCACCGGATTTAGGCCATAATCTTTGTGTAATTTATAAGTCTTTAATTCAAGCAGTATAGAAGTAATGCAGGATTGGATCCAGGGCGCTGGCACTGGACGCACGCGTCCCTTCTGATCGGCACGCGAAGGCGCCCCTTTAGACGCCACCTTAGAGCGCCGATGGCGCTCTTCTGTGGCGGTCATGGGAGGCGGCACGCAAGTTGGCTGTGGGGGCGGGGGCGGGGTTATCCATTAAGGACTTCGGTCGTCCCCATATTCCAGAGCCTTTCACTTTAACCTCACAAACCATTGCGTGTCTTATGGCGCTAGGTATGTGAAGTTTATTGCATTGTTTATTTGCTCAGCTGTTACGATTTGTATCTTGTGGTGAGAATAACGATGGGTTTTTGTTATAAGAGTGGTGCAAGACGCAAATACGCAGCAAAATAAAAAAAGACAGTCTTTGTGTTATGAGCATCCTTTACACACGAGCTTTGTAATATTCCAGCGAAAGGCATTGGGGGGGGGGGGGGGGGGTAAGCCAATATTAGTGCGGGCAGGCCCAACTCAACATTGGGGGAGGAGGAGGCAGGGACCTCACAAAAGAAAACAAATCGACACCCGCGTTTTACACACATCGCCCGTACCGGACTCGGCGACCGGACTGGCTGGCGACGGCCTCGCTGTCTTCTCGCGGCGCACCAGCTCGCGCGCCTGCTTCCGCATGCGCGCTTCCTTCGGGCTGTACACGTACGCTGAAAAGACAGCGGTCGGCCCTTAGTGCGCGTGTCAGGGAGGTTGGGGGAGCCTGACGATATGTACCGCCGGGTGCGGGTCAGCGATGCCACCTGGTCTTGACGGCGCGCCTTCAGCGTGTCATCTCGAACTTCGCGGGCGCATCCGTGACCACGGCTCAAATACTGCTGAAACATTGAGCAACGAAGCGTGCTCGGCATGTAATTGTTTGCTGTAACGGGATTGCATTGGTGGAAAGCATTTATGCTACCATTCTTTTCGATGATGTGTGGGATAAACAAATGTGTGGCAGTAAGAGCTTTTGCTGACGCTGAGTGGTTGTCTATAACGCTACTCCGTCATGCAATGTCGAAAACCTAATGCTGCTGTTTCAAATTCGTGCTAGAAGCGAAGTGACTGATTATTCCGTTCCCATCTACATCAAGTACATTTCAAGGTGCAGATCACAAACCTGCCACTCGAAACTTTGTGCAAGGTCAAGTCCGAGAAACGTGCGCATCAAAAGACTTAATTGGGCTGAAACCACGCCCAAGACGCTGTGGCGTCACCAACCACCAGCGATCTGACGCCGCGCGACGGAGTTTTACACGCCAACAGGGTTTTCTATCTTTCGACACGTAACTTCAAGTACATACTCCGCTCCGCTGCTCTGACTCGTCAATTTATCCTGAATCCTTACAACACCCCTGACTCTTGGGACGATCATCAGCAATGGGCCGGCTCAAGTGCTGTATTCCCAATAACCGGCCAACTCTTGTGCTGTGTCACATGCATGCCAATTCAATCAGTAGAGGTCGCCCGATCCGGTGGCACTAAAACAAAATTATGCTTACTGAGATTTTGTCTACTTCTGAGCATGCTTAGAAAATTAGATCGGTCGGATCTATTTTTTTGTATCATAGACGTTTTCTTCTTCTTCGCATTTAGTTAACAGGTAATTTTTAGCGATCGTATTTAATAAAATATTCGTCAAAGACCAAAAATAAACAGTGAGGCGATATACACAAGCACGCCTACATTTTACATAGCAGTTTACTAAATGGTTGTGAGAAAGGTGTGCAGAAATTGATAGTGAAATGTTCAACTGATTTTGCAACAAAACGTAACTGTTTTGATTTGAGATAAAAAGCAAGGGTTCGAAATGCATGAAAAACTTAATGACGTTTCCATATCCCTCATCCTGCGAGCACCGAATCGGACCTCGCGAGCGCAGGGTCCGCGGCGAGTACCCCAGAGTCCCCTTCCCTTGCGTCGTCTGAGGCTGTCTGAGGCGGCGAGCAGAGTGAGAGGAAGGGTTTGTGATGATTGGTTTGCTTTTAAGTGTTAAAGGGAATTTTCAACATTTGAAGGTACGAAAGGAAGCATCATATATGATGAAATAAGCTCACTTACAACTATTAATACACTTTCAAGTGCAAAATACTATTCTAGACAGCAAAAATGCCTTATCTGGTAAATATATCGTTCAAAAGGTCATTGATTGATTGTGCCATGAACAATTTGCACGGCGTTAGACGAGCTGCCAAACTGGCAGTGCGAAATTGCACCCTAGCAATCACTTGTAGTACCTCAGTCTCTCGAGTGATATCCGTGACGGTGTTGGAGATGTTTGCTGAACACAACATTGTCATGTGCTTGTGTTTTAGCCCGTTCTGGTGGCGCGCTTGTATACTTGTCCCTGAGCTTAAGCTAGCTACTTGTGTTCAAATACTTGGTTATGGTGCTATTCCAATTATTCGATTACAGGCCTGATTTTCGTATCAAATAGTACCCATGGTCAACTCCCTTTGTAACGCAACACAAAACGTGATTGGTGTTCGAAGCGTGCGCTGAGTGCATAACATCTGACTGAGAGACAATTTAGTCCGTTGTAACTGGAGACCATGCTCACACCGGGCATGAGCGACTCGACAATTTTGTTTGTCTTGGCCTTGAACGCTGCATAGCCAATGGGGTAGCAGCATTGGAGTGGCGTTTCTGTCGCGTCATGCATGCCGGAAAGACTTTGGAATGGTCTGCACGAGGCAGTCTGCACATTTCGCGGGCGAATAGCTCAGAAATTAGGGGGTTCTAAGTCTTAAGAAGGGCAGGACTGTAAACTGCACGATATGATGTTCAGAATGGTTATTTCAGTTCAAACCCTCTACAAGTAGGGAACACTCCCTCTTAACACTGTTCTAGAGAACATAATTCCACCATTTCGAAAATATGTTGCTGAACATGCCATCGTTTTATTGCATCATGCAACTTTCTTATGACGTCGAATCGCTGTCGGATTGACCACGTCAGAACTCCCGTTGCAGCAGAGGGGCTGACTCACTTGTAGTAGTAAAATTTGCTGAGAGATGGTACATGTTACTGGAGTGTGTTTGCGACACGAAATGTCGTTATGAGCTTGTGTTTTGGCCCCTTCTCGCGGTGTTCTTGCATATTGGTCCGTGCTTTTATATTACTTGCATTCACATGCTCGGATACGACGCCGCTGTAAATTATTCGATTCCCAGTCTTATTTCTATCATAACTCGTACCCTTTTCCGGCTTTCTGTATATTATCGCACAAAACGTGACTCATGTCCGAATTATCTGTCACTTCTATCCTGTCTCTCACTTCATCCTGCATCCTCGCGACACCCCGTCCATCCATGGCGGGCTGCATGCGCCAGTCACGAGTAGGCCGTGGAGCCCTCGTGGGGTGCTCGTCCGCGCGCTACTCACACACCTCACATAGCGGTCCCGGTGCGCGCTCAGTTCCAGCTGTTGGGTCCCCAGATGCATGCAAATCTGCCGCTATCCATATGATCATTACCTGCCAAAGAGCTCTAATCCATGATTTTAGCACTAAAAATTTGCCGTGGAATTACGGCGAAAATTTAACCTGCTTGGCCCTGCTCGTCCTGCAGGCCATCAGTGATCCCCTGACTTATGCCGCACCCGCCTCTGCTGGCCGCAGTTCATGCCAACAAGCCAAAACAATAAACGAATAAAGCGACTCGAACCCTCCCTACCACCAGCAGCCGAATCCGAGTGCAGGCGCTCCAAATAATTGACCTATTGTAACTGACTGAGAAAATGAAGGTAAATATCACTTGCTCTTTTTTAGGGTACGATTTGGGAAAAACATTGGCACCTCCGGAATAACAAAGCGACACAGTTGTTGGGAAGAAGAATAAACTATGCCACAATCAGATGACCCAAGTTTTTTGTAAGATTACGTGAGACTGCCATGTGGAAAGGGTGATCAGACCACCACAAATATATTTGAATACATTGTGTTTATCTAACCTAGAATTTGGACCTGGCATTAAAATCTTTCACTAGCAAGACCAGTCATGTATTTTGGTTGGCTGCAGCCAAATATTCAGATACACACCAAGTCTCAGACCCAAGGGTACGCCAGTTTTGTTTATCGATGCGTTTATTTAGGCCGTGTGTTTCCGTCCAAGGCCTCGCAAAATCGGTCCAATATGCTCAAATTTCAGCGTAACGTCACAATCGTCATTCCCAAATGAAAGTCAGATACAACCACCAACTTAAGCCCGGGTAACATGGTTTTGCTATGCTTTGCTGCTCTTGTTTTGCAATATTAATTACATATTTAACAATACGTTGTTTCGTTAATCCGGAGGTGTCGATGTTTCTTCCTGAAATGCTAAATTTGCCCGCGCCGGAACGCCTGCATTCAGATTCGCCTACTGGTGGCGGTGAGGGCTCGAGTCGCTTCATGCGCCCATTATTTGCCACTGGCTAGCATGCACTGCGGCCAGCAGCAGCGGGTGCGGCAAAAGACAGGTGACGTCAGAAGATTCTGCCCTCAGGGTAGGACGTGCGGGCCAAGCAATGCGACACGTTAAGCTTTGGCCGTAAAGTTCTCCTGTTGACCCGGGGTTTCACGATGGGATGGCGGTTTCAGGGCTCACGCAACAAGCACCACTTAGCGGGGAGGTAATCCCAGAAATGCGTCTTACAAAAGTGTTAGGGTTAAATGTTCAAAAAACAGGCAACAAAAGAAAACTGCCGCTGCGATTCCTTATTTTCTCTTCCGTACATTCTGCCGAATAAGGCGAAACATGGCGACGTATGCTTGCCACCCTTTTTTCTGACATGTGACAGAGCCGAGTGCAAAGCAACCGCTTTAGCTCACTTCAATTTCGGTCGAGCTTCACTACCAAATCGTCAAAATCCACCCTTCCATACCTCCATCACTGCACCCCTCTGATCTGTATGCTGCCGAGAGTTCGCTCCCGCATCAGGAGTGTTTCGCACAGCAGTTTTGTGCTACGTTACACTTCCAAAGGTTCCAAAATCGACCTCTGAGAAGTGAGGCGCACTGTAGCGCGAAGGGTCTTTATTTCGGCTGTAGCTGTACATATATGATATCTCGCAGACCTCATGCATGACGAAATGTGCGGCTCTGTGCATCCAGCTCCCAACTGAAGTGGCCGAACTAAACCCACATGGTTACTGGCATGAATACTCACACATGGGTACCTCAACTCACATGGATACATGCGCTTGTGTTCCGCCGCTGCGTCCTTGGCCATTTGGTAATAGACGCTCTTGTAGTCTTGGCCCATGGCCTTCCACATGCAGCCCAGCCGTACGGATATAGCCTGGTTATTCTCGTTGGGGAAGGCGCGGGCCAGCAGCTTTCTGTTGGGGCAAGCATGCTTGTCACATGACACCGTTCAGCCCACAGTAACGGTGTCAGCAGACGCGGCCAACACATGATGCGGGTCACACTGACGGGCGTGGCACAGGTAGAACACAGCGCGGACACACTCAGTGGGACAAAGAGCCCGATAAGTGACCTTTAAGCAAAAGTCTACCTACCTCGAAATATTTTGTGTTTGTGACTTACAACATCTCGGCCGTTGCTATGTGCGGTCGTGTCACCATTTACCTCCATGGGGTGACTTAACGTCATATGAGGTTCTCACATTATCTGCCACGACAATGACCGCGAATGACCCCGACGTTACGAATCTGCATGAGCATTGCTGATATTCGCATGATGTAAAAAGTCTAAGAGCGTCATCGGAGCCGATTTTTTAACGCTTGACGTGATAGGAACTAAGTTTGAGCGAACCGTTGGCATCATAGCGTCAATATCGATGCATGACTGATGGCAGTTATTATTTTTTATTGTATAGTGGTCGCAGGGTGCGAAGTTAAGTCAACTTCAGCATTGCATTGGACAAGTCCATCACTTCGGATGACCTCACCAATGGCCAGGGTCTCAAATGACGGTTCCCAAGCGAAAACGTACTCTTGTGCGTTAATAACTGCGAAGAAGCAGTATGGTAAAGCTGATACTAAAAGGAATGCAAGCAGTAACAATGTGATGCATTGTTACTGCTTAAAGTATCTACTCGATAGTTTGTTGAAGGGAGTGTTCCACACTTGTATGGGGGCTTAAGCTGAAATGGTTATCTTGAAGAGCATTCGGTGCAGTTGACAGCCCTGCACTTCTTTAGATCCAAACCCCGCTAATTTCTGAGCTACACGCCCGCTAGAATACGCAGACTTTTTCGGGAAACTATGCCAAGGTCACCCGGACATCCACCACGCAATAATAACGCCACTCAAATCTTGCCATTCTATTGGCCATGAAGCAAGGCTAACAATTATATTCGCTGAGTCGTTCACATTTGGCGTTCGAGAGCATGATTTCCATGTACAACGGCCGTCAGTTGACTCTCGATGTTGTGCAAGGAACGATAAGGTAATCAAACAGTGACGTACTGAGGGACACATT
Source organism: Pollicipes pollicipes (assembly GCF_011947565.3). Taxonomy (NCBI): domain Eukaryota; kingdom Metazoa; phylum Arthropoda; class Thecostraca; order Pollicipedomorpha; family Pollicipedidae; genus Pollicipes; species Pollicipes pollicipes. The sequence goes on from NW_023596576.1 coordinate 47,583,879, forward strand.
AAATAAACAGATAAATGGGTTGTCTAGAGCAGTCTTTTCCACTCAAAGGTGTAGCGATAGTTATAACTGAGCTTACGTCATATCTGATCTTGCCTCAACATCTTCAGGTGTGAACATTCCCTTCATCGTCTTACCCAGAGCCGTACCATACTGGTACTTTCACAAAATATGCACCTAACTGAGCGTACAAAGGTTGAATCAAAAAAACGTCTTCGATAACAATTTAGATCGTTAGAATGCCGGCTTGTAACGCTGTGACGGAGAAAGGACATAAACGACCTCCATCACATACATCTCGACAATATTTCAATACTCCCAGCTACAAAACTTAAAATGTCCTAGAAAACGGCCAGAACTTCGCCAACCGTTGCAAAAAAAAACTTTCGATTCGGTGCTTGTCCTATTATCAAAATGACAATCCGGGCTAGACATCGTGGATAACAATAACACGCGTAACACACTGCACGACCTGAGCAACGCGGGCAATAACAGCACACCCCAAATAATTGAGTTCCGAGTGCCGTTATAGTAAGCTTAAAGTGCCGTTACAGTTAGTTTATAGTGTCGTGATAATAAGTTTATGGTGGCGTCATGGTAGATTTATAGTACCGTTATAGCTGGATTATAGTGCCGCCATAGCTAGTTTATAGTGTCATAATAGTTAATTTATAGTGCTGTCATAGTTGGTTTATAGTGCCTGCATAGTAATAGTTTTATATAACATGCATGCGTGTCGATTCGATGCTTGTTTTGCAATCGAAATTACGATCCGGACGACGATGAGTAACACGGCACGGGCAGCTCGTAAGACACGTAACGCATTGTACGACCCGGGTAACACGAGCATCAATAGCAGCACGCCCCAAGTGATTGAGTTCTGCGGGCCGTCATTTGGGTACCATGTGGCTTGGGGCATTCTGAGAAGCGTGAGTCTTGCAGCGAACGTGGCCTCTAGGCTGGCATAGTTTGGTTAAGTAATGAATATCTCATACGACTTTTAAGAGCTTATAATGGGGCGGCTTACCCCCTACACGATTGGTCAACAAAAATTCGTGAAATATTATTACAACACTAGACGAAGAAACAGCACAGCACTTCTCTCGTTAGAATCTCGACAGTAGGCGACCTCAGTTGAACCCGGGCGCGCAAGAGCTCACCTGTGCTCGTTGGCAAACACCATGAAGGCGTTGGGAGGGCGCCTGATCTTGGAGGTGGCGAGCTGGGCGGGCGGCTCGGCGGCCCGCTGGTGGCCGGGCACCGCACCTAGGTCCGGTGCGACGGCGTGCGCGCAGCCCGGGCTCTCGCTGCCGGCCAGCCGCGCCGCGGATGCCGCCGCCGCGCCGCCGCGCAGCGCGCACAGCGTGCCGGCCGCACAAGGCACCAGTTGGGCTGCAATGGCGCGTCACGCCCACACAGGATGACAGCGAGGCTATACGCATGGTATGATATGTGTGGTATGACAACTTGGTTTTTATCCCGCAAGCAGGAGCTCTCCCTAGAGGGAAAGAGCTCCCGCTGGAATTTTCGCAAATGTTTCTTATCGAATAAGAGACGTAAGAATATGTCTTGGAGTACGTCTTGTCAAATGTGAATATAAAAAATGTCTAATCCCGCGCCAAGATGGTGGGTGCTAAATGATGGCGTGTTAAAGAAAAACGTTAGGTTGAGCCAAGTGAAACGCCTTTTGCACGTTATCACATTAGACAGCCCGTAATTTAGCGCGTCTTTTTTGCAAGCTTTTCACCTTTTTGCATGCCGCCTTTGCCAACCAGCATCTTTTAAATGATATCGTCATGTTTACATTTCGCCCTTTTGCCCTCGCACCACACCTGTCGTGACAAGCCGGCCGTGCGTAGTGTATTTCACCTAGCGCGCTTCATTCGGCTTTATCGCGCGCCCGAGTGGCCTCCTGAATACCCTTCGTTCGGTTGGGAGTCAATCTGCCCGCCTCTGGGATCTCGAAAACTCAAAGCTAGAGGCACCAGACTCGTAGGATAGATTGACCTGTACGTGAACTTACTTGTGTCAAAATTTGAGGTTTCAGATTATGACCTTTAGGTCAAATAAGTGCAAACAAGATAAAACTCCAGATTGGTGTCTGAAGTGTCCACAGACCTGATGTAACGGCCGCGAAGCTAGATGTCAAAAGCAACATTTCCATGAATTTAGTGACATTGTTTGCCCTTTATAAGCTCAAGATGACCAAATATCTACGAAATTGCTCCCATTTCGTCATTTGAATAAGCGTCAAGGATTGCGCTAGGCGGCATGTTATTTAAAACAAAATGTTGACTTGGTCATTTTAAGTCTGTGGCATACTCTGGTTCTTAAAAAGCCCATTGAACATGCCTGTTGAGGTCATTAACAGATTTATTAGATTTGATAGGTTCGTTAACACACCTGTCATTAATGTATTCCAAATGAGCACCAGAAGCTCCCCGAAAAACACAAGGTCTCGGGTAAAAAAGCAGGTCAGTTTTGCCCTCCTTCTGACCTCTATACCTGATCCTAGGCCAATGGATTTTGTTGCAATTCAAATTTCAATTGGTTTCTTCCCTATGAAACTATCTCAGATAGGCATGGCTTCGTCTAACACTCCGCTGTTGCATCACCTTGGGCGATTCCCTGGAGATGCCTTTCGCTGACAGCCAAGGCCTGACTTTGATATGCTATGGGTAAGCGACCTTACAAGGTACATCTTATTTTTTTACGTGAATAGATTCGCTATTCACTGTAGCTATGTGTAGCTTGGCTCGGCTACGCCGCACCGTTCGGAAACCATAAATATGGTTCTACTCACGTTTTCGATAGAAAAAGAGAGGAGAGAGAGAGAGGAGAGAGAGAGAGATGTAGAGAGAGAGAGAGAGAAGAGAGAGAGAGAGAGAGAGGAGTAGAGGAGAGAGAGAGAGAGAGAGAGAGAGAGACGATGAGAGAGATGAGATCGAGAGAGAGCCTAGAGAGAGAGAGTAGAGGCGCAGAGAGAGAGAGAGATGATAGAGAGGATAGAGCGCTAGAGAGGAGAGGAGAGAGAGAAAGAGAGAGAGAGACCTCTGCCCGGTGACTAAAAAAGAACGCACTGGACTTGCATGCATCAGAAGACCCTGGTTCGTATTCCAGCAATTCTGACGGATCAAATCACTGAATGTCAAACGCCATCCAGTTCTTTTTAGGAATCAAAAAGAACTTATGGCGGCCGGGGACTTAACTGGCCGAAACGCTGCGTACATACTAGCACACTAGACGACAGCCGGAGAGACGATAGTCCGAACAATAGATAGTCTAGTCCACATATCTAAAATGATCAGGAGAGGGGGACGTTCATGTTCATCTTGACGCTCTGATCCCCAGTCATGTAAGCTAAGTTGTGTAAGTTCAATAGAGACCTTGGAGACGCACGTTTATGCAAAAACGCACGTTTTAGAGCCTCTTAGTAAACACATGGCAGCCTGATACAAATGAAGGTAGACATGCTAACAACAGCAAAGCGTAACGCAATTCCCAGGATATCAGGATCGCGCACATTTGTAGCTTCCTCCAATACTGAGCACTCAAACATCGTTTTGAAACATGGTTTGCACAGCGCTATCAGCGTTTAGAAAAAGTTCCCGCCTGGTCGTTGTGGTAACACTGTCGCCGTAAACAAGTTTGCCTATACCATCCTATCCATTTACATATCGCCGTTGCATTTTGCGTGGCTAACAAATTGCGCGCTGTGAAAATGGTGACCTTGGTCACTGGACCAAGTCCTGGGCCTAGTGGGACCGATGCGCGTTGCGGCCAGAAAAATCAGTTGTTGAACGGCATATCTTGGACGCACGGACGTGTTAAAGAGGGCATCCGTTTAGAGGCTGTGACAAAACACTTTTCAAACAAAATTATGCGCATGCTCTACGGTGTAATGGGGTAATGTGCGACTTTCAAAAGTGTGTGGGACATGACAGTGCCCTTCCCCTTCTCCCGCCGCCACGCCGGTGCTAAGGCCTCAAGCGAGACAATAGTCTGGATTTATGGACATGATCCCAGCGTCTTCATCTACATTACGAATTGCACCACAGCTGATTAACTTTTGTGTTGAAACATGGTTTTCTTAGGTAAGAATGCATCGTTCTAGTTATCAGCACACCGCTGGCTGTGCAGGGTGCTTTGTCACCACCAGCCGTAATAGATCCCGGTGGATAGAGCACTTCTATTCACGCGCGGGTCAGGAGGGTGGCATGCCCCGCCCATTGATCCGTGGGCGAGCTAGCTACGCGAGAGAAAACACGGCGGCTTGATGCGCGTGCTATCCAAATAAATACATGCAGTATGAGCCTTCTCATCAACTAAAGGCTTTCGATTAGTGGTCAGTTAAATTCGTGCAAAAAACAGAAAACGTAGTAATATTATATACCAAGGCGAGCTTTCTTAAGGTACAATCGTCAGCTTTGGCAAAGTGAATATACAGTTGATGATGCCATTGGCTTCGAACAAGATTAGTGGAAACCGCTGCTGTAGAACCGATCTCAGGTCAAAGCCAGGTCATCAGACGTCGATAGTCCCCCTCCAAAGGTACTGGCACCGACTGACCGACTAGTGCTGACGTAGTTACTGACATGTAAACAGTTTGCTGGTTTGCTTGGGCCAATGACTCAGCATTCCACACTGATTTATTCTCATAAGCACTCATTTACTGAGATACAACAGCAGCAAACTGGTTTGGTGCAATGACCGCGCAAAACATTTTATATATAGATATAGCTGTATAGATAACAGATATAGATATGATAAAGCTGTATAACTATAGATATAGCTGATATAGCTGATATCATTATAGATATAATATAGCTGTATGGATAACAGTGATCTGACATGAGAGGAACAATTTCATTTAATTCTTAGGTCTGACCTCAGGTCAAATCAGGTCATCAATCCTTGATAGAACCCTTCCAAAGGTATTAACGTATGAAGAGTTTGGTGGTTGGCTTGAGACTATCATCCAGCATTCTACATCAATTAAGTATCATACAGTGGCGCAGGCAGAGCGCACTGGGCCCCTCGCAACCTACGATTAAGGGCCCGAAAAAACCAGCCAGATGTCTTATTCAGGGGCCCGGCCAGCAGGGCCGGGCACTCAAATGCCAGCCAGAGGTCCCTGCGCACTGATCAGAGGCCCACTGAGTCAATAAGGGTCTATATTCGGTCACGCGCGACCAGTGACGCGATGTCGCCTGTGTGGCGGCATGGGCCTAAGAGCCCATTTCCCAAGCAGGGACAAAACCGGAGCCAACGATTTACATTGCTCGGGGCCCCACAGCGCTTAACAGGGGCACTGTGCCAGAGACCTGTGTCAGGGCCCCCTTAGACCCCGGTTGGGGGTCTAAGAATATAAAGGAATGGTCGGAGTCTTATTCAGGGGCCGAGACCTGCAAAGACGGACCCTCAAATAATGGTCGGAGGACCCTTTGCGCCGATCAGGGACCATCTAAGTCGATATGGGCCTATATGTCGGTCAGGTACCAACGCACCATTTGCACGGATGGTCGGCTCAGTGTCGGTATGGGCCCGAGGGCCCACTTCCCAATCAGCTATAAAGCCAGGGCCAGTGATTTACGCTGATTGGGAAACTTGTATCTGTCAGGGACCAACAGGGCCAAACTGAGGGCCCTGTGCTCGCAAGGGCTCCGAGCTGACCAAGGGAAGTGTTCGATGAGGCCCGAAGAGGGGCCCGGGAGGCTCACCGGAACCGACCATCAAAGACCCGGTTGGAGGGCATAATGGCCTGAAGGCCTGGCTGTAGATCACATAAAGAATTGTGGCCCGTAGGGTCGTGACCTGAAATATTGGTCAGAGGTCCCCTTGAACCGTTTTAGGAAACCCTGGGACGATGCGGGTGTCTAAGTCGATCAGAGACCACAAACACCGAGCGGTCGGTTCATGTCCGTCTGAGCCCTTGAGATCCATTGCGCGAGCAGAAACGAGGCCGGGGTCCGCGATTTGCAATGTTCGGGGTCCCTGACACAAAAGGGGCTCCTGCGTCGGTTAGGGGCACAGTGCCGACCAGGGATCCTGTGGCAGCAAGTGACTCCGAGTCGGCGCGGTGTTTGAGGGGGCCCGAAGAGGGACCGAAGGGTCTCTTGAGACCAAATATCAAGGAACCGATGGAAGGCTGAAGGGTCTGAAGGGCTGGTTGCAGGTCACATTAAGGACCCCCGCCCTTAATGTGATCTTAAATGTCACTAAGATGATCTCTTGCATTGATAGAGACCTCTGAGACAGAGCGTTCGTCTATTTCGGCCAGAGATCACGAACATCGAACAACTAGCTCCGTGTTGGTCTGAGCTCTGAGGCCCATTTCCCAAGCAGGGACGAGGCTAGGCCTGCGATTTACATCGGTGGGGCTCCTGTATCGTTCAGGGACCCATAGTGCCTAGCAAAACATTGTGTGTTAACGGGGGGGGTGGGGGGGGGGGGGGGGGGGCTTCGAATCGGTCAGAGGAAGATTTGTCCAGCAGTGACGGAGACGGGAGTCCGAATGACAGAGGGTCTCTTGCGTTGGTCGGCGCCCTCTGACAATTGAAGGGAACAAGAACTTATGATGAGTGATCACATTGAGGCAATAGAAGATCCTGGGCCAGTCAGGGCCTCCAGTGCCAAACGGTGGGCCCTCCAACCATTTTCCAGCATCGGCCCGTTAAGCCCAACTGGAGTCTATGTGCCAATCATTTGACCACCTACGGTGAGCAGAGATGTTGTTGCGTTAATGACGTCGATCCGGGTCAACTGCGCGGTTCAGAAGGCCTCCCGCGTCAGGGAGCGGACCAATGCGATATGATGTATCCTCCGGGGCCTCCGGATCGGCCAAGGGAGGCCTCCCCGTGTCGCCAGAATGACGGTCGGAAAAGACGCTGAGGTGGGACTGAAGGGTATTTCGGCTCTTTACCGAGAATAACAATGTGCGCCGTAGTGTTGTACTCAAGGGGGTCCCTTTGCCGGAAAGAGGGGGTCTCATTCCTGCTGAATGGAGCGGGTCGAAATGGGTTCGAAATACGCAAGGCCACCATGTGTTTGCCTGAGAACGTTCTTTATTTTTCAGAATCGATTAATGAACAAATACCACCAAAATGTTGAGCCAGCGCGCCGGGTGGCGATAGTGTATTGGTGAGCGCGCCTGCGTTAATCATTGCGTGTCTGAGAAACCACGGTTGCGGGTTTCTATTTCCCACGGTGCCCGCCCTTCCCGCCGGGGTGAGAGACTGGCGGTGCATAAAACCCCAGCAGCTGAGTGCGTCATAAAGCCCCAATGACACGACCGTAATCTCAGAGAGCAAGGATAGCGATGACATGGGCCGTAGTTTTAGTAAAACCGAATGGCGCTGGTCACTGCAGGTAGCGCCACGAGATAGGCGCTGAGCTCGCAACGATGATCGTAGTAAAATCATGTTTCTGCATGTCTTTCAAAACTAATTTAGCGATTCGACAAATAAAACTTTCACCTTTCCTCAGCTCCATGATCAGATTCCTGCACCACTTCGCGGTGTTGTGCAGACCAAGTACGTTATCGTCATGGATCTAAAAACCGCACAAGTGAAATATGCGCCCGGGATATCTCTAAATGTACGATTTGGTGTCCAAAGGCGTTCAAAGGTACTTCCTTCAGACGCATCACTACTTTTGTCCACCTGTTGGCCACGGCCTAGTGTGGGCTGCGGGGCCGATGCTGCGCCGCCTAAGGAGACCGCAGCGTCTGGTGTCGAGGTTTTTGTCTAAGATATGCGCGCGCGCATGCTCAAAACTATGTTATGTAGTTTGTACCACTAATTAATTCTGACTGAGTGTTGAAGATATCCAGACAAAGATGGACTGGCAATGTTAACAAATTGTACAAATGTACGAAGTGCTAAAAGGTATAAAGCGCTAAAATGTACAAATTGTAGCAACTAAATGTACAAATTGTTGACCCGTTTTGATCTTCAATCTACATTCGCGTAATCTTTGTGATATCTGTACAACTCAGGTAAAAATTCCGACAAAGGTTCTGAGTCCTATTGGTTTTAAAAAATAGTCCATCGGATCACTGTTTAATGAAGAGCGCCAGTTGTTCATTTAATACAGTCATCTAGCGCGTGATTTTGTCAGTTTATGTACAATCAACTCAAGGCAGAATTGATCTCGCGATAGCGTCTTGCCTATCTTCCAGATAAAGAATGAAGAAAGGGGTAATATATATATATATATATATATATATATATATATATATATATATATGTTTATATGGTCTATTGTCCTGGTCTGATAAGTACCAATCTATTGCAAACCTAACAGAAAAAAATACTTTGGCGCAGTGACGGCACAAAACATTCTGAGAAATCGTGTAGATGATAGCTTAAGGAGCTGCCATGAGCGGAACAATTTTCCTTTAGGTATTTGCCATTGATGTACCCATAGCGAACATACTAGAACTGCTACGCCAGTTGCCACCATGAACCCTCATAAGGATTGTAATGTTTCAGTGTTGAAATCACCAGGTTTAATGGATTAGAATATTCCCTGGAAAATGCTTGCACTTTTTTCAATAAAATAAAGCGAAAAATGGAAAATAAGGGAAGTTATAATACCTTTGTCCGTTGCGCGGCTGACAGAAGTGTTACACTTAGTGAATCTGAAGGAAATGTGAGCATGCATGATATTGAATACACACAACTATATTTTTTAATGATGGGCTGTGCTTCTAAATGTTTTGTTTTTTTGCTGGAATCCTCGCTCCATGTGTTTGAGGGCTCGCACAATTTGGAATCTATTTGGATGTATTCCAAACCCACAAATGCGACCTCTCAACTACAGTGCAAGCCCTGGTTTCCTCATGGTAAAGGTTTGCGTCATATCGCCAGCCGCTCATGATAAGTGTCCCAATGATCCACGATCCGTTAGCCTCTATCATCCGACCGTAAAACTTAGCGATTCAAACTCTGGTCACGTCTCATTGGCTGAACAGAGTGACATGCCAGTTGGACTAAGATAACAAAGGGGGTGTCACTTTATAAATCTCAGGGGACTGGGCTCCCCTCCCTACCCCAATACATATGAACAAAAAGGGTGCGATGGGCCAATGAAATCCAGCAAGTGTGTTGACTGCTGGTACACTAGGTATCGGAATGCATCATTATCAATATCATAGTCATCATCAAACACCATAATTGTATGTCAATATGCAATATGTCATTACGATGTTGTCATCACGCTATCACATCAGCTTCAAGTGGGAAGTCATGCTGCAGCATCAAAATAATTTTGAAACCGACCAAATAGCTCTTAGGTTTTAAATGTATCATCGGGGGTGCAGATTAAAGTGGCCGAAATCTGGGGAGAAATCAGGTTTTGGGGCAGGTCAGGTCACCCTTTTGGCTCAGTCCCCCCGCCGATTTTAGAAAGTGATACCCCTGATCACAGATCATTTCTTCTGGCTGCATTCATGCGTGTGATGAAATCATCCATTGTACATACTGGCCTGCTACGTGTAAACAACAATTGCAGGAAGCGTGCCTTACTTACGTTGATAGTCGAATCCAAAGTCTGGGAAGTTCATCTTCGAAATACGTGCACGTGCAATTTTGAATATCACGATCACATCCTGGCAATGCGGCTCGAGGCCGTGATACTTCGTGCAAGAATAGGCGCGCCCGAACAACGGTAGTAAGCTTGTGGACAACTGACGACAACGAAGCCCACACGAAGACGCTTTTGCGCGGGAGCGCCTTAGCAACAATGAGTTTGGCACGTGCCAGTCTCGCGCAGCCTCAGCGCGGATGAAAATCGGACTCAGTTTAAAGCCCAGCCACTCAAAATGAGAGCTGATGTATGCACCGTGTCGAAAGTATTACCAGCCAGACGACAGATTAGCAGGCGCAGGAAGTGACAGGAGGCAGTTCCATCAGCGGGCAACAATTACGTGTCTTCTTGCCGCCACACCTTACAATCGGCCGCGTTTGCTTTGCAATGCCAGCCCCATAAGTATTCAGTCTACCAGAAGGAACTGATGGTAGCGGGAATTGACAAAAGCGCTACATCTGGAGACGTGTCAATGCAGCTTGCTTCATCATGAACACATATTGTCACTTCAGTGTTCGCAAATCTGTTGTGCAGTTTGTGGAACAGTAGTCGAAGCGCTGAATCGATGAAAATGGTTTTAGGGAAACACCATAGATGCTGCTGATATTTCGGAGTGAAATTTTCACGTTTTTTGTTTGTTGACATTTCTAATGAAGCATAATGTCGGACACCCAATTTGACCTGAATGGGGACTGCCGCTGGATCGCGCCTAGCCTCTACCGTGAGATCGGCCCATCGTCGGGTCCGATGCAGCCTCGAGCCGGGTGGTGCGGATGCGGCCCGTCACCCACCTCAGCATAGCCTCGAGCATGTCAAATGACCTGCACTGCTGTACATGAAAAACTGCTATTCCTGTCCAATTCTGAGCCGGCCTTCCCTCATGATTCGCGCGTGGTTCACCCCTTAACATGCGCTCGGTTGGGGGTCAAATCGACATACCCCCCGAAGGTGTTCCAACAATGGTTTCCGAACGGCTCGGCGTAGCCACGCCAAATTTTGCATAGCTCTAGAAAATTGCATAGCGGATCGTCTGACATCAAAAATTTAGTTGCACTTTGTAAAATTGCTGACCTGTGGCAGGTCAAAGTCAAGCCATGGTCTCAGCGAAGGCACGTTCTAGGGAATCGTTCAATCCGATCAAACACCTGAGTGGTGGACAAAGTCATACATTTCTGAGACACTTTCTTTGGCGACACAACAACTAAATGAACAAATAGCATTGACCTAGGGTCAGTTATGAAAGTCAGACCAAGGTCAAAACCAATCTGTTTTTTACTTTCGGGCTTGCTGTATGGGCTGGTTTCTGGCGTTCATTTTGAATATATTGATAGCAGGAACAGCATTACACATCTTTCATAGACGTTTTATACGTCAGAATAGGTCACTGACGTAAAATGACCTAGGTCGGCATTTTCCTTTTAGGAGCATAATGCCTAGCATAATCTTTGTCGCTTATCTAAATGCGCAACTTAAAACAGTCTCGTATCATTTTGGTCATCATGACCTTTAAAATGTCAAACAATGTCACTGACGTTAACTGAACGTGTGGCATTTTGCTTAGAACAGCTGCCTAGCTTTTGGGGGCCCTTTGGAGACCAATCTGGACATTAACCTTGTTTGACCTTATCTGACCCGAAGGTCATGACGTAGGAACTCCAAACTTTGACCTAAGTGAGTTCACGTACAGTTCAACACACACTGTAAATTTTGTCTCTCTAGCTCTCCTAGCTATAGGAGCTATACCTAACGGAACCCATTAAGTTGCATCCCTTCGATGTTTCCCTTCTGCCGGGATTTCAAAACGGTTGCTGGTCTGAGTGAGCGGAGTCTAACAGTTAGGTATCGTCGGCATGTAGCACTAGACGTCCGTGAGGCAGGCAAGGTGGAAGGTCGTTCGCGAAGATGGTAGAGAGGATGGTGCCGACAGAGAATCCCTAATGCACGCTGTGAGTCAGCAGGAAAGAGGGACAACCGACTGCCATTGCCTGCCAACGGCCGGCAAGGTGGTTCGCAAGCCACCTTGAATCAGTGTCATACCACTGCAGATTTGTCAGAAAGGCGCCTTGGTCGACACTATCAAAGGCACGGCTGAGATCAGTGGAGGTGACCAACGTTAATCCCATGCACACCCACTCGGCGACGTTGACCAGGGCGTCCTCTGCTGAATGACACAAGTAACAAGTGCCACAGTGACACAAGTAACACAACAGCACAAGTGACTCAGTGACACAAGTAGCACAGTGGTATAAGTGACACGGTGACGCAAGTGATAAGTTACCCGTTACACAAGTGGCAAGTGACACAAGTGAGTGACACGGGTGGTACAGGAACATGCTGATATAACTGCCATGCTGCTACGCTGCATGATTTCGCGCATACTGGCAGGTTAGTCTGAATTTTTCCGATTTCCGGGACTCTTTATTTAAGATTTTTGGGATCTTCTCATTTCTGGCCTGACCTAGTACTGCCCCAGCACCACCAGACCTACAGCCGGTCGCGACGAGCGGTGGTTCGGCTGTTCGGGAGGAGACTACGGCCGGAGCGCGCTTCCCGCCCAGCGCTGCCCCGCGATACGGGTGACGGTCCCAGAGCCATCGATGCGTCCTGCCGAGGTGCTACCAAGCTGTCAATCCCCGCACCTCTGATCAGCCGCACTGCGCCTGCACTCGAGCGGAGACTCCGTTACAGAGAGAGCCACCGTTACAGATGTGCTACGGCCGTAGCACGACACATGTTACGGTAGCATAGAGTGTCCGCTCGACTGCTCGAGGATGTAACGTCATCGGCCCGCTCCCGTCGCTGCTTTGACGGCCGGCGCGGCTGGTGGCGCCACCCTCGGCGCGCTCGGCGTTGCCACTCAGTCCAGCAGAGCGCGGCGAATGCGCGGTCAGCTGGCGCCGGCGCACCACTCGGCACGGATCCACCGTAAGGCGGCCGTGCTGCAGACCGCGCTGGCGACCGCTGGCCAGTACGCTGAGTTACAGGTGAGCCCCGAAATCTCAGACAAGTGTTCAGTTGATATCAGCGCTCATGTGCTCGTAGCGGGCGCGTGAGGGCTGCTGTACGAAAGCTGTGGACATTACGTCGCGTGGGTAGTCCAAAGGAAGCTGCGCGTGCATGCCGCCGTGCGCTCCAGGCCACACACTCGCTGGGACTCGCTCCGGCGCATTTATGACCAGCTCTTGGCCGGGCAATCCGCTGACTCAGCCTCCGCGTTGATGTGGTTTCCGGCATTGGCTTTTCAAGACCGGTTAACAAGCAGACGCGTGCCTATGATCAAGAGCTATTGGGGTGAACGAAATGTACTGCCGGCCCTACACGCAAAACATGTTTGTCACCATGAATGTGCGACAAAGGGGGATCCGTGCGCACCGTGGCACGTGACTGGAGATCCTGTAGGGGTCGGGTGCCCCCCCCCCCTTCGTGACCCCGAAAAATCAGAAATCTTGGGGTCCGGGCGTCCAAGGGCCCTTCGGGTGAGTCACATTAAGCTCACAGCTCAAAAATGAGTGTGCTGAATGACAAACGCCCGAAAATAGTTTATTTGACAGAATAAAAGTACAGACAATACGAAATTGCTACTTTCAGATGATCAGTAGGCCCCATGTGGCAACTGCAGGCCCCTCTAGCCGTTCAGTGGACTCTTTCTGGCGACCAGGAGCGCATTGCCTTTCGTAGCCCCTTCAGAACACAAAGATGACCTCGGGAACTATTCAAGGGCTCTTTGGTCACTCAGGGGTCGCATTGCCGGCACAGGGCCCTGTGCCAAGAGCTTGTCGCCCATGGACCGTTTCAGTCGCTCGGGGACTTTTGGATCATTGAGGGCTTATTTGGGTTATTGAGGAACCTCTAGCTGGCGGCATTTTCCCCGACTGCTCACTGAGATAGAAACGGACCTCGAATGTCAGAAGACATCTTGGGTCGGTCGGACCTCAACAACAGCAAAAAGGGATATGACAGGGGCCACAGTGAGGCAAAGGTAGGGTCCCGTAGCAGTCAGGGGCTCAGCACCAGACAGGATCCCCCGCCCGTTTTATTTAGGGTCCAGATGCGTCGAACTGTGATCCCTGTGCCATTTCTTGAACCCGCCACCCCAGAGTCCTAGATGGGACCAAGGAACCTTATATGTCAGATGTCAGAGAGGGGCCCCTTCGTCGATCCAGGGTCAACAATCCCGGTTAGAGGGCCTTTGGCGTAAGGAGGAGACCCATGTACCATGTATCCATCTGGGGGCCTCCGGATCGACCATGGGCCCACTAGGCCCACGCGTCGTCAAAATGGCAGCCGGTAGGGGACCCGAAGTGGGACGGAAATGCCCCTCAGCCCCCAATCGAGGAATGTATCAGGTACGCTAGTCTTGGCTGAATATTCTATTCAGGTACATGAAATGGGTGGAGTAGCTCTTCGAACTCAAGTTGGTAATTTCCGGTGATGGTTGTTTAGAGAGGAGGCGGGGGGGGGGGGGGGTCACAGTCAGGGGTCCTTTGTCAACTCTGTGCATCCCCTTACCAAGACGGTGCTCAGGTCCCTTTTTCCCACAGAGGACTCTTCCTGCCAGTGAGGTGTTCCCGGTCGGCAGCGTTGCCGGTGGCTGTTCACGGGCAGCGCTGACCGCCCGCCTCCGGTCCCCAATGAGAGCCTCTGAGCGCTCAGTATCCCTTCTCGCTACCGAAGTGCTCATATGGCTACTCGGGGCCTACCTGGCCCGTTCCACGGCCCGTTTGGCCACCAGAGCCATCTAGCTGCGACCTTCTGGGCACTCGGTGTCTTGTTGCTGCTCAGGCAGTTTTGGACGCTCCTATCGCCTCCACGAGGAGACGGGACTGAGGGACTCCCAAGAGTCCTTAGGAGTCCTTTCTATCCATCCGTCCGTCGTTAGGACTCCCAGGAAAACCTCACGTGCCGTTCTTCTTGAGCCTGTGGTTCCGAGGAGTCCAAAGCGAGGCTCTGGGGAGTTCAAAGAGGGGTCAGGTGAGTTCAGGTTGCCCCCTAGGGAGGCTCTTTTTGGGGCGCCACAAAGAAAAGTGGCCGAATCGAATGGAAAAGTAAAAACAAAGTTTTGTCGTTAAAATAAAATTTAAGGCAGACCGATAGCCCCTCTGCTAAAAGGCACGACTACGACAAAGTGCAGCACTAGATCGACCAGGAGAATCCGGATACCCTCACTAGATCGCCCAGGAGAATTCGGATGCCTTCACATAAAACTCTGACATGATTTAAGCCCTCTGGAAATGCTAATGATACCCATCGACCATTCAACTCTAGTCTGAATAATTTTGACGGAATTTAGATTTTCAAAACAGTGCTGCTGATAAACACGTTTTACCCAAGTTTCTGCGCGTCTTAGGCGTAAAAAACGCTGGTGACTCGCTCTAGGCATCGTTGGGGAGGTTAATCATGCTAGTAGACGACCTTATTCCACTCTGAATAGGTTGGCGCTCAAGGAGGTGCAAAACGTGCTGAACTTGTTTTGACTGTAGAAATTCGCACCAGAACAAAAATGGATCCCAGTAACGTTTTAGGCGTAGTTACGCCGATGAAAAGCGGGTAAAATTTTAACAAATTAGAAACACGCACGGGCTATTATGCCAACGGCGGCAGACGCTGGAGCGTAACAGAAACGTGCGCTTTCGGTGCGCTAAAATGCACCACAAAAGACGAGTTGAGGTCTTGTATGAGAAGGGCGGCAGTGAGATGGAACCAGTGTTTTTTTTCGGCAGAGACACATTGGCTTAATTGATCACAGATTAGGTATGCATAAGCTTAAGCCGAAGTGTCATGCACCTCCAAAATGCGCATGGATGCACGTTATGCTCACGCCAGGCAAGCCAAAAAGTGTGACAAGCTCCCGCCCGCTACCTGTCCTTTTTTTAAAAAACTGGTTCTTTGGAAAATTGAGGTCATTTGGCCACTCCCAGAATAAAGCCGCCTAAAACAAAAGTGTTCTAAAGCTAGGAGAGGGAGACAAGCCCTTTTCCTGTTAACTGGTCCCCAATGGCTCGGGGCTCGTGGATACTGGACTTCCACTCTCCGAGGGCGATCTGCATTCCTGTCGTGGCACCCTTTGTTCATGAAGCAATTGCAACACGTTGGATGGCATGCTAGTGTTAGCGATGTCCGCTTGCATCGCTCCTGCAAAAATTGACTCAGGGGGAAAAGGTCAAGGTCAGGTAAAACGGGACACCCGGCATTTTTTGTTCGTGAGGTAATCGCAACGAAATAGGTATCAAATTGATGCTCGTGATGTCAACTTTCGTCACGCGCTGAAAACATTAACTCCTTTTTCCAAACGGACACTAACCATTAAAAAAACCTTTTCATGCCAGTTTGCCGCGATGGGTATACACACAAAGACATGCCGATGTACCTCGCTTTATTTTATCTTGACCTATGGCCTCAAGATACAATTTGTTGAGGTGTGACGAAAGTGGAGATTGTGGCCGTCAATATCACAACCGTTTTGTTGCAATGATTCTATAAACAAAGAAGCGTCAGGGTAACTCCCGTCCACGTGACTGTTTTTGGCATTGAAAGATAATTGTTTAGATGTGACGAAAGTTCACATCATGAGCGTCAATATTTTGATCTTGTGTTACACCTGTTTCGTAAACACAGAAATTCCAGGTTATCCCGTTTATGTGACCTTGGCCTTTAGCGTTGAGCGAACTTTCGCATGTGTTACAAAAGCGGGCATCACTATTATAACCAGAAACTCATTTTCTTACAATTTCTGATAATCGAAGTACTACCGGGATATCCCGTTTACGCGATTTTTGCTTTTGACCTTGAGAGCTATTTCTGTATGTGACGGAAGCAGATTTCCGTCACATATGATTTTGAATATGCTGCGTTTTTGTTGCAAATGGTTCATAAGCCAACAACTGCCAGGATACCCCGTTTTGTGTGACCTTGATCTTAGGACGTGATGAAGTTCTTGCAAGTGTGACAAAAGTTAAATGAAATAAACTTAACCAGTGTTAATATGATACTCATTTTGTTGGATGTCTTCGATAAACGAATGAAGGCTAGGATATTCCAATGCTCACCTTTCAGCAGCCTTTGCAGGCCAAAGTAAGTGACCTGGATAAAGAGTATGGCTCATGCGTGACAAGCTCAACGTGGTTTTCCCATGGGAGAGATCTGGTGCAAATCCGAACCGGACACTGAGTTCGAATAGGCTGACTTACTTCGCACTTACGTGACGGACAGGCTGCGGGCAGAGGACAGCGCTCGGCGGTGGCGATGAGCCAGCTGCAGCGTTGGCCGTCCTGGCGCCGGGCGCTGGCGCTGATGACAGGGTGCGCGGCGCTGCTGCTGCTGGGGCTGGCCGGACAGCTGCCCAGTGCGCCAGCCCCGGCCGCCGACGGGCCGGTCGGCACGCCGATGCTGGCTGGCGTGCCGCCGCCGCTGCCGGCCGCCGCCGCCGCCGCCGCCGCCGTCGTTGCCGACGACGATCCGTGCTGGCTGGATGTGACGCTGGACAGCAGCAGCGAGCCTGCCTGTCTGCTGACGGCCCGCCACGCTCCCGGCCAGCGGGTCGTCTCGTACTCGCTGTTCCAAATGGACGCGTGGACGGACGTGAACCAGACCGACGCGTGGGAAGCGCTGCTCATGGTAACTGCTGCCCGCTGATCGTTGTGTCGTGCGTCATACCTCAGGCATAGCTTCAGGACCGAGTCCGTAAAGAATGCGCTCAAAGGATACACTAGCAATCAGTACATGACTGCGTGCTACGCACGCGCCTGTTAACTCCACACGTAACTAAGTCAGTGTGACACGTATCACATGTAACTAACACATGTACCTAAGCCAGTGTTCACTGCTCGCGCACTTAGAGCCGGCTTGGGTCCATTCACGTCGTCAATCAACATCACTCAACTGTGAGCCCGGCATTGACTTGCCACAGTCATACAGCACGATGTGCGCGTTAGAGCACACCTGGACACCGCGTGATCTCGGCTACAGAAGGCCCTTAATACTGGGTATGTCATGCAACGTGTAAAATAGCAGTGCACCAAATCAACACGTGCACACGGACATGTACGATCAGAGCTTCAGGCTCGCAGTGCCGCGTAATTTGAGCTGCCGCCGATGCATGCCAAATGTTTCTTGGCGTCTGACCCTGCAAAGTTTTAAAGCACACATGGCCATATTTGGTTACCTGGCGAACAGCGAACGGACGACGGCCATGCCCGAGACTTGCGTCAGAACAAAAACAGTATTCCGACCCCGATGAGGCGACCTTCTCAATGCTGAAGTCGACTCCGATTCCACCCGGTGCGGCGCGCGGTTCCTGGCGCAGCTGGTGCCGACTGCCAGCCGCCAGTAGGCAGGACCTGATCGGCGCTGCCGGCAGGCTCTGGACCAGAACGCGGCGCTCTCAGACCGACTGTACCCGAGCTGGCGCGTGCGGGTATACCACGACACATTCGCCGGGACGGTGCGCCGCTTCCCGCCTGGCCCGCGTCGCCTGCCGACACGCAAACATCGACCTCTGCCACGTGCTCAGCTACGATGGGGACGGTAGGTAGGGAAGCCATCCGCGCGCGAGCCGGCCGGTGGCTGCGGTGTGTAGTAAGGCCCCATCAGTACAATGACACGCCAAACCTAGCTCTCCTCTCTCTCTCTCTCTCTCTCTCTCTCTCTCTCTCTCTCTCTCTCTCTCTCTCTCTCTCTCTCTCTCTCTCTCTCCTCTCTCTCTCTCTCTCTCTCTCTCTCTCTCTCTCTCTCTCTCTCTCTCTCTCTCTCTCTCTCTCGCTCTCTCTCTCGCTCTCTCTCTCTCGCTCTCTCTCTCTCTCCCTCTCTCTCTCGCTCTCTCTCGCTCTCTCTCTCTCTCTCTCTCTCTCTCTCTCTCTCTCTCTCTCTCTCTCTCTCTCTCTCTCTCTCTCTCTCTCTCTCTCTCTCTCTCTCTCTCTCTCTCTCTCTCTCTCTCTCTCTCTCTCTCTCTCGCTGGACCTGCTTGGCGCGGAGCGTACCGAGGCGTCAGCGGGGCGAGACTTGGGATGATTCCGCTGAAATCAGAACGACGAATCAGACTGGGTCAGAGAGACGGTCGATGCCCTTCCCAATGGACCGTTGGTCCCCAGCCTACACTACATACCACAGCCCCCAGCGTTGCAGCGCGGGCAGTTTTGGGGTTTGCCTTGAAAGACTGGATTGGCGAGCAGGGTAATAAGTTGTCATATTTGAATTTGAAAATGAGCATATCGCACCTTAAAAACTACGCAGACCTATGATATTTTGCATCGAAGTTTCAAATTTCAAGCGAGCCAGTGACCACCACCATCGCATTAAGCAATGCAGCAGTTCTCAAATCGTCACCACATAGCAGACCAAACCCGTAAAACGTCAATCCTTTCTGGATAGAGCGGACCCAGTTAGAAGCTTTTTCAGCACTGGGAGCGTGTGCTGACGTCTTACGCCGGGCCGGGACATCACCGTTCCTGTGGTCCCCTGGTCATTCGAAGTCGCCGCGTGATGCCCGCCCGGGCGGTGGCGGCCCGCGCAGTTGACTCGGCGCCGGGCGCTGGCGGCCCGGCCGCGGACACATCCGCGCTCGCGGCCGGCCGGCGCTGGACAGTCGCGACTGAACGCTGCCACGGCTCGGGCTCGCGGCGCCCGTGCGGCCGCAAATGTCTGTACTGACGTGACCGGCGACGCCCCGCCGGCGCGCGCGACTCGCTTCTGGCGGACTGCGGACCGCCGCGGCGCCGAGTAACGCTGCCTGCCCGTGCGCCAGCACCAGGCGCGTACAGCGGCGCCATGTGGCGCCTCCTGCCGCTAGACGACCCACTGGTGGACGTCTTCGTCAGTCGGGACCTGGACTCGCTGCCCTCACAGCGTGAGGCCGCCGCCGTCGCCGCCTGGCTCCACGCCCCCGAGACGTTCCACATCATGAGGGATCACTGGGACCACCTGGTGAGGGCAGCGCACCGTGCAGCGCGGCGGCGATCTAGCGTAGGTGCTTGTGCATCCCCCCGACCGTACTGATGCCGTGCTTGCCAGTGACCTTCGTGTTGTGGCATGTGACTGCGACGGAAGAATTTGAACATTGTCACAAACCGGCATAGAATGGTGCCAGGAGTGCGGCTTGGAAACATGAAACCTCGGAATTGACTCGATTTGGGCACTATTGCACTCTGAGGTGTGGGAACGTCACATGGGCAAATGGTTCCATGCGTCACCAACACCAAAATAATAATGCTAAACGTCCACGACGAGCCTTGCTCTTCTGTTGCCACACCCGAAGCAGAGCCACCACTATCGTCATCACTGACGGCTGCAGTGACCGGAAACTTGCAAAATCATCGACCGCCTTCTTATGCGGTACCAACAGTGAGCGTATTTTATATATCTTGTTTGGTGTCGAGCTAAGTCCGTGGGTGTGCTTGCGTGCGTGGGTGCGCGGCGTCCGTTGGAATGCTTGCGTCCGTGGGTGTGCTTGCGTCCGTGGGTGTGCCTGTGCCTGTGGGTGTGCCTGTGCCTATGGGTGTGCCTGTGTCTGTGGGTGTGCCTCTGCGGCCGTGGGTGAGCATGCGGCCGTGGTGTGCCTGTGTCTGTGGGTGTGCCTCTGTGGCCGTGGGTGTGCCACCGGCCGCCGTCGCGCCGGCGGACGCGTGAGCTCGGTGTACCCGATGTCGGCAGATCACCATGCCAGGTGGCCTGTGGGGGGCCAAAGTTGGCCAGAAGCGCCCGCTCATGGCGCGACTCAAAGCCGAGCTGAACGGATGGGTTGACCACGCGAGGCACAAGAACTGGGACCAGCGGGCGCTGCACGGAATCGTCTGGAACCACGCGTCCGGTTAGTAGCAGGTTATGTTTTCATCGCTCGACCACGCTCCCACTGTCTTCCTTTGTCCTGGAACTCTTCGTTGTCCTCCTTTTGCCTAGAGCGCTGGTGTTTGCAGCCCACCGATCGCATTTTGTGTTCATGCTGGTTGCAGCGGGCCCATGGCAGCATCCGCGAGTTGCGTCACTGAGAGGAGCGAGGCCTCAGCTCTTACATACATTTAACATACACCTGTGACGTTGCGCAGACAACACCACCTTGGACACTTCGACGCACCCCGTCGCTTGACTCGTGGCGGAGGCTGCCAGCCGTTCGCGGCAGCGTGTTTGAGCCCCGGCTGCTGGAGACGACAGCCACAAACCAGCGTCTTTTGTCCGATTTTGGTGCGAGGCCGACCGCACTCGGCTGGCGAGTGGCTGCCACGCTTGCGACCTTAATGTAACATCGTCTGAATGCCGGATCGAAGTCACCTCACACCGTTCGCTGCGCCCTGGCGGTCCGGTCCTGGCGTTTGTTGTTCTCACCCGTTGACCTTGTGCCCGGCGCAGTGGACTCGGTGCAGCACGACAGCTACACGTGTCAGCGGTTCCCGGGCTACACCGTGCCGTTCCCGACGCAGCGGACCGAGAACGACACCACCCTCTACGTGGGCCAAGTGGTGACGGATGGCAGCGGAGGCAGCGGCGAGAAGCTGCGCACGTGTCCAGTAGCGTGCAGACCTCAAGAGCACCGCGATTGGGACTACTGTTGATTGGCGCTGGCGCTAGCAGGGGCTGGCAGCACCGCTAGTCTTGGCCGATGGTACCACTGTGCACAGCGCTGTTTCTGAGGGCACTGCCGACCAGGAATGACGAACTGCTCCCACGGTCGTTACTGCTGAAAGGACCCGTCACTAGGATATGTAGGGATCGTTAATGGGAAACACACTGCCCTGCCGCTGTCACTGGGCGACTGCTGACAGGCAATGGTGATCCGGCTCCCAGGAATGGTACTAGCGCAAGGATCTCTTACTAGGACTCCTGCCAGCCGAGACTGTTCCTGGGAGCGCTGCTGACCGCGCCGCCACTGGGGTTGTAAAAGGGTACTGTTACTAGGGGGTAGTACTGCAGAAGGGAACTGTCGAGTGCTGTTGACGGGAGCCATTACCTGCGGTGATAATGACAGATTATTGTTGAGAGTACCGCTGACAGCGATTTTCGCTGAGAGTACTGCTGACAACGATTGTTGCTGGGAGTACTGCTGACAGAGATTATCGCTGAGACTGCTACTGGCGGCGATTGTTACAGAGTGCTGCTACTCGAGGCTGTTTTTAGCAGAAGGAGCAGCGATTGCAGATGTGTATATCCGTATGATGTATTTAGTGTGTGAAACATAACTTTCAAGAAAATACATGTCGATGCCTGGAGAACGCTCATTTTCTGTCACATACGGTTGTCGCTCCACTGAATCCCTGCGCCTCCGGCCCCGACCAGAGGTACTAGTGTCCTCGTTGCACGATCTTCTGGCCATTCTGTGGCACGTACTTAGGCACTCGCAGTGCGGCGGTCGGACGGACATCGCATACCGTCATCTCAATGCATTACAATGGCGGCAGCAGCAGGCACCCGCGGTGCTTACAATCAGCGCCAGTTGTACTCTGTGGGTTTCTTATCACTCCTCCGTTTAAATTACCACGCACTTCGCATCTCTGACACTGCAAAAACATCTGACGACTTAACCCTTGACCCATATATATATATATATATATATATATATATATATATATATATATATGTATATATACCCACTTGGCGTTTCATTCCTGCATGGCTTCCGACACGGGCCCACAAGACCAAGCGTACGAACAGCGAAAGTGTATTTCACAGAAGTTGTCCATTAACAGAATGCATCGTCCTGCTTCACGCAATATACCGAACACCATACATCACTCATGGCCTAGAATTGGAATGCCCATTGTGTTTAACCGTAACACCCGGCTGAATTGGTCTCGCCTGGTGTCAGCCCGTTATTCAGCGCCTTTGAGGCGGCCACCATTCGAAACAGCTGGTCGAGAAATGAAAGAGCTTGACGCGCCACTATCAGCCAAATAAATGGTGCACCGCCAGCCGTTACACAAATTGAAGCCAGATGGCCTTAAGCTGAGGTCTGAAGCTGGCTGAACGCGGAAAGGCGTCCATAGCCGTGACGAGACTGTGGGCTTCCTCACAGCGGCTAACTAATGGCACATACCACAGGTCGCATGATACGAACCGGGCTGAGGCAGAACGGGCACAAGCAAGCCAGGTTAGCATGCATTACATACAGTGGTGACGTGTGCTATTTTGCGACCCCGCAAACGAATAACAACCACCGCCTCGGAGAACGCGGGCTCCAGCACGCGAGTCACGCATCCGGGGACTCTAACGTACTTCCCCACACACTTTTCCCCACTTTCGATAGCAGACCACGCACGGCGGACAACTTAAGCGGCAATGTGGAACAAACATCAGCAGAACCCTTCGATAACCGACGACTTCCGGTCGAGGGACTTACTGCCACAGTAGGGCAAGCTTCAACACATTCTCCGAACCTTTCCTGAACTTCAACTTCGCTTGCCCACTGTCCATTTGCTGCAAACTCAGCGCTGGACCGCGCTCGGCGGGCGCCCCGTTCGTGGCGCGCCGCCGCGCCCGTCTGCTGCTGCCTGGCTCGTGGCCGGGGGGTCCTGCCGACCCCTCACTCTGGCCGATCGCTGCTAGTAGCGCGGCCCATAGCCGTCGCGCCAGCCGCGCGAGCCCGGCCAGCGGCCGCCGCCGGACGGGCCGCCGCGCGGCCGCGGCCGGTACCCGCCGCCGTACGAGCCGAACATCGAGTTGAACGAGCCGCCGCGGCCACCTGCAATGCACGCCGCCGTCAGGGAGGCGGCACCGATGGAGCCCAGTGGCGCCGGTGGTCGCACGCGGCCGCTGCACGCTCGAGGCCAAAGAGGGACGCGTCAAAGCAAGCGGAGGTCACCACTCTAGCGCATGGTTCGTTGCCGAAACCACGTAACGATGAAATCACTGACACCACGCTCAACCTTTCCGTACCATCACCGCCCAACTAATTGCGACGATCATAATAACAAAGGGTGTCAGTTTATATTATTTTGTGAAGGTCCTGCCTCCCTCCTCCCAATGCTAAGTTACCCCCTCCCCCCCCTCATCTTGACTTGCCCCACAATATTTTTGGCTAACATATCGCAAAAGAAGGAGAGAACATTAGCCATCACAAAATACTATCTTCTTTGAACATTGTTTGCAATCCATGATAACCTCTCCAATCAACTCCGATGTATTCTAAAGATAGTTCACGTGGCGCCGGCGCGTCAGGAATTTAATAATAAGCATGCCATCAGGCGTCCCATCAATAATACACATTTTCTACGCCACAGCTTCAGAACACTCGTCCCAACACTGTTTTTACACTCAGTTTATGTATTAAATTGAAAAAATATATCTTTAGCTTCAATCCCATACACGCATACGTCCAGACAAGGCGTTAATGTCATGACATAAGGCTGTGTTGAAAAAGGGGTACGACCCCGAATTTTCACCAAAGTTCTTGCGCATCGCTCGCATGTCACGCCTAAGTCGTATATTGAATAAAAACATCGTTTGCACAGGGGCGCTGTGACCTAACTCGGCGAAGAAAGAGCAAACTGAGGTCGTTTGCGTAATTCGGCGGAATTGTTTGCCTACCAAACCCGATCCCGATCCGATCCGATCCCGAACCCCAAACCCGAACCCGATCCGTTAATGTAGCCGGATGTTTATTAACCCAGAGAGGTATGTTCGTCGCATACAGCGGCGCACCTAGCAACACTACAGTACCCCTCCCGCTCCCCCCCCCCCCCCTCCCCCCCAACGTAATAAGGCCCGTTTGCTCGCTGTGCCAAAAACCGGCAGCCGAAAAGCGCAGCAGCTGAGCGGCGGAGCGAAGTAATAGCCTTTCCACACGTAGTACCATGAGGCGAGCAAAGGTTTACGTGGTCAAACCAAAAAGCTCTGGAGAGAGGGGCCAACTTAAGTTATTCATGGAGTCCCCCGTCCCCGTCGCCACAAACAAAAATAATCGCCGCTGCTCACGGCTGTCATAGAAGAACGCACTCCCTGACCTTACGTGGCCGCTCGCGGAGCGCAGCTGCCTTCCCAGGAGAAAGGGCACGTGTCTCCAGTGCTTTACCCCTTTGGTTTCGTCCCTGCATGACTACTATGCTACTTAATGAATGACCACTCGAAAAGCAATGCAAACATCAAAAAGTAGATTGTTTGTCTTTAAAATTAAGTGGGCTAAATCCGTTATGAAAAATGGGAGGGGGAATAGCTCGTCAGACCATCAGCTCTACCCCCAACCCCACAGTCATTTACAAAACCGTTCCCCAACAAAAGATCGCCCCTTAGGCCGGGGAGTGCCCCGAAAAAACATCTTCGGATCGTTCACACGCGGCCACCGCGGCTTCGAGCGTCTCGTGGCCGGCCGCCGCCCCAAGCGGGGGGCACCGACCTGGCGGCGGTCCGTCGAGGCGCGGCCTCGGTCCGTGGAACGGCCGACTGGCGGCTGGTCCGGCCACGGGCGGCGCCAGCGGCTCAAGGCCGTGGCGCGCAGCGTTCATGCGGCACAGCTGGCGCACGCAGGCGATCGTGGCGGCGTCCTGGTCGCTGGGCCGCGCCACCGACTCAGGGTCGCCGCAGGCGTGCACCAGCAGCTGCTCCAGCGCCGGCCGCAGCAGGACGACGCGCGCCGCCACCGTCGCCGGCATGCCCAGGTTCACCCAGCCATCCAGCTTGACCACCTGCCGGACACACGGCGGGGCTGTGAGGAGCGGTCGGACCGAGGGCGGCAGCGGCAACGACCGGCTGACGTCAAACCGGCCGGCGGCGGCCAGGGCCCGGCGTGAGACGAGAGGCGGCCGCGGTCGTTCGGTCGTCGGTCACTGGCCGTCCCAGCAAGCGCCACAGCTCGCTGTCCACACGGCCGTCCAGCACAGACACACGCCGTCCCAAGTCCGGCGAACCGGCAGACGGCAGCCGGCGGCCCGGCCGGCTGCGCGCGGCTTACCTCTCCGTGCACCTCCACGCGCCGCGCGGCGAACAGCAGCAGGTGCAGCGGCGTCACCATGGTCATCTGCTTGCAGCTGACGGCTCGCGTGCGGATCTTCTCGCCGAACACGAAGAACGGCGACGGGAACTGGATGTCCACTTTGCTGTAGTTCACCGACGCCTTGTGCACCAGCGCCAGCTTGGACTCCATGGTCAGCACCTGCGGGAGGCCGTCAGGACACCAGTCGCAGCGGTCGACAATCTGCTGCTGGTAACGCCCGCGACAGCTGTCACCAGCGGAGGCACGTGCCGGCTGGGAGTTATCCCACCGGCCAGAGAGCAGCTCCCGACCGCCAGTGACGCTCCACAGCTGGACTGACGACCTCGCCCGCTGACGCTTGTGGCACGCGCTCGAGGCGGCCACTGGGGCGCGCGCCACGGCCGGCCAGCTCACCTTGCGCCGCTCCCTGTGGTAGCAGACGTTGGGGTAGGTGCCGGCGGCCAGCAGCCCCACCAGCACGTCCAGCGCCGGGTCAGGCCCCCAGCAGTTGAGTGTCTGCGACAGCATGCTCTCCTCCGGGAAGCCAGCCGACACCAGCAGCTGTTTCAGCTGGTTCTTAGCCTCCCACAGGACGCGCAGCGCCGGCATGGAGAGCAGCTTGGAGTCGCAGAACTGGATCTCGGCCTGCTCGCCCGCCTGGCGCGCCTCTTCCCACGCCTGCGCGCCGAGGAGCGGGTCAGGAGCCAGGTCACGGCACACCTCACGGGTCGGGAGCCCGGTCAGAGGGACGGCACACCTCATGGATCAGGAGCCGGGTCACGGCACACCTCACGGGTCAAGAGCCGGGACAGAGGGACGGCAAATCTCAAGGGTTAGGAGCCGGGTCAGAGGGATGGCACACCTCACGGGTCAAGAGCCGGGTCAGAGGGATGGCACATCTCACGGGTTGGGAGCCGGGTCAGAGGGACGGCACACCTCACGGGTCAAGAGCCGGGTCAGAGGGACAGCACATCTCAAGGGTTAGGAGCCGGGTCAGAGGGACGGCACACCTCATGGGTCAGGAGCCGGGTCACGGCACACCTCACGCATTACGAGCCGGGTCAGAGGGACAGCACATCTCACGGGTCAAGAGCCGGGTCAGAGGGAGGGCACATCTCACGGGTTAGGAGCCGGGTCAGAGGAACGGCACACCTCATGGGTAGGAGCCGGGTCAGGGGACGGCACACCTCACGCGTTACGAGCCGGGTCAGAGAGACAGCACATATCACGGGTTAGGAGCCAGGTCAGAGGGACAGCACATCTCACGGGTTGGGAACCGGGTCAGAGGGACAGCACATCTCGCGGGTTAGGAGCCGGGTCACGGCACACCTCACGGGTCAAGAGCCGGGTCAGAGGGACAGCACACCTCACGGGTTAGGAGCCGGGCCAGGAGCCGGGTCAGAGGGACAGCACATCTCACAGGTTAGGAGCCGGGTCGAAGGTTGCACATCACAGCCCAATCACGAAACACGCACCCACCGACGCGTTTCTCTGTCAAACTGGGCCCGAATCCAATCCACAGCGTGACCCAAAGCATGAAAAAGCGTAAGGTCAGTCCTGCATACCACAGCCAACAGCCGGTCGGCGCCGCGCCGAGACGCACGCCATGGCGGCGGCGGCAGCGGCGGCGGACGCCACCCCGCGCCGCGCCCCAAGTCACCTGGAAGGCGTTGAGCGCGGCCAGGTGGTCGGAGCAGCGGTTGCCAGCGAAGCGGCGCTGGTGGTAGTTGCCGCGGCGCTGGTCGGGGCCTGACTGGAACACGTCCTGGCCGTCCGCCTGGCCGGCGATGGTGCAGGCGGCGTCGCCGAGCCCGAAGCAGCAGGCCAGCACCAGCATGCGGCCCAGGCGGGGCTCGACCGGCAGCCGCGCCAGCAGCCGGCCCAGCGGCGTCAGCTCGTTGCTGGCGTCCAGGCAGCGCATCTCGCGCAGCAGACACTCGGCCTCGATCACGGCGTCGATGGGCGGCGGCTGCACGGCCTGGCGAGAGCGCGTGGAGCAAGAGGTCGGCCGGCGCTCGGACAGGAGAGGGGAGGCGCGAGTTCTGGGCCCGACATCCGCTGACGCCCCGACGGCACCCAAGCATACGCTTCACACGCGTACGCACGCCCGGCCGGGAAGCAGTCACGCTGGCGAACACGGAGGCATGTTCCCAAACAGAGACTCGCACTCCCAGACGACGACGAACACATCTACAAACGCATGCAAGCACGCCCCCCCCCCCCCCCCACACACACACATACGTGCACATAACCCAGCAGCACGCGGACTCTCACACAGCCACCAGAGGTGCACCGGCACTCGTGCTGACGCGCTCGACGCCCAATCCCGAACGCGTTCGCAGAGAAGCACATGGCCAGACAGCGGTGCGGTGTCCCGCCGTTTCCCACGGCACCGCCGGCTTACCTTGGAGAGGAAGTCGCCGACGCCCCCCAGCCGCAGCAGCTTGATGGTCAGCGCCACCTCGTGCAGCGGAGTGCGGAACATCTCCGGCGTCATGTGCTCCTCCAGGCGCTCGAAGCGGGCGCGGCTGCACAGGTGGAAGCAGAAGCCGGGCCCGACGCGGCCGGCCCGGCCGCGCCGCTGCTCCAGGTTCGTGCGCGACGCCCAAACGGTGGCGTAGTTGGTCATGTTGTTGTGCGTCGTGAACATCTTCATCTTGGCCTTGCACGAGTCAATGACGAACACCACGTCGTTGATGGTGATGGACGTCTCCGCGATGTTGGTGGACAGAATGATCTGGGGCCGGCAGCCACCCGTCAACCTCGCCGCTCACGCCAAGACCACACGCACAAGGTCAACGCGGTGAGCTCTGGAGCTCTCACGCGGCACGTGCCACGTCAGGGACAAGGCGGCACACTCTGGCGCCGCTCTAGACCAGCGCACGACGCCTCCGGGCCCGGCGTCGGCCGCCCTTCCGACCGACAGCGGCCCCTGGCGGTCGTGCGCTCCGCCCGTGACGCTGGGACTCGGTGCGAGGCCGGCTGCCACGGTCCGCCACCGCTCGACGCCGCCGGGGCACAGCGGCCACCGCCGGCCGTACCTTGGTGACGTTCTCCGGCACGGCGTCGAACACGCGCCGCTGGTCCTCCCGCGGCAGCTGGGAGTGCAGCGGCAGCACCAGGTACCCGGGACCACCTGCGCGCCGACGGAGGCGGCCGGTCACGCGTCGGCTGCGCCGGACACGCGCCCAACAGCTGGCGTACATATCACGTCCGACCCCGACACAGGCTCGTGACACTGCCCCGGACGTCCGCCGTTCACGGGGTCCCGATAGCTGCAGCTACTCGCACGTCATTTCAGTCGCGCCACTGCGAGACGGAACTCGCGGGCCCTCCCGACGCGTTCCGCGACATCGAACGCGTGCCCTCCGCCCCGATGCCGGCCCGCCCGCAGGCTCCGGCGCCCATCCGGCGCGAGACGTCCTGCCGTCCGGATCGCTCACCGAAGGTCGAGCTCTGCTGGAGGTGGCGCATCAGCGCGAAGATCAGGCTCCAGCCCGGCAGGAAGATGAGCACGGCGCCGGTCGTTCCAGTGCCCTTGCAGTAGCGCAGCAGGGCCTCGATCAGTTCAAAGTTGGTGTCGCGCTCCAGCAGCTGCGTCATGGTCTGCCGCGTGGCCGCGTCGTACCGGCTCGCGTCCACCACCTGACCGGGGACGGGAGGTCAGGCTCTCACCATTCGTGCCAGATCTACGGTAGGGTGCCACCCCCTCCCGGTCGGCCATGCAACTGAAGCCACCCGCGACACCACCAGCCTGTCGTTCGTTCATGCTGTGCTTTTGGTTACGTTACCAGCTGAGCGGGAACAGCACCGCCCAAAATTATTGAACACCCCGATGGCGGAGATCCATCGAAAATCATGTTGATATCGAAACTGTTCTAGAATTCCGCTGAAGTTGGTGCCCGCTGCCTCACCTTGTTCAGGTTGGCGTTGGCGTCGTCGTCGCCGCCGCCGGCCTCGTCGTCGTCATCGTCACGGTCTCGCTTCCGCTTCCTATTGTCGGGCGTCGGCACAAACTGGCACAGCTGCACGCAGTCCTCCAGGAAGTACTCTAGCGGCGGCGGCCGGGCGCAGACCGGTCAGCAGCCACCCTCGCATGAGAGCGCGCGGCCAGCCCCGCCGACTGCGGGCCAGCTCATCACTGGCCGGCGTCACACGCGGCGTGTTTGGCGCAGGAGAGGCCACGCCTCGTGATCGGCAAACGTGGAGCGAGAAATGTGAGCGGGTCTTGGAACTTTTAGCAACGAGTAAAACCAGACCCTGCAATCACCACGCACCCCTGCCAGCTCGTCACTGCAAGGTCAGTCCGCCCAACGGTCGACTCTATGGCTCACTCACGCCAGCGCCCCCCCCCCCCCCCCCCCCTTCCCCTCGCCAGCGTGACGCACGACAGAGGACCCAACCGGGTCGGCCGGCGCGCGTGCCTGTCCGGCGCCGCCGTCGCCGCGAGCTCACGCTGGACGGGGTGGGCGCGGCCGGGCACCTCCACCACCGGGCAGCCGCCGAAGAAGTCGATGAAGAGGCTGGTGTCGATGGTGGCCGACATCAGGATGAGCCGCAGGTCGGGGTACTGGCGCACCTGCGCTGGCGGCAGCGCCACGCCGTGCCAGTCACCACCGCCGGCGGCGCCGCGCTGACGGGCGCGCCACACACCGCGCGCGCACAAATTCCCGCCACCGCCAAATTCGGTTAGTGTGGGGTCTCCCGTCACACTTCAACGCGCTCTTGATGGGTGGTGACGATTACGGGGAGTTGGGGTGCACCGACGTCTGCGGGCATTTGACGTTCATAACTACGGGCTAGCCTTTTAACTGGGTTTGAACATGGCTGAAAAGCTGTGTGGCTGTACATGGCTATATGTATATGGCTGCAGAACCCACAGCCTCCTTGAAGAAGACACATTTATCAGTGCAGGTACGACAGGCGTGATGCGCGCATCCGGGAAGTGTTCCAAACACCGGCACTACGCGCTCCGCACCACGCACCATGTCTCGCAGCACCACCAGGATGAAGTCGGAGTTGATGTCGCGCTCGTGGATCTCGTCCACGATCACGTGCGAGATGCCGCGCAGACCGGCCTCCAGCTTGCGCAGCAGCACCCCTGTCAGCCACCGGCGTGCGCCCGTCAGCCCGTGCGGCCAGTCATCAGGCACCGCCGACCGCACCGGTGGGTGACACCCCTCCCCCCGGCCATGCAGGACTGGGTCAGGTCCTGCTATCGGAGTGCTGTAGGTAAGCCATTGACTCCTAACATGGCGACGTCGGGTGCATACCGAGGCGTCTGGCCGCGGCAGCACACAGCCAGATAACTGCCCGAAGTCTCGTCAGGAGATCAAGCACTCTTATATTTACTCAAACATTTTCATGGATTTCACGCATCTACAGGTTGTAATATTGAGCCGCTTGAGCGCACAGCACCTTTACGCGTTTTTCTGAGATTTTGATATAACACTAACAGTATTAATAGCATAATATCGAGACGCCTGAGCGCACAGCGCCTTTGTGCGTTTTTCTGGTGCGTCAACTATTCGATAAGACGCGCGGCTTCTCTTCCGCTCTGCAGTGCGCGGCTTAACACGCGCCCGGGTGGCCGGCTAGATACTATTCGCTCGGGTGTGGGGGGGGGGGGGGTCAACTAGTCATATTACAACTGACATGTAATTGTACAAATGCCATAAATGACAATTGGTCAATTAGCCATAGGTCAGCGACCTTACAAGGAACATCTGAGTTTTTATGTTAAACCATCCGCTATTCAATTGTCTGCAGCTATGCAAAATCTGG
This sequence comes from Pollicipes pollicipes, assembly GCF_011947565.3. NCBI lineage: Eukaryota > Metazoa > Arthropoda > Thecostraca > Pollicipedomorpha > Pollicipedidae > Pollicipes > Pollicipes pollicipes. The sequence goes on from NW_023596576.1 coordinate 47,615,137, forward strand.
CGCGGCTACGCCGCGCCGTTCGGAAACTGTTCTGGAAAAAACCTTCGGGGGGTCAATTTGACCCCCCACCCGAGCGCGTGTTAAAACAAGTGAAAAACAAAAACAAAAGAATGATGCTGGCGGATAAGGTACGGATGACACGTCGGGTCAGGGCATATGGAGTTGAGTCGTGGGATGGCCAGGGGTGAGACCGCTCGGGGCACGTCGACCACGAACGGACCTACGCTCAGCGAACTCGTCCCGGAAAGAACGCCAGACATGGTGAGGAAAATCTTACACCAACAAGCGATGAAGACGACCTTGATGATTGGGGCTTAAGGGCGCGCCGACGGCCGGGGTCGGTTTGCGCCCATTCAGCAAAACCAAATAGGCCATGCCTGATACACTTGACATTCCCACGCAGCGGGCAAGCCAGTCACCAAGCGAGCGAGAGCCTGCCACCAATCGGGCCGGCACCTCCGGCCTGCGCCCTGCGCCGCACCAGACCGGCAGCCGGCCCGCGCAGGGGCCGGACTGGTGCGGCCGCTGTCAGGTCGCCGCCGCACCACCCACCGACGGTGCAGAAGAGGATGGCGCCGTACGGCCGCGGCAGCACCGACTCGAAGCGTACGCTGTAGCCGACGGCATGGCCCAGCGGCTGGCTACGCTCCTGGCTGATGCGGTCCGCCACCGAGACGGCCGAGATGCGGCGCGGCTGCGTCACCACGATGTTGCAGTGGCCGCCCTGGCCCGACTGGATGTGCTCGTCCAGGATGTACTGGCACACCTGGCCCGGCCGGCGGAGGGCGCCCGCCGTCAGCCCACGACGACGGGCGCTACCGCCGCCGCCGCCGCGCACGCGCCGGGGCGGACAGGCCGGCGGACGGCAGAATAACCAGAGGACATGTACAGGTATGTTGATTCTGAACCCGCACCAAGTTCCCTCTCTTTCACACCCACGCACGCACTCACGCACGCACGCACGCACGCACGCACCCACGCACGCACGCACGCACGCACGCACGCACGCACGCACGCACGCACGCACGCACACACACACACACACACACACACACACACACACACACACACACACACACACACACACACACACACACACGGGGCCGGCCACGGCGAGGCCGACCGGCCGACTGACCTGGGTGGTCTTGCCGCAGCCGGTGCTGCCGCGGATCAACACCACCGGGTTGTCGCAGATGGTCTGCAGGATGTGGTCGCGGCAGTCGGCCACCGGCAACTGGCGCCGCTGCTCCACCATGTGCTGCAGAGCTGCGTCCTCCTTCAGCTGGTCCTGGTAGCTGGTGCACAGGTCCTCCGAGATAGCATCCAGCGTTGCCTGACGCATGGTCGGGGCCGGACGCGGGTCACGGGCGGGTCACGGGCGGGTCACGGGCGGGTCAGGCACAGGTCAGAGCCGGGGGAGGTACAGGCGAAGATCAGGTCAGACACCCGTCCAGAGAAGGCCACCTACATGCCGGGAGGGAGTCGACGCAGCTCAGCAGCGGGTAGAGAATCAGACGAGGAGCAGACGCGTCTGAGACCCTGTGCCACCCTCCCAGGTCCTGGCCGCAGCAAAAGAACGCCGCCGTCATAGCACTGCCCCGCCCGACCTTCTCCGGCAGGGCGCCGACTCGCAGCGACTGCCGCAGAGTGACAGCACACTGACATACACGGCCCCAGCCTGGCGGCACGTACCGCCGGAGGGCAGCAGCTGGTGCGGGCCGACTGTTAGCCGGCAACGGGGACGCGCCGCAGGACTGGGGGCCCACTGTCCGGCGCCCATGCTCCTGCCCAAGTGACCTCATCCACACGACCGACGCGCTGCGCACGCCAACCAACGATGGGTCAGAGAGCCGCTGCCCCGCGGTCCAGCCGACGCGTCCGGCGGTGCGCGGCCCCACGTACCGTGGCCAGGGGACCCTCGTCGATGTTGCACGAGGTCCACGGGTTCCAGTTGGTCTGCGGCGGCGACCAGGAGACGACGCCGGCCGGCTGCGGCTGGGCGGCCGCCTGGAAGTCGGCCAGCCGCGTGTCGCTCACCAGTGACACCGGCTCGTCGACGGACGGCTTCTGCGGACGGCGGCCGGCACGGCTGTCACCGCCGCCTGCACGGCGGCTAACTTCACTACGGCGGTCTTTCCGCCAATCTCACAAGTGCGGAAAGGGGAGACTGACGCGAACGCTGATACTTTGCTCCAGGAGGATTTTCAAGGGCACAAGATTCAGGAAGAAGCATTTACAGGCGGAGACATGCTTGGTACAGTAGCATGACAGGACAATCCGAGGAACATCACCAAAGTCTGGGGATTTTTTCTCATCAATTTCGCAATATTATACGCCGACGGTATTCCAGCCGCCTCACGAGAGCTGCTAGCGGGCTGTAAACTTTGCTCAGATACCCGGATGTCGGGCTACCAACCCGACGCTTGCTTAAAAGTCACGCCTACAGCTTCCTATCGCTGGCGGGTCGCGCCGCCCCCTCACGAGTTCCGGCAGCTTCAGCTCCAGCTTCTCCAGCACCGCGTCCACTTGGCTCTGCAGCTCGGGCGCCAGTGCCACTGGGTAGGCCGGCATCTCGTCCGAGCGCTCCTTCTTCAGCGTGCCCGAGAACGCCTCGATCACGCCCAGGTGGAACAGCTGGCGGACCAGCGACAGAGCGCACGCCTTGGACGCCGCCTGGAGTCGACAGGGGAGACGTCACTCGCAGGGGTGACGTAACTCCGTCGTCACCGCCCACTCCCGGCACGGTCGCTGAGCCGACATGGCACCATTGGGGACAGGGCCGTCGCAAGGTCATCGCAAAGGCGTCGCACGCGGCACAAGCACCTATCACACGGAATCCTTCTCAAAGACGAACAAACGTAGAAAAATATCCGGTCGTCTTCCTGCCCACAAATATTTTCACCAGCTGCACGGCGCGTAACGAGTTGACGTTTTCATAACGAGCAACGCACGTAGCTTGGCCGTTCACTCACTAGCAGCGATGACGATACATGTGGCTGCGATCGAGGGTGCTAGAACAATGTCCTTTTAGTCCCGACCGACCTACAGCCACGATCAGCAGCCCACTAGTGACGTCAAAGACCGACCTAGAGACGGAAGCATGTCATGAACAGCACGAAAATGGCTAGAAAGAAATGCGCCACGTACCTGTTTGTTGGAGCCCTGCTCCCTGGCGTGGATATTTCTGCTCAGCTCACGCACATAAAAGCCCATCTCGGCCACAAAGCTTCTGCAACACGGCACCGCGGTTAGCACGGGGCGAACGGCAAGGGGTGGCGACATGGCCTCAAGCGAGGCGAACATAGCAAACACAGATCCGAATGTCAGACTTACTGTTACCGGTCCCGAAAGCGCGCATATGACGCAATCCGGACATAGGACGCGGCCATGACGCAGCGGTAACTGACATCACAAAAGACTGGCTGCATCAGTCCGTTTACAGCCGATGAACCATAGCATGGAGAGCGCATCTATGTTGCGTCAAGCCATGTGGCGTTGACCGATCTTTTAAAGGCACAGACATGTTGTATGAAGCTTTAATACTTAGAGCACATCCAGGAGACGTGGTGACGGACACGGGACCACCGTGGGTCCCCACGCGGTGTCACCAGCCGCGTGCGGTGTGACACCCCCCGCGGTTAGAACTGAGTTCCAGGCGCAATGCAGTGATCGCCATCCCTATACGTTTCATGTAGACCGCTTGCATTTTAACACCACGCTACCCGGCACACAATCGAATCCATGGAATTCAACATGATCATTCCTGAATTTGTGATGAGCCGCTTCAACACAATGGCCTCTTACAGATATAGCTGCGCTTAGAATATTAATGGATATGTTCGAGTCGTCGCCAGTTTTTCAAATAATGGGCGACTGCCAATGCTCGGAGGGGTGGAGACTGCTTATGTGATGGGCCACGCCATTAACACAACATGATAGTCACTAGTGTCAAAGAGTGGGGGCAACGGAGGGTTCCGGGGAGAGGTCCTGCCTCCTGACTCCTGCCCCTCCCCCCTCGCAGTGCCCGTTATATCTATGTAATCACATGACTTGGTTTTGGCCGATTTGGTGTGTTGTGCACAAAAGACAAACAAAATAGTAAGCACAGTTTCATTCTAATCAAGATATGCCACAATCTCCGGTTTACAAACTTCGACCTCAGGATCAACACATTGACAATTAACACCAGGACTTACGTACACAAAACAAGCCGTCCTAAGCCGCAAAACAATAACTACGCGGCGTCCATACCAACAACTGACCAGCGAGTGACCCGGAGCCGCGGCACGACTCACCGGCGGTGGCCGCCGACGGGGCGGGACGGGGCGGGAGGCGCCGGGACCGGTCGGCCGGCCAACGGGTCTGGAACACACACGCACGGCACCCGGCCCGGTCAGCGGCGACCGGGTGCCGAGCATGAAGGGTGCCTCGTCGAGGGGTGCCGGCCTGGCCGCGCCCGACAGCGGCGCGGCCAGGCCGGGCCCACTCGTCGGCGGCGGCGGCGGCGGCTCTGTGCCGGCCGGCCGGCCCCGGCGACTCCCTCCGACTCCGGCGCCGACGGTCGCACTGGCCAGCCGGCCAAGGCTGCTGCGTGACACCATGTGACCGCTCACAGAGATGGTCCCCACACACGTCACGGCTGCTGCGTGACACCATGTGACCGCTCACAGAGATGGTCCGCACACACATCACGGCTGCTGCGTGACACCATGCGACCGTTCACAGAGATGGTCAGCACATACATCACGGTGCTTGTCATCACGCTTCCTCCTGCTGAAGCTACACAAAACAGCATGATCAAACACACCGCACTCACTCTACACCAAAACGTAGCAATTAAGCAACTAGCATCATCAGAGTTGAAAACTGTTCTTCATACTGGTCCATCTATGCCAGTTTTTGCCGGTGGCGCCGAGCACTGCAGCCGAAGCGGCTCAGCTCAGCGGCCCGGTCCTGGCGACAGAGGTCCGTGTCGGCCCGGCCGCCCACCCACTCACTTGTTGTGGTCGGGCCCTACGTGCGAGTACGTATAGTCGGCCTGGACGCGGCTGGTCTGCAGGAACTGGTGCAGCTTTGACTTGGCATTCTCCATGCTCCAGTTGCCATGGATGCTGGCATTGATGTCCACATCCTCTTGCTGAAATTAGGACTCAGTGGCAACACACAGCAGTGAGCCAGTCGGGCATCAAAGGTGCTCTGGGCGGGTAATCTTCTAGCTATGAGCAGGAGTCAGGGGAAACCAGACTGGCATAATGTACTTGAGATTTGTCACATTTGTTTGTGTAAGGTGAGGCGCTCAAAAGATGGTATTAATGTAGATGCTTGCTCAATAGGAAAACTCGAAATGAGTGATAATGCCTTTGCCCCCCCCCCCCCATGGAACTCACCCCTTCAACCTCTTTCTTGTTCATGGCCACAATCTTGTCCAAATATGTTGAGTTTGGGGCTGAATTGATGGGCCTGCAAAACAGAATGCCTTGGCATCACGGGCATAATGACACACTTTGAAACGAAGCCACAGGTACAAACTATATCCAAACTTCAGTCTTCGAGTGACGTCTTGAAAGGAAATGCAGGTGACCAAGATAAGGCACACAAGTTGACTGGCACCTCAACCTCTGACGTCCTCTGGAGACCCGTGAAAACCGCACCGAAACACAACGCGGCGGCAACTGCCGCGCGACATGTACCGGATCACCGGATCATACCTCCCTCACACGTGATGCAGGTATGCGGTTCAGCAGGCAGCTACCTACTCACCTGTACACATTGCATCCACTCACTTGTACACATTGCCTGGCTCGTGCAGCTGCGGCACCGGCTGCAGCGGGGTGGCGGCGAACCCGTGCTGCGAGGTCGCCGCCGGCGCCGGCGCTCCTGCCACCTTCCGAAAACAAATGCTGCACATCAGACCGCTGCACGTCAGACGTCCGCCAACAGGTGCCAGGTCAGGGTCACTCAGAGAATACAACATAGTTTCTTGTGCAAAGCTGGCATAAGAAAAACAGCTGACAAGGAGTGCATGACATTAGTGAGGAAGTAAAGACTGCATCATTCAGTAATTGTCACTTGTGATGTCAATCATTACCATCAATGTCAATCTGGCCCCCATTTGATAATGACCTGGGGTTTAAATCTACCACGAAATTTGTTCCTAGCATTTGGGGTTGAATATGACACAGTAGCATGGAAGAAACTGCACAACACACCCTGCTGGCAACTTTACACTTAGACTTTGTGCATACAAAAGCAGCAACTGACCTGGCATTTTACAGTACTAACCAACACAGGGCATCACATACAGCCCTTCCCAAATGTGTTGACAGTCCAAATAAGGTTAAGATTGGGTCCATATCACTGAAAACATCCACTGTACATACAGTGACACACAACAGTTCCATGCTTCTCACCTCTGATGGAACCTCAGTGGGATTAACTTCACCAGTTCTGACCAGATACTGGATAAAATCCTTTGCTGCATTTGTCTGGGCATCTTTCTTGCTTGTAGAATTGCCAACTGCTGTGTAGGTGTAATTGTGCACTCTCAGCTCACAGAGAAACCTCTGTCTGTGCTTTGGCCCTGGAAAATAATTTACACCACATATCTCCTTGCACTGCTATTGCCAGTGACTGCTTTGCTATTGGAAAGGAGCCCCTAAAGATGGAGAGTCCAGCTTGCCATGGGTTATGTGCATGCACCATGGGTTGCATGGATGTCAGATCACAATCACTCAAGCAACTGCTGAAAATCAGTTCTAAACATATTTAAGCCTGATCCATCATAAACCACCAACTTTTTAAGGGTGTAAACTTAGGCCCAGTATGAGGCCATCCTACAAAATTTCATGCACATGCATGGACATGGTCTGGACATACATCCAATATCTTGCATCATCAGTATTCCATATGCATCTTCCCCAGCCTTACCAGACTGCCTGACTGAAT
>NW_023596576.1:47623081-47640764 GCF_011947565.3 Pollicipes pollicipes
AGGGGGGGTGTATGTAAGTGTGGCGGACTGAGGACAGTCATCCGCAAAACACACGCGTAGTGGAAGCATTTGTCGGCAGTGATGACATTTTACCCTTCTTACTCCAGAGACCCATTTCAAATTGCTTCCCGCATCCCAAAACGACTCCTGTGAAAGTATTACGGTAGTCCCTCAGTACGCTGTGCTCGTCCATTTTGGTGTTTATGATGTCACGTGATTTTCGGCCTCTCACGCACTGCCCGGGCGGCTGTTTGAGGATCGGCTGGGCTGCAGACCACCAAGTGCGAAGTCATTGGGCCAGGTGGTACTACTTTCAGGGTACCGAAATAGCACTTAATGGCATATTCATTGTTTTGACGGTCATGCTTATCTGGCTCAGGGACGTCATGAGGTAGAGACTAAACGGCCGACCAAACCTCTTGACAGCCCATGCTCCGAGCCTAGGACACCGATCGACATGAATCCTTCACCATTCGATGTCGCTTAGTCGATATTCTATCGTGTCCAGAACATGATTAACTGGGGTCAGGTCAAAGGTCACCACAAATACAAAACCTCGAAAAATAAGTTTGCAGACAACCCCATGCTCCGAGCTTGTGGGGCCGATCAGCATGAAATATTCACCAATCGTTACACCATAGTCCATATCCTATCCTTGCCAGAACATTGTGGCTTTGGGTCAGGTCAAAGATCACAAAAGAAAACAACTGCCGAAACCACCTCAAATTAGTTTGCAGACAATACCATGCTCCGAGCCTATAGAACAGCTCGGCACCAAACCTTTACCAATCGATGTATCACAGTCGATAACCTATCCTTTTCAGAACGTGGCGACCTAGGGTGGGGTCAAGAGTCACCGAAACGCCCAAAGCCTGCCTGAAATTAGTTTGCAGACAGCCCGTGGTCCGAGCCTATTGGACTGATTGACACCAAAACTTCACCCTTGGATGGAGTTTAGTGCAGCCCACTAAATTTCCAGCTTCGTATGCTTAGTTATTTGCTGAGTTACCTTGCCCTTAATGCTCAGCCCGACGCCGACGCCGCCATTTTTTGTTAAGCAGGTGTCACCCTGAGCAGTCGCTGCCGCCGTCACACCACGTTTTGCTGAGAATGAAAGGGCCCAAACGCATTGTTTGTCAACGCCGCCGTGTTAAGAGGCTGACCAGGACTTCGCGCGATGGTTCCGAGGCTGCAAATTTTATGTGCTCGCGTCGGACGTCACTTCGTGTTCCCGGAGGACCGCAACGGTTCTCTCGCTCCTAGAACGGGAAGTCCAAGAGCTAACCGGGACACTGCCAGATGCACCGGAAGCAGCTCCAGATGAGTATAGCAAATTTACTGCTAAACTGTCGTCACGTTTTGATGCTGAAGTTAATCCCACTTACGAGCGAGCCCAGCTCCATGCTCTCGGAGGGAAAACCGGAAGGAGTTTTGGGGTTTTCGTGTCCCGCCTGCGAATCCAAAAGGACCGCTGCCAGTACTTGTCCAAGCAGCGTGATGCAGTCGTGATCGAGCGCGCGGTGGCTCACTGCGCGGACAGGGAGCTCCAGAATATTGTTTTTGGGAAGGTCGGTGCTAACTTCGAGCTAAGCCCTGGAAATAGCGAAACAGGAGGAACAAGTCGTGCCCTGGTGGACGGCCTAAATTTCACCGCCCCCTCAGTTGGCTCGTCCGAGGCGAGTGTTTACCTGCTAACGCATCGCCGGGCCACATCAGCCACTCGAACCTGCGGTCAAGCCGCACCGGTCGTGCGGCCCTGAGGACCGATTCAAGCTCCCCGGGGCCCGACAGCGCCGCCGTGCTGCAGGCGCCGTATCAGGCGCCACGCCGGCGGGAACTGTCCGCCCAAGCAAGCCGGATGTTATGCTTGTCACCGAGTGGGCCATACCAGGAACGCCTGCCGAAGCAGAAACCAGCCGAGAAGTGATCGCGCAAATCAGGTCCCTGCAGATGTTCCAGCTCTTCAAGATTGCGCTCACCAGGCGGTGGAAGACTATGCCTACTGGTATCAACGCGGCGATCGACAGATCGACTCCAGCAGTCACAGATGTTTCGCTCAATGTAGCATCGGTCATGATGCAAGTAGGTACGGGCGCAAGTCACTCCATCATCAGCAGGGCGATGTTCACCAGCATGTGGGCCAACCCACCAAGCTTGGAGCCGCTGAGCTGGCCCCTGCTGACTTACACGGCGAGAGGAAGTCCCGGTAGTGGGTGTGGCCACAGTGGATGTCGTCTACCAAGGCCAGAAGGCGACGCCGTCTCTCGTCGTTGCGAACACAGAGGGACCGCCTCTACTAGGACGGGAGTGGCTACATGTGATCAAGCTGGATTGGGAGTCCCTCTTCAGCCCAGATTCCCTGTACAATCTCTCGGCGCCCGTCCCCTCGGATACCGGTGACCTGGAAGCTGCATTGCAGAAAGATCGAGCTGAGTACAGCGACCTGTTCAAACCGGACTATGGGACGCTACAATGTTCGGAAAGTCTCCACCGAGCTTGATCCGGCAGTGAAGCCGACCTTTCTGAAACATCGACCACAACCCTTCGTGCAGCTGGAGGCGATCGAAAAAGAACTCGACAAATAGGTCGCAAAAATAATCTTAGAACCCATGAAAGCATCTTACTGGGCTGCGCCAGTGGTGCCGGCGAAAAGGCAAAGGACACTCTTCGCCTCTGTGGCAGCTACGATCAAACGGTGAGTAAGGCCAGCCAGCCGGAGAAGTAGCAGCTACCCATGGTGGACAAGCTTTTCGCAGCGATGGCTGGTGGTAAGATGTGCACCAAATTCGACCTCGGCGAAGCTTTATTCCAGCTGGAACTGGACAACAAGAGTGAAGAGGCATCCACCATCAACACCCACAATGGGTTGTTTCGTCCAAACCGACTGGGATTCGGTGTTTAGAGCGCCGTTTCGATCTCCCATTGTGAGATACAGGTGTTCCTGTCGGGCATACCAAACGTGGGGATATTCCTCGATGACATCGCCGTGACTGATCCAAACCCATCCGCTCATCGAGAAAATGTTCGAGAGGGCGCCGTCTGAACTTGGCGGGCCTGAGAACCAACGAAGAAAAGTCTGCCTGGCTGGCCAAAGAGGTGAAGTACTGCGGTCTCTGCGTCTCTGCCGCCGGGGTCCACACAACGAGAAGACAATGGCTGTGCGGAATGCTCCGGAGCCAAATAACCTGCCAGGGCTGAAGGCACACCTCGGGGTGCTCCATTATTACGCTCAATTTCTGTCCGGGCTGGCTACGATAGCAGCACCGCTGTACTCATTAGAGCGGAAGGGAGCGACCTGAAACTGGGAAGGCCCTTCAGGCGTGCCACGTCCCTGAAGACAAAACAGCTTCTTGTCGTTGCTCCGACGTGCTTATTCACTACGATCCTGAAAGCCGTTAGTTCTAATAACTGACGCCAGCTCGTATGACCTAGGAGCAGACCTCAGCCATCCTGACGTTAAGAAAGGAGACTGTCCAATCGCCTACGCCAGCCAAGTCTTTGCGATGCTGTACATAAGTACAGTCAGCTCGACAAAGAGGTGCTGGGGGTGATGTTTGAAGTTGAAAAATGTCACCAATCCTTGTCGGAGGACTATTCCCGATCAGAACAGACCACAAGCCCCTGCTTGGTCTGCTGTCTGCTAACAGGGCTCTGTCTCTCGCGATGTCTCCCAGGATTCTGCGGTGGCGACTATTACTAGGTGTTGATCAGTATTTGTTAATCCTTTCCGTCGCTGGCCAGTGCATGGGCAACGCGGACAGCCTCAGCCGCCTGTCCCTGCCAGGCGTTCCTGCTAATGTTCCGGTTCCTGGTGACGTCGTAAATGTGCTGGAAGACGTGTGCCACGCGGTGGATGTGGACCACATACGTGCCAGCACCAGCCGGGATGCCGGTGCCCTCCCGCCTCCGACAGACAAAGGAGTGGTGCCCTACCACCGCCGAAAGCCGTAGCTGAGCTTGCAGGACGGCTACACTCTGTGGGGCTGCCGAGTGATGATTCAGCCGCCAGTCGGTTGTCCGGTGTCAAATGCTACACTGTCTAGTGGACTTGTGCCTCGGGGAGGAATGATGCTAAGTAGCAGGAGTATGGACTGAATGTCGTTCTACGGCTACCGCCGGCCAACTCGCCGGTGACGTCAGGGCTTGCAGAGTGCCGGTTGGGGAGGTGGAAGCCGGGGCGCGAGAGGCGCTTGCGGTCGTAGTGTTTACTTTGTTCCTGTAATAAAACGGCTGCCGACGGAGCATTGACCATATACTGGCCAGAATAGGATATCAACTATGGCGCATCAGTTGGTGAGGATTTCATGTTGATCAGCTCCACAGGCTCGCAACACAGGGTTTTCTGCAAACCTGTTTGTCTGTGTTTTTATATTTTTGGTGACGTTTGACCCGACATAAGGTCACCATGTTCTGGGAATGGTAGGTTTTAACTAAGCAGTATTGAATGGTGAAGGTTTTATGTTGATCGGTGCAAAAGGCTCGGAGCGTTGGGTTGACAACAGGTTTGGTCATCCACTTGATGCCTCCCATGCTATTCTGTGTTCTACTGACTTAGGGCCTTGCATTGATGAAGCTTGACTATGGAAGTGGTCTGGGTCCTCAGTTGCTTTTCTTTCTGTAATGTTTGGGACCACTGCATGTTTAAGGTATATGGAAGTTTGTATTGCAGCCTGTTTCTGACTAATACTGACTGTTGATCTATCTGCTGCAGGATATACCTCAAAACAAGTTTAAACTGGACCTACCTTTGTAAACAAGCACCTTGACCCACCTCATTATCTGCAATAAACAGAATGGCTGAAGGGGAAGCAAAGGCTTTCTTGTATGGGTTTTTGGGAAAGAAGAAACTGATTCCTGAATATTCAGTCAGGCAGTCTGGTAAGGCTGGGGAAGATGCATATGGAATACTGATGATGCAAGATATTGGACATATGTCCAGGCCATGTCCATGCATGTGCATGAAATTTTGTAGGATGGCCTCATGCTGGGCCTAAGTTTAAACCCTTAAAAAAATTGGTGGTTTATGATGGATCAGGCTTAAATATATTTAGAACTGATTTTCAGCTGTTTCTTGAGTGATTGTGATCTGACATCCATGCAACCCATGATGCATGCACACAACCCATGGCAAGCTGGACTCTCCATCTTTAGGGGCTCCTTTCCAATAGCAAAGCAGTCACTGGCAATAGCAGTACAAGGAGATATGTGGTGTAAATTGTTTTCCAGGGCCAAAGCACAGACAGAGGTTTCTTTGTGAGCTGAGAGTGCACAATTACACCTACACAGCAGTTGGCAATTCTACAAGCAAGAAAGATGCCCAGACAAATGCAGCAAAGGATTTTATCCAGTATCTGGTCAGAACTGGTGAAGTTAATCCCACTGAGGTTCCATCAGAGGTGAGAAGCATGGAACTGTTGTGTGTCACTGTATGTACAGTGGATGTTTTCAGTGATATGGACCCAATCTTAACCTTATTTGGACTGTCAACACATTTGGGAAGGGCTGTATGTGATGCCCTGTGTTGGTTAGTACTGTAAAATGCCAGGTCAGTTGCTGCTTTTGTATGCACAAAGTCTGAGTGTAAAGTTGCCAGCAGGGTGTGTTGTGCAGTTTCTTCCATGCTACTGTGTCATATTCAACCCCAAATGCTAGGAACAAATTTCGTGGTAGATTTAAACCCCAGGTCATTATCAAATGGGGGCCAGATTGACATTGATGGTAATGATTGACATCACAAGTGACAATTACTGAATGATGCAGTCTTTACTTCCTCACTAATGTCATGCACTCCTTGTCAGCTGTTTTTCTTATGCCAGCTTTGCACAAGAAACTATGTTGTATTCTCTGAGTGACCCTGACCTGGCACCTGTTGGCGGACGTCTGACGTGCAGCGGTCTGATGTGCAGCATTTGTTTTCAGAAGGTGGCAGGAGCGCCGGCGCCGGCGGCGACCTCGCAGCACGGGTTCGCCGCCACCCCGCTGCAGCCGGTGCCGCAGCTGCACGAGCCAGGCAATGTGTACAAGTGAGTGGATGCAATGTGTACAGGTGAGTAGGTAGCTGCCTGCTGAACCGCATACCTGCATCACGTGTGAGGGAGGTATGATCCGGTGATCCGGTACATGTCACGCGGCAGTTGCCACCGCGTTGTGTTTCGATGCGGTTTTCACGGGTCTCCAGAGGACGTCAGAGGTTGAGGTGCCAGTCAACTTGTGTGCCTTATCTTGGTCACCTGCATTTCCTTTCAAGACGTCGCTCGAAGACTGAAGTTTGGATATAGTTTGTACCTGTGGCTTCGTTTCAAAGTGTGTCATTATGCCCGTGATGCCAAGGCATTCTGTTTTGCAGGCCCATCAATTCAGCCCCAAACTCAACATATTTGGACAAGATTGCGGCCATGAACAAGAAAGAGGTTGAAGGGGTGAGTTCCATGGGGGGGGGGGGGCAAAGGCATTATCACTCATTTCGAGTTTTCCTATTGAGCAAGCATCTACATTAATACCATCTTTTGAGCGCCTCACCTTACACAAACAAATGTGACAAATCTCAAGTACATTATGCCAGTCTGGTTTCCCCTGACTCCTGCTTATAGCTAGAAGATTACCCACCCAGAGCACCTTTGACGCTCGACTGGCTCACTGCTGTGTGTTGCCACTGAGTCCTAATTTCAGCAAGAGGATGTGGACATCAATGCCAGCATCCATGGCAACTGGAGCATGGAGAATGCCAAGTCAAAGCTGCACCAGTTCCTGCAGACCAGCCGCGTCCAGGCCGACTATACGTACTCGCACGTAGGGCCCGACCACAACAAGTGAGTGGGTGGGCGGCCGGGCCGACACTGACCTCTGTCGCCAGGACCGGGCCGCTGAGCTGAGCCGCTTCGGCTGCAGTGCTCGGCGCCACCGGCAAAAACTGGCATAGATGGACCAGTATGAAGAACAGTTTTCAACTCTGATGATGCTAGTAGCTTAATTGCTACGTTTTGGTGTAGAGTGAGTGCGGTGTGTCTGATCATGCTGTTTTGTGTAGCTTCAGCAGGAGGAAGCGTGATGACAAGCACCGTGATGTATGTGCTGACCATCTCTGTGAACGGTCGCATGGTGTCACGCAACAGCCGTGATGTGTGTGCGGACCATCTCTGTGAGCGGTCACATGGTGTCACGCAGCAGCCGTGACGTGTGTGCGGACCATCTCTGTGAGCGGTCACATGGTGTCACGCAGCAGCCTTGGCCGGCTGGCCAGTGCGACCGTCGGCGCCGGAGTCGGAGGGAGTCGCCGGGGCCGGCCGGCCGGCACAGAGCCGCCGCCGCCGCCGCCGACGAGTGGGCCCGGCCTGGCCGCGCCGCTGTCGGGCGCGGCCGGGCCGGCACCCCTCGACGAGGCACCCTTCAGCTCGGCACCCGGTCGCCGCTGACCGGGCCGGGTGCCGTGCGTGTGTGTTCCAGACCCGTTGGCCGGCCGACCGGTCCCGGCGCCTCCCGCCCCGTCCCGCCCCGTCGGCGGCCACCGCCGGTGAGTCGTGCCGCGGCTCCGGGTCACTCGCTGGTCAGTTGTTGGTATGGACGCCGCGTAGTTATTGTTTTGCGGCTTAGGACGGCTTGTTTTGTGTACGTAAGTCCTGGTGTTAATTGTCAATGTGTTGATCCTGAGGTCGAAGTTTGTAAACCGGAGATTCTGGCATATCTTGATTAGAATGAAACTGTGCTTACTATTTTGTTTGTCTTTTGTGCACGACACACCAAATCGGCCAAAACCAAGTCATGTGATTACATAGATATAACGGGCACTGCGAGGGGGGAGGGGCAGGAGTCAGGAGGCAGGACCTCTCCCCGGAACCCTCCGTTGCCCCCACTCTTTGACACTAGTGACTATCATGTTGTGTTAATGGCGTGGCCCATCACATAAGCAGTCTCCACCCCTCCGAGCATTGGCAGTCGCCCATTATTTGAAAAACTGGCGACGACTCGAACATATCCATTAATATTCTAAGCGCAGCTATATCTGTAAGAGGCCATTGTGTTGAAGCGGCTCATCACAAATTCAGGAATGATCATGTTGAATTCCATGGATTCGATTGTGTGCCGGGTAGCGTGGTGTTAAAATGCAAGCGGTCTACATGAAACGTATAGGGATGGCGATCACTGCATTGCGCCTGGAACTCAGTTCTAACCGCGGGGGGTGTCACACCGCACGCGGCTGGTGACACCGCGTGGGGACCCACGGTGGTCCCGTGTCCGTCACCACGTCTCCTGGATGTGCTCTAAGTATTAAAGCTTCATACAACATGTCTGTGCCTTTAAAAGATCGGTCAACGCCACATGGCTTGACGCAACATAGATGCGCTCTCCATGCTATGGTTCATCGGCTGTAAACGGACTGATGCAGCCAGTCTTTTGTGATGTCAGTTACCGCTGCGTCATGGCCGCGTCCTATGTCCGGATTGCGTCATATGCGCGCTTTCGGGACCGGTAACAGTAAGTCTGACATTCGGATCTGTGTTTGCCATGTTCGCCTCGCTTGAGGCCATGTCGCCACCCCGTGCCGTTCGCCCCGTGCTAACCGCGGTGCCGTGTTGCAGAAGCTTTGTGGCCGAGATGGGCTTTTATGTGCGTGAGCTGAGCAGAAATATCCACGCCAGGGAGCAGGGCTCCAACAAACAGGTACGTGGCGCATTTCTTTCTAGCCATTTTCGTGCTGTTCATGACGTGCTTCCGTCTCTAGGTCGGTCTTTGACGTCACTAGTGGGCTGCTGATCGTGGCTGTAGGTCGGTCGGGACTAAAAGGACATTGTTCTAGCACCCTCGATCGCAGCCACATGTATCATCATCGCTGCTAGTGAGTGAACGGCCAAGCTACGTGCGTTGCTCGTTATGAAAACGTCAACTCGTTACACGCCGTGCAGGTGGTGAAAATATTTGTGGGCAGGAAGACGACCGGATATTTTTCTACGTTTGTTCGTCTTTGAGAAGGATTCGGTGTGATAGGTGCTTGTGCCGCGTGCGACGCCTTTGCGATGACCTTGCGACGGCCCTGTCCCCAATGGTGCCATGTCGGCTCAGCGACCGTGCCGGGAGTGGGCGGTGACGACGGAGTTACGTCACCCCTGCGAGTGACGTCTCCCCTGTCGACTCCAGGCGGCGTCCAAGGCGTGCGCTCTGTCGCTGGTCCGCCAGCTGTTCCACCTGGGCGTGATCGAGGCGTTCTCGGGCACGCTGAAGAAGGAGCGCTCGGACGAGATGCCGGCCTACCCAGTGGCACTGGCGCCCGAGCTGCAGAGCCAAGTGGACGCGGTGCTGGAGAAGCTGGACCTGAAGCTGCCGGAACTCGTGAGGGGGCGGCGCGACCCGCCAGCGATAGGAAGCTGTAGGCGTGACTTTTTAGCAAGCGTCGGGTTGGTAGCCCGACATCCGGGTATCTGAGCAAAGTTTACAGCCCGCTAGCAGCTCTCGTGAGGCGGCTGGAATACCGTTGGCGTACAATATTGCGAAATTGATGAGAAAAAATCCCCAAACTTTGGTGATGTTCCTCGGATTGTCCTGTCATGCTACTGTACCAAGCATGTCTCCGCCTGTAAATGCTTCTTCCTGAATCTTGTGCCCTTGAAAATCCTCCTGGAGCAAAGTACCAGCGTTCGCGTCAGTCTCCCCTTTCCGCACTTGTGAGATTGGCGGAAAGACCGCCGTAGTCAAGTTAGCCGCCGTGCAGCAGCGGTGACAGCCGTGCCGGCCGCCGTCCGCAGAAGCCGTCCGTCGACGAGCCGGTGTCACTGGTGAGCGACACGCGACTGGCCGACTTCCAGGCGGCCGCCCAGCCGCAGCCGGCCGGCGTCGTCTCCTGGTCGCCGCCGCAGACCAACTGGAACCCGTGGACCTCGTGCAACATCGACGAGGGTCCCCTGGCCACGGTACGTGGGGCCGCGCGCCGCCGGACGCGTCGGCTGGACCGCGGGGCAGCGGCTCGCTGACCCACCGTTGGTTGGCGTGCACAGCGCGTCGGTCGTGTGGATGAGGTCACGCGGTCTGGAGCATGGGCGCCGGACAATGGGCCCCCAGTCCTACGGCGCGTCCCCGTTGCCGGCTAACAGTCGGCTCGCACCAGCTGCTGCCCTCCGGCGGTACGTGCCGCCAGGCTGGGGCCGTGTATGTCAGTGTGCTGTCACTCTGCGGCAGTCGCTGCGAGTCGGCGCCCTGCCGGAGAAGGTCGGGCGGGGCAGTGCTATGACGGCGGCGTTCTTTTGCTGCGGCCAGGACCTGGGAGGGTGGCACAGGGTCTCAGACGCGTCTGCTCCTCGTCTGATTCTCTACCCGCTGCTGAGCTGCGTCGACTCCCTCCCGGCATGTAGGTGGCCTTCTCTGGACGGGTGTCTGACCTGATCTTCGCCTGTACCTCCCCCGGCTCTGACCTGTGCCTGACCCCGCCCCGTGACCCGCCCGTGACCCGCGTCCTGGCCCCGACCATGCGTCAGGCAACGCTGGATGCTATCTCGGAGGACCTGTGCACCAGCTACCAGGACCAGCTGAAGGAGGACGCAGCTCTGCAGCACATGGTGGAGCAGCGGCGCCAGTTGCCGGTGGCCGACTGCCGCGACCACATCCTGCAGACCATCTGCGACAACCCGGTGGTGTTGATCCGCGGCAGCACCGGCTGCGGCAAGGACCACCCAGGTCAGTCGGCCGGTCGGCCTCGCCGTGGCCGGCCCCGTGTGTGTGTGTGTGTGTGTGTGTGTGTGTGTGTGTGTGTGTGTGTGTGTGTGTGTGTGCTGCGTGCGTGCGCTGCAGAGTGCGTGCGTGCGTGCGTGCGTGGGTGCGTGCGTGCGTGCGTTGCCGTGCGTGGGTGTGAAGAGAGGGAACTTGGTGCGGGTTCAGAATCAACATACCTGTACATGTCCTCTGGTTATTCTGCCGTCCGCCGGCCTGTCCGCCCCGGCGCGTGCGCGGCGGCGGCGGCGGTAGCGCCCGTCGTCGTGGGCTGACGGCGGGCGCCCCTCCGCCGGCCGGGCCAGGTGTGCCAGTACATCCTGGACGAGCACATCCAGTCGGGCCAGGGCGGCCACTGCAACATCGTGGTGACGCAGCCGCGCCGCATCTCGGCCGTCTCGGTGGCGGACCGCATCAGCCAGGAGCGTAGCCAGCCGCTGGGCCATGCCGTCGGCTACAGCGTACGCTTCGAGTCGGTGCTGCCGCGGCCGTACGGCGCCATCCTCTTCTGCACCGTCGGTGGGTGGTGCGGCGGCGACCTGACAGCGGCCGCACCAGTCCGGCCCCTGCGCAGGCCGGCTGCCGGTCTGGTGCGGCGCAGGGCGCAGGCCGGAGGTGCCGGCCCGATTGGTGGCAGGCTCTCGCTCGATTGGTGACTGGCTTGCCCGCTGCGTGGGAATGTCAAGTGTATCAGGCATGGCCTATTTGGTTTTGCTGAATGGGCGCAAACCGACCCCGGCCGTCGGCGCGCCCTTAAGCCCCAATCATCAAGGTCGTCTTCATCGCCTGTTGGTGTAAGATTTTCCTCACCATGTCTGGCGTTCTTTCCGGGACGAGTTCGCTGAGCGTGGGTCCGTTCGTGGTCGACGTGCCCCGAGCGGTCTCACCCCTGGCCATCCCACGACTCAACTCCATATGCCCTGACCCGACGTGTCATCCGTACCTTATCCGCCAGCATCGTTCTTTTGTTTTTGTTTTTCACTTGTTTTAACACGCGCTCGGGTGGGGGGTCAAATTGACCCCCCGAAGGTTTTTTCCAGAACAGTTTCCGAACGGCGCGGCGTAGCCGCGCCAGATTTTGCATAGCTGCAGACAATTGAATAGCGGATGGTTTGACATAAAAAATCAGATGTTCCTTGTAAGGTCGCTGACCTATGGCTAATTGACCAATTGTCATTTATGGCATTTGTACAATTACATGTCAATTGTAATATGACTAGCTTGACCCCCCCCCCCCCCCCCCACCCGAGCGAATAGTATCTAGCCGGCCACCCGGGCACGTGTTAAGCCGCGCACTGCAGAGCGGAAGAGAAGCCGCGCGTCTTATTGAATAGTTGACGCACCAGAAAAACGCACAAAGGCGCTGTGCGCTCAGGCGTCTCAATATTATGTTATTAATACTGTTAGTGTTATATCAAAATCTCAGAAAAACGCGTAAAGGTGCTGTGCGCTCAAGCGGCTCAATATTGCAACCTGTAGATGCGTGAAATCCATGAAAATGTTTGAGTAAATATAAGAGTGCTTGATCTCCTGACGAGACTTCGGGCAGTTATCTGGCTGTGTGCTGCCGCGGCCAGACGCCTCGGTATGCACCCGACGTCGCCATGTTAGGAGTCAATGGCTTACCTACAGCACTCCGATAGCAGGACCTGACCCAGTCCTGACCCAGTCCTGGGGGAGGGGTGTCACCCACCGGTGCGGTCGGCGGTGCCTGATGACTGGCCGCACGGGCTGACGGGCGCACGCCGGTGGCTGACAGGGGTGCTGCTGCGCAAGCTAGAGGCCGGTCTGCGCGGCATCTCGCACGTGATCGTGGACGAGATCCACGAGCGCGACATCAACTCCGACTTCATCCTGGTGGTGCTGCGAGACATGGTGCGTGGTGCGGAGCGCTTAGTGCCGGTGTTTGGAACACTTCCCGGATACGCGCATCACGCCTGTCGTACCTGCACCGATAAACGTGTCTTCTTCAAGGAGGCTGTAGGTTCTGCAGCCATATACATATAGCGATGTACAGCCACACAGCTTTTCAGCCATGTTCGAACCCAGTTAAAAGGCTAGCCCGTAGTTATGAACGTCAAATGCCCGCAGACGTCGGCGCACCCCAACTCCCCGTAATCGTCACCACCCATCAAGAGCGCGTTGAAGTGTGACGGGAGACCCCACACTAACCGAATTTGGCGGTGGCGGGAATTTGTGCGCGCGCGGTGTGTGGCGCGCCCGTCAGCGCGGCGCCGCCGGCGGTGGTGACTGACACGGCGTGGCGCTGCCGCCAGCGCAGGTGCGCCAGTACCCCGACCTGCGGCTCATCCTGATGTCGGCCACCATCGACACCAGCCTCTTCATCGACTACTTCGGCGGCTGTCCGGTGGTGGAGGTGCCCGGCCGCGCCCACCCCGTCCAGCGTGAGCTCGCGGCGACGGCGGCGCCGGACAGGCACGCGCGCCGGCCGACCCGGTTGGGTCCTCTGTCGTGCGTCACGCTGGCGAGGGGAAGGGTGGGGGGGGGGGGGGGGCGCTGGCGTGAGTGAGCCATAGAGTCGACCGTTGGGCGGACTGACCTTGCAGTGACGAGCTGGCAGGGGTGCGTGGTGATTGCAGGGTCTGGTTTTACTCGTCGCTAAAAGTTCCAAGACCCGCTCACATTTCTCGCTCCACGTTTGCCGATCACGAGGCGTGGCCTCTCCTGCGCCAAACACGCCGCGTGCGGTGCGCGTGTGACGCCGGCCAGTGATGAGCTGGCCCGCAGTCGGCGGGGCTGGCCGCGCGCTCTCATGCGAGGGTGGCTGCTGACCGGTCTGCGCCCGGCCGCCGCCGCCAGAGTACTTCCTGGAGGACTGCGTGCAGCTGTGCCAGTTTGTGCCGACGCCCGACAACAGGAAGCGGAAGCGAGACCGTGACGATGACGACGACGAGGCCGGCGGCGGCGACGACGACGCCAACGCCAACCTGAACAAGGTCAGGCAGCGGGCACCAACTTCAGCGGAATTCTAGAACAGCCTCGATATCTACATGATTTTCGATGGATCTCCGCCGTCGGGGTGTTCAGTAATTTGAAGCGATGCTGTTCCCGCTCAGTTGGTAACGTAACCAAAAGCACAGCATGAACGAACGACAGGCTGGTGGTGTCGCGGGCGGCTTCAGTTGCCTGGCCGGCCGGGAGGGGGCGGCACCCTACCGTCGATCTGGCACGAATGGTGAGAGCCTGACCTCCCGTCCCCGGTCAGGTGGTGGACGCGAGCCGGTACGACGCGGCCACGCGGCAGACCATGGCGCAGCTGCTGGAGCGCGACACCAACTTTGAACTGATCGAGGCCCTGCTGCGCTACTGCAAGGGCACTGGCACGACCGGCGCCGTGCTCATCTTCCTGCCGGGCTGGAGCCTGATCTTCGCGCTGATGCGCCACCTCCAGCAGAGCTCGACCTTCGGTGAGCGATCCGGACGGCAGGACGTCTCGCGCCGGATGGGCGCCGGAGCCTGCGGGCGGGCCGGCATCGGGGCGGAGGGCACGCGTTCGATGTCGCGGAACGCGTCGGGAGGGCCCGCGAGTTCCGTCTCGCAGTGGCGCGACTGAAATGACGTGCGGGTAGCTGCAGCTATCGGGACCCCGTGAACGGCGGACGTCCGGGGCAGTGTCACGAGCCTGTGTCGGGGTCGGACGTGATATGTACGCCAGCTGTTGGGCGCGTGTCCGGCGCAGCCGATGCGTGACCGGCCGCCTCCGTCGGCGCGCAGGTGGTCCCGGGTACCTGGTGCTGCCGCTGCACTCCCAGCTACCGCGGGAGGACCAGCGGCGCGTGTTCGACGCCGTGCCGGAGAACGTCACCAAGGTACGGCCGGCGGTGGCCGCTGTGCCCCGGCGGCGTCGAGCGGTGGCGGACCGTGGCAGCCGGCCTCGCACCGAGTCCCAGCGTCACGGGCGGAGCGCACGGCCGCCAGGGGCCGCTGTCGGTCGGAAGGGCGGCCGACGCCGGGCCCGGAGGCGTCGTGCGCTGGTCTAGAGCGGCGCCAGAGTGTGCCGCCTTGTCCCTGACGTGGCACGTGCCGCGTGAGAGCTCCAGAGCTCACCGCGTTGACCTTGTGCGTGTGGTCTTGGCGTGAGCGGCGAGGTTGACGGGTGGCTGCCGGCCCCAGATCATCCTGTCCACCAACATCGCGGAGACGTCCATCACCATCAACGACGTGGTGTTCGTCATTGACTCGTGCAAGGCCAAGATGAAGATGTTCACGACGCACAACAACATGACCAACTACGCCACCGTTTGGGCGTCGCGCACGAACCTGGAGCAGCGGCGCGGCCGGGCCGGCCGCGTCGGGCCCGGCTTCTGCTTCCACCTGTGCAGCCGCGCCCGCTTCGAGCGCCTGGAGGAGCACATGACGCCGGAGATGTTCCGCACTCCGCTGCACGAGGTGGCGCTGACCATCAAGCTGCTGCGGCTGGGGGGCGTCGGCGACTTCCTCTCCAAGGTAAGCCGGCGGCTGCCGTGGGAAACGGCGGGACACCGCACCGCTGTCTGGCCATGTGCTTCTCTGCGAACGCGTTCGGGATTGGGGCGTCGAGCGCGTCAGCACGAGTGCCGGTGCACCTCTGGTGGCTGTGTGAGAGTCCGCGTGCTGCTGGGTTATGTGCACGTATGTGTGTGTGTGGGGGGGGGGGGGGGGCGTGCTTGCATGCGTTTGTAGATGTGTTCTGTCGTCGTCTGGGAGTGCGAGTCTCTGTTTGGAAACATGTCTCCGTGTTCGCCAGCGTGACTGCTTCCCGGCCGGGCGTGCGTACGCGTGTGAAGCGTATGCTTGGGTGCCGTCGGGGCGTCAGCGGATGTCGGGCCCAGAACTCGCGCCTCCCCTCTCCTGTCCGAGCGCCGGCCGACCTCTTGCTCCACGCGCTCTCGCCAGGCCGGTGCAGCCGCCGCCCATCGACGCCGTGATCGAGGCCGAGTGTCTGCTGCGCGAGATGCGCTGCCTGGACGCCAGCAACGAGCTGACGCCGCTGGGCCGGCTGCTGGCGCGGCTGCCGGTCGAGCCCCGCCTGGGCCGCATGCTGGTGCTGGCCTGCTGCTTCGGGCTCGGCGACGCCGCCTGCACCATCGCCGGCCAGGCGGACGGCCAGGACGTGTTCCAGTCAGGCCCCGACCAGCGCCGCGGCAACTACCACCAGCGCCGCTTCGCCGGCAACCGCTGCTCCGACCACCTGGCCGCGCTCAACGCCTTCCAGGTGACTGGGGGCGCGGCACGGGCTAGCGTCCGCCGCCGCTGCCGCCGCCGCCATGGCGTGCGTCTCAGCGCGGCGCCGACCGGCTGTTGGCCCTGGTATGCAGGACTGACCTTACGTTTTTTCATGCTTTGGGTCACGCTGTGGATTGGATTCGGGCCCAGTTTGACAGAGGAACGCGTCGGTGGGTGCGTTTTTCGTGATTGGGCTGTGATGTGCAACCGCCGACCCGGCTCCTGACCTGGCTCCTAACCCGTGAGGTGTGCTGTCCCTCTGACCCGGCTCTTGACCCGTGAGGTGTGCCGGACCCGGCTCCTAACCCGTGAGATGTGCTGTCCCTCTGACCCGGCTCCTAACCCGTGAGATGTGCTGTCCCTCCCGTCCTACCTGTGAGGTGCCGTCCCTCTGACCCGGCTCCTAACCCGTGAGATGTGTTCTCTGACCCCTCTGACCCGGCTCCTAACCCGTGAGATGTGCTGTCCCTCCGACCCGGTTCCTGACCCGTGAGGTGTGCCGTCCCTCTGACCTGGCTCCTAACCCTTGAGATGTGCTGTCCCTCTGACCCGGCTCTTGACCCGTGAGGTGTGCCGTCCCTCTGACCCGGCTCTTGACCCGTGAGATGTGCTGTCCCTCTGACCCGCTCCTGACCCATGAGGCGTGCCGTGACCCGCTCCTAACCCGTGATATGTGCTGTCCCTCTGACTCGGCTCTTGACCCGTGAGATGTGCTGTCCCTCTGACCCGGCTCGTAACGCGTGAGGTGTGCCGTGACCCGGCTCCTGACCCATGAGGTGTGCCGTCCCTCTGACCCGGCTCCTAACCCTTGAGATGTGCTGTCCCTCTGACCCGGCTCTTGACCCGTGAGGTGTGCCGTCCCTCTGACCCGGCTCCCAACCCGTGAGATGTGCCATCCCTCTGACCCGGCTCTTGACCCGTGAGTGTGCCATCCCTCTGACCCGGCTCCTAACCCTTGAGATTTGCCGTCCCTCTGTCCCGCTCTTGACCCGTGAGGTGTGCCGTGACCCGGCTCCTGATCCATGAGGTGTGCCGTCCCTCTGACCGGGCTCCCGACCCGTGAGGTGTGCCGTGACCCGGCTCCTGACCCGCTCCTGGCGCGCAGGCGTGGGAAGAGGCGCGCCAGGCGGGCGAGCAGGCCGAGATCCAGTTCTGCGACTCCAAGCTGCTCTCCATGCCGGCGCTGCGCGTCCTGTGGGAGGCTAAGAACCAGCTGAAACAGCTGCTGGTGTCGGCTGGCTTCCCGGAGGAGAGCATGCTGTCGCAGACACTCAACTGCTGGGGGCCTGACCCGGCGCTGGACGTGCTGGTGGGGCTGCTGGCCGCCGGCACCTACCCCAACGTCTGCTACCACAGGGAGCGGCGCAAGGTGAGCTGGCCAGCCGTGGCGCGCACCCCAGTGGCCGCCTCGAGCGCGTGCCACAAGCGTCAGCGGGCGAGGTCGTCAGTCCAGCTGTGGAGTGTCACTGGCGGTCGGGAGCTGCTCTCTGGCCGGTGGGATAACTCCCAGCCGGCGCGTGCCTTCGCTGGTGACAGCTGTCGCGGGCGTTACCAGCAGCAGATTGTCGACCGCTGCGACTGGTGTCCTGACGGCCTCCGGCAGGTGTTGACCATGGAGTCCAAGCTGGCGCTGGTGCACAAGGCGTCGGTGAACTACAGCAAGGTGGACATCCAGTTCCCGTCGCCGTTCTTCGTGTTCGGCGAGAAGATCCGCACGCGAGCCGTCAGCTGCAAGCAGATGACCATGGTGACGCCGCTGCAC